>NC_090449.1:1041057174-1041368261 GCF_031143425.1 Pleurodeles waltl
GTCCACTAAATTTGAACAGACATATGTTATTGATAAGACTATATAGTGCACAAACCATAGTGTGTGGAAATTGGGTTTCAGTAAATATTTGTCTTTTGGACATCACCAAGCAAAGTGCCTTGATTTCTTTTGAACCTATCTAATAAAGTCTTTGTTTCCATCACAGTACATAATTACCAAAAATGTGCTTAGTTTGTGCTTTCTTAACTGCTGATATATTTTGAAATGTTGATAGTTGATTTACATATGTTCGGTGTTAAAAGAATTGCCACCCTACAGCTTTCCTTTCACACTCCCTGTATCCCAGCAAGATTGTCACATAGTCTACTTTATAAAGTTCTCTCAATTTGCAGTCAGAAAAAGAAAAGCACACATCAAGAGCAAATTGTCAGAAGACATACCCCAACAGTTGACCTCTGCCTTTGAATGCAAGCAAATGCACCAAGGTAAAAAACAAAAGTTAAAAACATCTTCATTCCTCGTCCACCTTCTGCGCTCCAAAATGGTTATTTTGTGGGTGTAGGAGCACCATCCGCACCTCTGCTTCCAGCCTCTGGAACAACTCCACCAAGTGCCAAAATGTAATTTGCATAAATGACTGTAAAAAATGATATTTTGCACTTTTCATTCTTCACAAATGTTGATTTGCACTGGTTGGTCTTCTACAATTGATGCTAAATTGTTCCAGCCTCTGTTGCATTTATGTAATTAGTCTTACTGGATTCAGTGATAGAATCCATGGACATGATTCTGTGATACGGCTAGGTGATTTGTATGGATTAGCCAGTCGCTGCAAATGTCATTTTACGGTTTTTATTCTTAATTTTGGTCATGAAGCCTCCACGAAAAAAGGTTAAAGCCTTATAGATGCATATGTACATCGAAAGGAAAAGGTTCTAAAAGAATTTTGCAGTTGACGATCCATGCAAATGTTGCTGCAAAATTATGCGCCATTGCAAAGTTAATTTCATCTGACCCCGGTCTTTAAATGGACATGTAGTGTCCTGAGTACTTGCATTTTAATTTGAAAGGGAGGTTACCTGCACTTCTCAGCACTGTTCCGGGGTACATTCAGTGGGGAGAGTACCTGAGGCTGTATATTAAATGGGAGAGTACCTGCACTCCTCAGCTATACTGCAGTTCATTTAATGGGAGACTGCCTGCAGTTCTCAGTCCTACTGAAGTACATTTAATGGGAGAGTACCTGCACTCCTCAGCACTACTGCAGTACATTTAATGGGAGAGTGCCTACAGTTCTCAGTCCTGCTGCAGTACATTTAATGGGAGAGTATCTACACTTCTCAGCACTGCTGCAGTACGTTTAATGGGAGAGTACCTGCACTTCTTAGCACTGCTGCGGTACACTTAATGGGAGAGTACCGGCACTTCTCAGCCCTGCTGCAGTACGTTTAATGGGAGAGGACCTGCACTTCTCAGCGCTTCTGCGGTACATTTAATGGGAGGGTAACCGCACTTCTCAGCGCTTCTGCGGTACATTTAATGGGAGAGTAGCCGCACTTCTCAGCAATGAGGCAGTACATGTAGTGGGAGAATAGCCACACTTCTCAGCACTGTTGCAGTATATTTAATGGGAGAGTACTGCACTTCTCAGCACTGCTGCAGTACATGTAATGGGAGAATAGCCGCACTTCTCAGCACTGCTGCAGTATATTTAATGGGAGAGTACTGCACTTCTTAGCACTGCTGCAGTACGCTTAATGGGAGAGTACGTCACTTCTTAGCCCTGCTGCAGTACGTTTAATGGGAGAGTACCTGGACTTCTCAGCGCTGCTGCGGTACATTTAATGGGAGAGTAGCAGCACTTCTCTGCCCTGCTGCAGTACATTTAATGGGAGAATAGCCGCACTTCTCAGCCTTGCTGCAGTATATTTAATGGGAGAGTACTGCACTTCTCAGCACTGCTGCAGTACGTTTAATGGGAGAGTACCTGCACTTTTCAGCACTGCTGCAGTAGATGTAATGGGAGAATAGCCGCACTTCTCAGCACTGCTGCAGTATATTTAATGGGAGAGTAGCTGCACCTCTCAGCACTGCTGCAATACATTTAATGGGAGAGTACCAGCACTTCTCAGGAGCAAACAGGTACTCTGCAGAGTGACTACCAGCTCATCCATACCTACATGGAAAGCACTGGTCTGGCGCCAGGTTGCTAGGAAGAGTGAGCTACAGCTGGTTACTGTGTTGAACTGGCAAGGACCTGTTACAGCCAAATAGGGTTTCACGCGGCCAGTTTTCCGAAAAGAAACCGCAGTTTATAAAGCGGCCCTCAGTGCATCCCGCAGAAAGCAAGTGTAACACTCAAGCCAGGCAGCAGTAATAGTTTGCAGGAGACAAACAGCGGATCCGTACCATAAAAAAAAAAACGTAATTAAGCCCCAAACAGACAGCTAATTCTGTAATTATGTCGAGCTGGTAAACAGCCTTGGCGATTGGTAGATGAAATATGTGCAGCAGGAATACAGTGCGCTCTGCACATCCGAACTCAATATATTACCACGATTTATTGTCTGAGAAGGTTCAGGAAAAGGCGTAATTCAGAGCAGGTTCTGTAAACTTGTCATCTAGGCCCATATTTATGTGCTTTTGGCCTGGTCAAAAGGAGAGGACTGGAATGCGCCATATCTATGGCAAACGCACAAGTCCACTCCTTTCCCACCGCGCTGGCGCGCAATGGCCCACCCACGCCAACACAGGCAGCCTTGCACCATGGTGCAGAGGTGTCTGCGACTACGTTCCGTGCAGGGTTGGTTTTGTGTACAAAGGGGCACCTTTCTGCATAGAAACAATCCTGAGAGGCTTTTTCCTCTCTGTGTGTGCTGCAGATTGTAACACACACAGAACGAGGATAAAAACGAGGAAAAATAAAAATATCTCACCTCGTATGCCTCCCCTGGGGAAGCGTGAGGTTTTGGCACATCCCCACTTTGCAAGTCCTCGTATATCTGGGGGTATATCTGGGGATGCGTTAAAATCCATGGGTGTTGCGTGGGAACACCCAGCACAGGCCCATGGAACGCCTCCCTTGCACAGTGTAAGGCAACGCAGCGATTTGGTCTGCCTTGCCTTACTCCACATCTGTGAGGCCGTTCAGAGCCATGCGGAGTGGCTTTGTGTGGCCTCATGGATATGATTTCAACGTTTGCGCTGCTGTTACCTCACAAAAAATGATGCAGTGGCGATACAAGGGACTCATAAATATGACTCCTAGTCCTTAATACCAGCCGGAGAGGGTTCCTCAGTCTTCCGATGTTTTGTGGTGAAAGACCATGAGCCAAGGTGAACCGGCCGAAAACAGAGACCATGAATTGGAATAAGGGCCTGATTACGACCTTGGTGTGACGGATATCCCGCCCGCCGTTTTACAAGTTCTATAGGATATAATGAAAGTTCTAGTACGGCAGATGGGATATCCGTCACGTTTGTTCGGAGTACCCCATCCACCAAGGTCGTAATCAGGCCCTAATTGTTTGTTTGTATACAAGATAATGGCGTTCGTCTAGGCCCAAAAACCATGATTAATATGTCATACTGCACTGTTATCTAAAGCACAGTTTATGCAACATTTTGCATACTATATGACACAATTGAAATTGATAGTTGTATTATCAAGCTCGGAAGGTTAAAGGCTCACACTGCTTTGCTCTGGAGTGCAGGCCACCCACTGATCTCAGCAGCTGGTGATAGGATTTCTGAGCCATCATACTGGCGTTCTTAGATTCGATAAAGCACACACTCCAATAAGTACTCCGCCAAGTTTTGTGTCTATGTACAGATGAACTTCTGAATGTCATTCTGTTTTGAATCTTTCCTTTGCACACAGTTTATCCTGTCACCCAGCTCTTTACCTTTCTTGTTAGGTTGTCAGTGGTGTGAGTGTTAAATAACAGGTCTCATTCCTTAAGGCCAGTGCTTCATTCGTAAATAAAAATGTGCCGGCACTCAAAGCTCTCCCCTGGAACACGCGACTGCTGCAATTACATGTGCGAGCACTGAATACTGAGGTAGCCTAATCCTGAAGCCATCTCGGGCCTCTTAAATCCATTTACAGCAACTCCCTGCCCCTTCAGCGCACCCTTGCACCTTTCTGCTTTCTCCCTTTGTGACACTTTTTCATTCTTCTCTTCCTTCAACTTTCCCATATGTGTCTTTTGCAAATACTTGAGGCAGACAAATAAGTGCCAGCCCTCAAAAATAAGTGCCGGCCCTCCAAAAAAAAGTGCTGGTGCCCGCACTGGAAACCACTGGCTCAAATTAAACACTGCTTAAGAGTATCGTGAAAGCATGATATGTACCTTTACTGCTCTGTCACAAATTAGCTTGGATTTATCCAAATTTACCCAAAATGGCTTCCTACAGATTATCTCCTTATGTTTTAGGGTATTTTGGAAGTGAACCCTCCCGAGTTTGCCCTGTGCCTACCTTCTACCCCTCTTGCTCCCTTTGAACAAAACCCTTCTCTTTTTCAGAGCTATGTTTGTAGCTATGATCAGCACTGCTGCAAAACAGCTTTCTTAAATTGCCTAATTCATTTAAAGGGTGTACTAATACACTTCATAAACAACTGGGTGCTAGAATACAGGTTGTGTCCTTTGTGTTAAACAAAGCAGAAACTTGTCAGACTTGGCCCAGGCTGGCTCTATGAGGAGTTTCATTGATTATTTCATGGAAGGGCAAATTCAGAGGCGGCTCCATCGCAATGGCGGAGGAGTGTCGCCCCCCTGGTCAAGAGCCAGGAGATGAAAAATAAAATGACAGTTTAATATTGTTTTATTTTTCATTCGCTAGCTCAGCCAGCACTGCAGGGAGGTTCTGGGCTTGGTCATAGCAGGTGGGAGGAGGAGAGTGTACCGAAGAGCGCATGTGTGTTTGGTCTGCCGTCTCAGATGGCCAAACAACACATGCACACTTAGGTTTCTCGAGCCCGGATGTGTTTAACTGCTGGGCTGGAGAAACTGCACAGACCCTACGGTTGCGTCTGCGTGGCAGTCTGAGCCGCTCAGACCAATTCTGATGCTGCTTTCATGCTAGCTTTAGCATGAAAGCAGCGCCAGGTTTGCTGGGGAGCCTGTGCTGGTGCCCCACTAGTCCTATGAATTGCTTTGCCTCTGGTGTAACAACGACATGGCTTGGAAATGCAGGCTAAAGTCTGCGTCTCAACTCATGCCCATCCAGTGCCTTACGATGTCTTCCTCTCAAACATTCCATTTTGCAGACTATTTTCATTTTCTACCTATCTCCATCTATGCATGATTTAGTATCTGCTTCCCCTCAAAAGCCCAGGGTGGAATATCCTGCCCAGTGCTGGTGGTCTTCCATTGTTCTCTAGCCTTCTAGAGATGTGACCTTCCTTGACTCAAGACTTCCATTGTGATGTCCCATGATATACTGGGGCTGAAATAACCCTTCCTCACTTTCCTCCTCAGTCTCATCCTGACTCCCTACGACTACTAAGTACATTGCCACGCCTCTTAACTACGCGTCACCCCATAGATCCTGCCCCTTTCTAGAGTCTTCTGACTCCTCTTCACCACTGAGAACTGCACTAATGTTTACAACTATCCTCTTTAGCCCCAGGCATGGGGTGAGCCTGGCACCATCTTTGTAACTCTTCTGTGTTGGGCAGTATTCATGGCTTGGCTGAAATCCAAGTTGACAACATGCACTACTTTCCTTTGAACTACTTCCCTTTAACCTAATCAAAATGTATCCATCAGAAAGAACTGTGTAATTTGTCTTCCTTCTGGTGAAATCCTGCTGACTTGATCAGACTTCCAGATAGCCCCAACCCTATGCCTGGTTAGCGTAACCTTACCCACATCCATTCAAGCCACTCTGGGCTCTGCAAGTATTTCACCAAAGATTTTAGTATTTTTACTTGACCCGGTAAATTTGGTGATATGCAGTAGAAGACGTTGGTATTTGTCCTTTATTTGGGCCATCACTTTTCTACCCTTCTCACAGCTAGTCTGAGAACTGATGGACTCCCAAGTGCACCTAAATTGCTTATAAAAAGCACAGGTTAAGCTTCAGCTCCTGAAATGTCAGGTTTTTTGCTAAGACATCAGCAGCAGCTTCTGAGCTATTTTTAAGCCTCCCAGTTACCTTAGCTATTCTGATTTCTGTAGTCCAATAGTCTGCTTGACCTACCTCTTCTTAGGTTAGTGATGGAATAGTGTAGTCATGCCTTAAGTCTTCTGGAGAGATGTCTGTCCCTCACTCACGCAAGTTAGCTCCAGGTTGAATATTGATATGTTCATTTAACATACAAATAAAAGTAGATATTAGAAAGTTGGGATGATGCAAGCTCCATTGAAGGCGGTGAAGTGGTTCTGGGACAACAATGGCTGGTGTAGACCTTCTGCGCCAACTTTCCAGTGCTTGTCTTCCTGTTTCTCCATGTTTATTTTAGAACATTCTCTCCCCTGTGGGAGGAATATTCTAATAGCATAATAGCCCTTCTATCTCAGTCTATACCCCACCCTTATTATAGGTCCTCACTTGCGGCTTAGGCCTAAAAGGCAAGTTCAGGGCCTTCAACAACTATTACAGTCATTGGCAGATGGTGTGCACACCCACTACTGGCTCCAGATTATCAGAGGGGCACACCATCGAGGACAAAATGTCAAAAAAATATAGATCGGTAAGTAAGTGTAGATTGTTTGTACATAACTCCACATATATGTACCTTGGTTGTAGCTTTTCTGTACATAACTCCACATATATGTAACTTGGTGGTACATATATCCTGAAGGTACATAGATGTGGAGTTAGGAATTATAAATGTATAATTTCCTTTATACACTTAATCTTTCAATGTTCTCTCCTTGATTTTCTTGTACCATGATACTCTGGTGGTCGATATTCAGGAGTACAATTGCAGTGGTCGATTTTAAGTCGAAGTTATTGTGCTTTGGTTGGTACAATGTATTGTACATGCATTTAGTTGTTTATTTTATCATAATGGACACCTTATCACTTGAACAGGTGCTTGACTCCAGATGCTGAGGCTCGTCCTGACATTGTTGAAGTCTGTGCCTTAATCTCAGATGTGATGATGAAATACCTTGATGGACTATCCACCTCCCAGCTTACCTTAGAGAAGAAACTGGATCGAGAAAGGAAACGTACTCAGAGATACTTTTCCGAAGCTAATATGAATGTGGTAACCTATCGCCATCAACTCGCCATGTTACCCCATGTGAGTAACCATACCACAAATATGTATAAGAATATTTGGGGTAGGGCAACATGACAGTGGTATGTCAATAACATTGATATAGCTATTGTATTTATCACTGTGTGAATAGGCTTTATGGGTTGTAGGAAACATAAGGCCGACAAGTGGGAGTGGACTAATACAGGTGGATTTTGTTTGTGCTGACAAGTGAGAAGTGGAAATATAGCTCAAAAAAGATTGTATCTTGAGAGAGTTATAGATGATTGTGTAATTTATAGGTATAGCAAGCATTGGCAAAGCCAATAGGTTTCGCCTTTGTTTTTCTTTTTCATTTTATCTTACTATTTAACTGGTTTATAAATATTAGAAACATGGTATAATGTTTGTTTCAAATTTGATAAACTGTTATTAGTTGTTTATGGTGTGATGTATGTTGAATTAGTAAACAATAACATAAAGAAATAATAACAGCTTATCAGATTTGTAAAAAAACATTATTATAGCACTATCCTTTATCTAGTTAGATATTAAACTAGAATGCAAAAGAAAAAACAATGACGAAACCTATTGACTTTGGTCTTTGCAGTAATCAGGCACTGCACAGTCCCATGCATTGACTGGACTATCTTTTGATCGTGCACTGAGTCTCCGCTCATGAAGATTTCTGGTATTGCATTGGTTCTTGCATTGATCAGGCACTGCACATGTTTTTACATTGATTTGGCACTGCATTTACTGTGAGCAAAACAGACACTTGGGAAAGGCATAGGAAAACCACAAAAAAGAACTTCCACATGCTGAAATCATAAAGCTCACAGCTACCCTAGACATTTAAAAAAATCTGCGTGCTATGTCTAGTAACAGCTGGTCCTACAGACTGCATACTTTTTGTGTACACCGGGCTTAATTTGAGCCAGTGTTTTCCGGTGCGGAGCATAAACATTTATTAGAAATGTCCAGCACTTATTTTTCTACCTCAGGCATTTACTGTGAGCAAAACAGACACTTGGAAAAGACATAGGAAAAGCAAAAGAATTATGGCTCCCACATGCTAAAAACATAATGGCTTTACTATAAATCGAAAAAAAAATCTGCATGCTGTGTGGAGTAACAGCTTGTTCTAGAGAAGGTAAATTTTTCGTTTTCCGGTGCGGACCACAAACATTTATTGGAAATGTCTGGCACTCATTTTTCTACCTCAGGCATTGAAAACCATGGCGGTGGGCCCTATCAGTGGAAGGGAATTCCTTTCCTGTCACTGATTGGAGGCCCCCTACCCCCCAACACTCCCCAGATCCCCCTCATCCATGCTGCCCCTCCCTTTCAACCCCCCCAGACACAGACTCATTCGCACAGACATACACGCATACACACGCATGCATTCATTCACACACACATCCGCACACACCAACACTTACACACAGGCACGCATTCACATTTCCATTCATACATGCACTCACACACATGCATACACCCACACAAACAACACAAAACACACACACTCAAACATACATGCACCCCCCCCAGACACACACAACACCCCCCACTCCCCTCCCCTGTTGGAAACCTGACTTACCTGTTTCCAGGTGGTCTTCTGGCACAGAACGCGGCGCTGCTAACGCCAGCAGCGTCCTCTAGCAGAACACCGCCAAGCTGTATTATTTTACATAATACGGCTGGTGGCGGTCTACTGGCGTGGTGCTGCAGGTGGTAGTAGCGCCACCTTACCACCATCCACCAATATGGCCACAGCCGGATTTCCGCCCTTCTTGTGGTGGAAATGCGGCTGTGGTCATAATTTGGCGGACGGATGGTAGCCGCAGCGACGGTCTTTTTGCGGCTGTCGCCGCGGCGGTAGGTGGTTTTTACCACCAACGACATAATGAGGGGCTATGTGTGGTATGTTCATGTTTGCAGAGACTTTTAATCATTAAACTTTCAAATAAGGTTGTCAGTCATTGAATTCTTTATTTTTTTAATGCCCTTCTCCACAGTAATCTCTTAAATCTGTAATCCAATAACCTACAGTAATCCCTCCAACATACAGGGCAAAGGAAGATCTGCAATCTTAAAAAACAGCTAGTCTTTCAAACACGTCGTTATGTCTTTTTTGAAGATCTTGCCTAAATGCGCAAATATTGTATTTACCAACAATGGGTCCTATTCTCAAATGTAAATATAGTCAAAAATATACCTCAGACGAGGCCTCGCACCCCAGAATCCACACTACAACCTCAATCTATGTGAAAAAGGCTGCTTTAGGGAGACAGGTGCACATTACAACCAAAAACCCTTGACAGTTGCCATACAGATTAACATCCAGGCCTTAATAAAAAAAAAATGGAAACCTGTCCAAAACGGACCCACCTTTCTCTTTAATTAATAAGACCCCTTTACACGACCCTATGCAAGCACCCAATTTTCCTTGCTCAAACCCTGCTTAATCAACTAAACAACATATCAAAGTTTACTTAAATCTTCATAAAGCAACCTTGAGCCCTCTTGCTACCCCACCTCATTTCCCCCTTGTTAGGCCACCTGACCAGTAACATAGCCAACCTTCCTTTATGCCTCGTAACTCTCTCCAAAACTGCCACCAGAAAAACCCACATTGGAGGAGTTTTGCTATCCCACTAACTCACCACCGCAGTTTCTCCCCCAGCAGCCTTGCTAATGCGTCCCTCATTTGCATAAAGTACAGTACCATTCGCATCACTGACAAATGGACCCCATCTGCCCGAAAAACTGCTACTCTTCACATTGTACATCTGAGTTCATAATCCTGCCAAAGCCTTCAACCCTAAAGGAATTCCTCCACTTCCTATTGATCTTCCTATGTGCCTTATCAGTCGCAGCTGGTTTCCTTCCTCCACACCACTATCTTCTAGGGATAAATTCCATCCACTACAGATTCATCCCACCATGACCTCGTTATCTCCTATTTCTCATAATCTTCAAAATCAAACAGTGTTTAATTCACATGCCCATCCAATCTTCTGCCCAGCTCATACCACTTGTGTCAGGCCCCTACCTGTCACTAATAGACTTTAGGTGAAATTTTAATTATGCCAGGGTAATCGTGGTACTTTCAGGAATCTCATGTCACTCTTTTGATGCAAAATTACCCCTCCCTGACTAAAGAGCAGCAGAGGGACTGTCGCCAGGTGTTGGGACAGTTCGCCTCACTGTTTTCCCTGATCCCAGGAGTCACCCATTTGTGCACACATGATGTGGACACTGGGAACAGTACACCCATCAAACAAAACATTTACAGGGTGACTGACAGGGTCAGGGCTACCATTAAGGATGAGGTATCCAAGATGTTAACACTAGGGGTTATTGAGCATTCCTTGGCCCAGTGCAGTGGTATTGGTCCCAAAGGCTGCTGCACCTGGTGCCACTCCAAAACTCAGGGTCTGTGTGGACTACCGTGTACTCGATGCGGTCAGCAAGACTGACGCACACCCCATCCCCTGAGCTGATTAGCTCATTAACCGGTTGGGAGCTGCCAAGTACCTGGGTACTGGCAGATTGCCTTAACTGAGGGGGCCAAGGAGAGGTCAGCATTTTCTACCCCAGACAGGCACTTTAAATTTAAAGTGATGCCATTTGGGATGAAGAATGCCCCTGCCACCTTTCAGAGGTTGGCCAACCAGGTGTTGGCTGGGCTGGATGAGTTCAGTGCTGCCTAACTGGATGACATTGCTGTGTTTAGTTCCACATGGGAGGAACATCTGCAACACCTCTGGAGAGTGTTAGAGGCCCTGCAGAAGGCAGGCTTCACTATTAAAGCAAGCAAGTGCCAAATAGGGCTGGGTTCTGTGGTGTACTTGGGACACCAGGTGGGGAGTGGCCAGGTGGAACCCCTACAGCCAAAAATAGATACCATTCTGGCTTGGGAGCCTCCAAAGACCCAGACTGAGGTGAGGGCCTTTTTTAGGCCTCACTAGCTATTACAGGAGGTTCACCAAGGTGTATGGACCCATTGTGACCCCCTTGACTGAGTTGACCTCTAAGAAACAACCAAGGAAGGTGATCTGGACAGAAGCTTGCCTGACCGCTTTTGATGCCCTGAAGGCTGCCATGTGCACAGCAACTGTGCTGAAGGCACCTAACTATTCCAAGGAGTTTGTAGAGCAAACAGACGCCTCAGAGTATGTGTTGGAAATGGCCCTTCTGTAGGGTTATCCCCAGACTTTTTGCCTTCCTCCTTCTCTTTTTCTGACCTAATTTTTTGCTGGCTTTCAGACTCTGCGCACTTTATCACTACTAACCAGTGCTAAAGTGCATATGCTCTCTCACTTTAAACATGGTAACCTTGGATCATACCTGATTGGACTATTTAATTTACTTATAAGTCCCTAGTAATGTGCACTATATGTGCCTAGGGCCTGTAGATTAAATGCTACTAGTGGGCCTGCAGCACTGGTTGTGCCACCCACTTAAGTAGCCCCTTTACCTTGTCTCAGGCCTGCCATTGCAAGGCCTGTGTGTGCAGTTTCACTGTCACCTCGACTTGGCATTTAAAAGTACTTGCCAAGCCTAAACCTCCCCTTTCTCCACATATAAGTCACCTCTAATGTGTGCCCTAGGTAACCCCTAGAGCAGGGTGCTGTGTGGGTGAAAGGCAGGACATGTACCTGTCTAGTTTACATGTCCTGGTAATGTAAAACTCCTAAATTCGTTTTTGCACTACTGTGAGGCCTGCTCCCTTCATAGGCTAACATTGGGGCTGCCCTCATACAGTATTGAAGTGGTAGCTGCTGATCTGAAAGGAGTAGGAAGGTCATATTTAGTATGCCCAGAATGGTAATACCAAATCCTGCTGACTGGTGAAGTTGGATTTAATATTACTATTCTAGAAATGCCACTTTTAGAAAGTGAGCATTTCTTTGCACTTAAATCTTTCTGTGCCTTACAATCCACGTCTGCCTGGGCTTAGTTGACAGCTCCTTGTGCATTCACTCAGACACACCCCAAACACAGGGTACTCAGCCTCACTTGCCTACATCTGCATTTTGAATGGGTCTTCCTGGGCTGGGAGGGTGGAGAGCCCGCTCTCACACAAAGGACTGCCACACCCCCTACTGGGACCCTGGCAGACAGGATTGAAATGAAAGGGGACCTGGTGCACTTCTTAGCCACTCTTTGAAGTCTCCCCCACTTCAAAGGTACATTTGGGTATAAAACAGGGCCTCTGCCCTACCTCATCAGACACTTGCTGGAGAAGAAACCTGAACCAGAAACTACATCCTACCAAGAAGAACTGCCTGGCTGCTCAAAGGACTCACCTGTCTGCTTTCTACAAAGGACTGCTGCCTTGGTGTTGGCCTGCTGCCTTGCTGAACTCTTGTCTGGCTGTAAAAGTGCTCTCCAAGGGCTTGGATAGAGCTTGCCTCCTGTTCCCTGAAGACTCAGGACCAAAAAGACTTCTCTTTTTTTTCATTTGGACTCTTCGTGCACCGAAAATTTCGACGCGCAGCTTGCTCCGCGGCCAGCAAATCGCCGCACGCCGACGCTGCTCGACGCGACGCCTACGGGGCGACCGGAACTTCGACGCACGGCCTCGCATGGACAACACCGCCCGACTTCCAGAGGGGAAATCGATGCGACACCTGGCGTGAGAAAGAAAATTCCACGCACAGCCTCCTGGAATGACGCGCAGCCGGAAAACAAGCTGAAGAATCCACGCACAGACCCCGGGACATCTGGTAATCCCGCGAACCACAGAAAGAGACTGTCCGCGCGCAGGAAAATGACGCACCACTTCCCCGCATGAAAAATAACGACGCAAGTTCGTGTGTGCAGGGAAGAAATCGACGCACACACCATTTTTCCACGTATCTCTTCTTCTGCGGCCCTTTGCGGAGCTTTTCCACTTTAAACCAGGTACATTGTGCTTGAAAGAGACTTTGTTTGCTTTTTAAAGACTTAAGACACTTTATATCACTTTTCAGTGATATCTCTACAATTTCATATTGCATCTTTATTCGTTTTGACCTGCAAATATCCCGATAAATATTATATATTTTTCTAAACACTGTGTGGTGTATTTTGTTGGTGCTATATTGTGTTATTGTATGATTTATTGCACAAATACTTTACACATTGCCTTCTAAGTTAAGCCTGACTGCTCGTGCCAAGCTACCAGAGGGTGGGCACAGGATAATTTTGGATTGTGTGTGACTTACCCTGACTAGAGTGAGGGTTCTTGCTTGGACAGGGGGTAACCTGACTGCCAACCAAAAACCCCATTTCTAACAGTATGTATTGGAGCAGTACTCTCACAGCTTAATGAAAAGGGCCTAGATCAACCTGTAGCCTTCATTAGCAGGAGGTTACTTCCCAGGGAACGTAGGTGGAGTGCCATAGAACATGAAGCGTTTGCTGTGGTCAGGGCGCTGAAGAAGCCAAGACCCTACTTGTTTGGGACTCACTTCTGGGTTCAGACCGACCACAGGCTCCTTAGATGGTTAATACAGATGAGGGATGAGAATCCAAAACTGTTGAGGTGGTCAATTTCCCTACGGGGAATGGACTTTACGGTGGAACACCGCCCTGGTACAGAACACACCAATGCTGATGGTCTGTCCAGATTCTTCCGCCTTAGTGATGAGAACTCCCATGAGGTTGGGTAGTTGCTCTCCACTTGCAGATTGGGGGTGACACGTATTAGACTTTTCATCCTTGGCGTGGTCTCCCTTTACTTTTTGCCTCTGTTTCCCAGGTTGCTGATGTGTGCTGGACTCTCTTTTGGCTGTTTTTGTTACTCTGCGCACTTTACCACTGCTAACCAGTGCTAAAGTGCAAGTGCTCCTGTACAAAATGTGTATGTAAGTGGTTCATCCATGATTGGCAAATTTGATTTACTAGTAAGTCCCTAGTACAGTGCACTAGAGGTGCCCAGGGCCTGTCAATCAAATGCTACTGGTGGGCCTGCAGCACTGGTTGTGCCACCCACATAATTAGCTCTGTAAGCATGTCTCAGACCTGCCACTGCAGTGCCTGTGTGTGCAGTTTTAAACTGTAAATTCGGCTTGGCAAGTGTACCCACTTGCTAGGCCAAAACCTTCCCTTTTCTCACATGATAGACACCCCTAAGGTAGGCCCTAGGTAGCCCCAAGGGCAGAGTGCAGTGTATGGTTAAGGTCGGACATATAGTAATGTGTCATATATGTCCTGACAGTGAAATACTGCTATATTCGTTTTTCAATGTTGCAAGGCCTGTCCCTCTAATAGGTTAACATTAGGACTACCCTTAAATATGATTAAAGTGTAGATTCCCTTTGGGAGCGGATAGACATGTGAGGTTTGGGGTCTCTGAGCTCACAATTTAAAAATGCACCTTTTAGTAAAGTTGATTTTAAGATTGTGTTTGAAAATGCCACTTTTAAAAAGTAGGCATTTTCTTGCTTAAACCATTTCTGTGACTCTGCCTGTTTGTTGATTCCCTGTCTGGGTCAGTTTGACAGTTGGGCTGGTTGCACCTCTCACTAGGCAGTGACACAAAGGGAACTTGGGTGTAGTCTGCATTTCCTGATGAGCCATCTGTGCTAGGATGGAGGGGAGGAGTGGTCACTCACACCTGAAAGGGCTGTGCCTGCCCTCACACAATGCAGTCTCCAACTCCCTGGTGTGTGTCTGGGGCCTGGCCAGGGCAAGGCAGGATTTCACAAACAAGAGAGACTTTTCTTTGAAGTAAGCCTAATTCAAAGGGCAAAATGGGTATAAGAAGGGCACCCAAAACCACAGACTTTAGAACACTTCTGGAAACCAAGAGGAACCTCTGCCTGGAGAAGAGCTGAAGAGCTGAGGAAGAAGAGCTGTCCTGCCTGTGACTGTGCTTTGTGAAGCTATCCTGCAGTTGCTGCTTCTGCCTGAGCTAGAGGACAAAGACTGGACTTTGTGTTGCCTTCCTTCTTGTGAAGAACTCTCCAAGGGATTGATTTAGAGCTTGCCTCCTGTTGTTTGAAGTCTCAGGGACAGCAAAGACTTCTCTCTGCCAGCACCTGGAGCCTCTGCTGAGACTCCTACTCTGCCAAGTGGTGCCCATCCAGTTCCTGGGGCCCTGAAAGGAGAAGCTGGCAGCCCAAGAGTGAGAAATCCACGCACCGACTGCCATGCGGGTAAAAGATCGACGTGACTCCAATCTGCGGCTGAAAAATCGACGTGCCGCTAGCTTCGCGGCTGAAAATCGACGCTCGCATGCAACGCAACCAGAAGATCGACTCCCGCAGCTGGAGAAACGACACGCAGCATCGCTGACGGAGATCAGGGAGATCGCAACCCGCGTTGCGTGGTTTTCGGATCATCGTGCGGCAGGATTTACGACTCAAACATCGCTGGGCGTGCAACGATGACACAAGGCCTGCCCTGACCCGAGAGTGCGGTTTGAATCGACGCATCGCTCTCCTGCAGAGAGAATAAATGACGCACAGTCTCACTTGTGAGGGATATCGATGCATCGCAAGCCCTTTTTGACGCACACTCATCCGTGCAGAGTTATTTTTGACGCACCCAGGTACATTTCCACGCTAAAAAAATTTGCGTTGTGTTTAAAATGACATGAAGACTTTTTGGGGTTTTTAATTGATGACTTGTGTATTGTGGATTTTTGTCGTTTTGGTCTTGTTTAGATAAATATTTTCTATTTTTCTAAACCTGTGTTGTGTCATTTTGTAGTGTTTTCATTGAATTACTGTGTGTGTTGGTACAAATACTTTACACCTAGCACTCTGAAGTTAAGCCTACTGCTCATGCCAAGCTGCCAAGGGGGTGAGTGGGGGTTAGCTGAGGGTGGTTTTCTTTTACCCTGACTAGATTATGGGTGCTTGCTTGGACATGGGGTAACCTGACTGCCAACCAAAGACCCTGTTTCTAACAGGAGGCCACCATAGACCTTCTCTATGTGATGTTGATTCAGTTTCATTCTGCCTCAGGGTGGGTTTAAATAGATCATACCCTGTGTCCGGCCCAGTGTCTGTGAGCCATTCAGGACTCTCCGAGGTGCTGTCATCTACCTTTTTCAGCTCTAAGCTCACCTCACTCCTTTCTGACTTTCAAAACTATCTAGTTATCCACTGCAGTAGCCACAAATCCACTTTGTCCTCATTATTTCCACTATCTACCTAAACCCACCGGCCTTTCTCACCTTTACCTCTTCTGCCCTTTACCATCCCCCCAATCCACCTTGTGGAGCATCGCTTCTACTATCCCCGTCATTGCCTATACTCCTCTTGTCCTCCTAGCAACTTATATTGGCTGCATTAAATCTCTTAGATCCTCCAATGTTGGTCTGTGCCCTCCCCATCAGTCTCCCTTTTCACCTTCTCTTGCAGCTAGCGACTCACTTGCTTCGCTACCACTGAACTTTCTCTCATCCCCTCTGTCCTCATATGGAGGAAACCAATCCGCTATCTGGGAAGCAGAGTGGCCACTCTTTACCCCATCAACCATCTTCCTGAGTCTGTCTTCATTTTCCCTGCCACCATTTCACTAGGATATCCTTATGTTATCATTAGCCACATTGTGGAATAGCACACACAGGGACCTCCTTCATCTTGCCCTGCTGCACCACTTGGTGCCCAACGGCAGCTACCATGCCCTCTTTCTTGGCTGGCCACATGGACAGCCTCCTGCTGAGTGATCCTCCTGCGTAGCTTTCTTTCAGCTGTGCTAGCACTAAAGGCCACAAACTCCCCTTTACTTACTTTTGCCTTGGGTAGTGAGCAAGTCAAAATGGCTACCGCTACACCTTCAGCTGACTGCCACAGGGGAACTGTTCTCCATAGAACCTGTGCCTGTCCAGGACACAAGGATATAGTAGGTACTCCTGACTCCTTCCAACCACTGCCTTACACTCCACACCTGCCATTGTAGTAAAACCTCTAACTAGCTCCTATAAAACGTGGGGAAAAGCTGACCTGACTCCATGGTTAATCAACATGCTCCCTTTCTTACCACAAAGATGACGCTGTCACCTCTGACCCAATGAATAAAGTATCTGGCCTGCTCCTTTTTACCCTTGTAGGGCTAGCCCTTTTTGACCCTGTAGTCCTTGGGCAGCAACCCCATCCCTGAAAAGCTTGGAAGTAGCATGACTTCAAAGTCACCTCCCCCCACCAAGCACCCATTTACAACCAAATGTACCTTTTTACCATCTACCAAGGATCCACAAAGGGATTCCCGGTGTGTGTAAATCAATTTACTACTTGCAGGCTTCTCTGCCAAGATTGTGGGGAAATGCACAATAGTAAATACCACTCCAGGGCTGGAAAGTGGGTTTCACAATGGATGGTTTGCCTTGGGATTTTGGGAGCACTCACATATATGTACATTTGTGGGCATTCCCAAACTCCAGTCTGACCCCTTTCCACCCTGTAAATGGCTCTAGATTTGCTCAATCTAGGGGCCGGAGTACCTCCCATTCCAGGACAGCAAAAGGATCCGATTATTCCCAGCTTTATATGGGTTGTGGGAAGGGATTTCACAAGGAGGAAAAAAAATTTTCCATTGGCAAAAATATTAAATAATGCAACATTTCCATAAGTCTCTTCTATTTCTCTTGTGCTAAGTTTTCCACACAGAAGGAAAATGAGCCTTTGGAAGAGGCACATGGCATTAACAAAAGTACACCTGGAAACCTGAGTCTGGTGGAGCTTTCCAGTGGAATGTTTCTGAATCCCAGAAAAAGTAAAAGTAGGTTAAATGTCCGCCTGTAAATTGGGCCCTTGAACATAAACATGACTTTGTCATATACAAAAGTACTTGAGTAAAGTCATCCAGTGCGGAGGCCACTGTAACGTAGTCATGCAGAAGGCCTGAGAGGAAGCCTGGGGCCTGTTTCCATTTTGGTCAATAAATACTTGGAAGAGCGTCCCGCTCTAGCGCTTTGATATTATTGCTGTTGTAAATTAGACCCATTAATTGTGGGGTGAATTTTACAAAACTGTGTTTTTCATGTTAAAATTTAGGTGAAAGGTTGCAAGAAGCGCATCTGTTGGATTTGCTTTGGTGATGAGGTTCTGCTAATTTTGTCCAAATTAAATGCATTACAGTGAGTGCCTGGTTTTGAGGGTTACCTAGAGGAGCCCATAGAATGGGTGGTAATAGAGTTTTGTAAAAAAAAACAATAATTTATTTGTGGTGTCATACTAAGTTTAGTTATTGGGGTGAACTTTAAGGTAATTTCACCCAATTAAAAATGCTGATCCTTTAAGGTATATTTGACGAACCATATTTGGGAGAAAAGTATTTTATCTCATAGAATTTGTTCATGGAAGCTATGGCTGCTGGTCAAGAAACAAAAAGGAGCGCACACTTACAATAAATTCAAAAATGAGCCTCGATTTGACATACTGTGTAAAACATGGACTTCGAGTAGCTTGTAGGTTGATTCCCCACTGTTATACCAGAGTGACATAACAGACTTTCCATAAACAGCTAGAGTGCCAACATTTATGACATATGCGAGGCACAAATGAACGCCATGCTGCTGGAAAAGGAAATGTGATAATAACAGAATTTTCAATGGAGAAGGCTGCATAGGAGCACAGTGAGGGCTTTAAATGTATAATGAAAATTATGGTTAGAGCTCCTAAAAGCTAAAATGAGGATACATTTTCAGTAAATTCTCAGATATCTTGCTCATCCATGTGAGACCAATGGTCTGATGTGCTGAGTGAAATATAGACTTCCTAAAGTAGGAGTATGTCAAGCTGATTCCTCAGTTTTTTATTCTAGCTTCACCAAAGAGTTCTAATGAGCAAATAGAATGCTAACATGTTATATTCATGACAAAAGTGATGCCCTCCTGGACACCATATTCTGGAACAGGAGCCATTGCAATTAAAACATTTTCTATGGATTAGTCTGACATAAATGAATATAAGGGGGTAAACCGAGATATGGAACAAACTGTCAAGAGAGGTAAGTGTTATAGTCATGTATGGCATACTATGGGGGTCATTCTGACCCTGGCGGTAGACTACCGCCAGGCCAACGACCGCGGATGCACCGCCAACAGGCTGGCGGTGCATTCATGGCCATTCTGACCGCGGCGGTACCGCCGTGGTCAGAAACGGAAAACCGGCGGTGTCCCGCCGGTTTCCCGCTGCCCTGGGGAATCCTCCATGGCGGCGCTGCATTCCGACCCCCTTACCGGTTTTGACCGCCAGAACTTGGCTGGCGGTAATGGGTGTCGCGGGGCCCCTGGGGGCCCCTGCAGTGCCCATGCCACTGGCATGGGCACTGCAGGGGCCCCCTAACAGGGCCCCACCAAGATTTTCAGTGTCTGCCAAGCAGACACTGAAAATCGCGACGGGTGCAACTGCACCCGTCGCACCCCTTCCACTCCGCCGGCTCCATTCGGAGCCGGCATCCTCATGGAAGGGGGTTTCCCGCTGGGCTGGCGGTCGCCCGCCAGCCCAGCGGGAAACTCAGAATTACCGCCGCGGTCTTCTGACCGCGCAGCGGTATTCTGACGGCGGAACTAAGATAAAGAACAGTAAATGAAATAGCATTCATGTACACACCCATTTCTTCACACTATCCATTCCTCCTGTTACTTGTTCCTTCATTACATTTAAAATAGTATTCTGTTAAACAAAGAGGTTTTTAAATCCTTGATTTAAATGCTTGGATGCAACCTTTAGAGGTACTAAAAGCTATTGGCAGACAGATGTCATATTTAAAAAGAATAGATTTGTGCTCCCAGGGGTCATGAGGCCCTCTCAAATGGGTTGCTGTTTGATTTGAATTGTATTTTTTTGTTTTCCTATGTCCTGTGGTCAGTAGCTGCATCTCCCTGCACAAATGTGCACTGACTTTAGCATTTATTTTTTACACTGTTATTGAAAAGTGAATGCAAAGAAATTATAAATCACTATTAAAAATATATTTTTATTTTCTATAAAATATTTCTGTGCCTCATACATCACTACATTCAAAGATAAACAAAAAGCATATTTTTAAATAAGTGACATTGTAAATCAGATGGAACAATGAGGCAAGTATATTTAAACAAAGTGAAAACGTTTATGGCCTACACAATTTTCATAGACTGGGAATACTATCAATATATCTTACCAAAACATGGGAAGGAATGTTTTAGGCAACTCTGTTATTTCAGGAACTTGTCACAACAGGGATGACAATCTTTTTAAAGTACATATTCAGCCTTCTGCACAGGAAAGTGAATGATTGTTATGCTGGCTTGCTCATCATGTCTCACTGCAGGATATCCTATGAGATAGGTGAGCATCCTAGTTGTTTAATAGAAATCTATGATCTTTGCAATTTACTGATGGGGAAGAAGGTTTAACGATGCGTGGATCAATGCTGTAATGGGCTAGTGTCATGTATGAGGTATCAATCAACTGGGTAGATATTGACCAGCTAGGAGCATTTTGGCGGTATACGGTTGGCCGCTTTACAATAGAGAATGCACTGTACAGCTGAGAACATCCTAGAGTGCTGTGGTTGATCGTGAAACTCTGGTTATTACTTTTCACCAGTATCCTTTCTTCTGTATTGAAAGATGCCAGAGTAGATGGGAATAAGCGAAATTTTTGCACATGCAAGAGTCTTTTATGCATTTTAAATGCCCGCATTGGTGTGAACCACCGCGTCCCACCTTTAACATGTGAAACTGATTACAGTCAACTTGGCCTTGGGAACACTGACAAGATTACCTGCATGTGAAGTCTGTACAAGGCAATGGGATATATTGAAGCAGTAACAAGCAACTTTTCCCCCATAGAACAAGGATTTGTGTTGTGCCTATTTTTTGTTTTTTTATTTTTTACTACTGGAACCATATGCACATTCTGCAGTCATCTTTGTTAGTTGTAAAGCTGACTTCAAGGTTTGCACAGTTTTGACATAATTATTTTAAGATGACTACTTTGTGTGACCCAGGCTAGTAGCAGGATGGGTATTAGAGTAGTACAGATGGTTTGATTGCCTTTGCGCAACCAGACCATGAATTATTGTTATCGCAGGCAGTAGGATTTAAGTACTTACATATGTTCGACATCTGGTCACAAAAAAACATGACACTGCTTTGGCTAAGATATCGCAGCTTTTTCAATTTTACATGCAGCTGGCAGCCAATGACATTTTAGACTCTACTGCATAGTGAGCAAAACATTCAGAGTAACTGACACCTGAGGACCGACTTATGCTGATGAGTGATTGGTTATGTATCAACTATGTTTAGACATAAACTGAATTCTTATCGGTGGGGTCACGAGTAAAAAATAAGACCAATTGATCACTGACTGCTTGATAGTCTGTGGAAGGTGATGTAAGTGCAGCAGTGACATTGTCTCATTACTACATTACACTGCCACATGGAGTAGCTCCTCTTGTGAATGAAATGCACCCCCATCATATCTAAGGCTCTTCTGGCCCTGAAACAGACAATGTTGATATCCTTCTATTCCAGGACACTGAGAGATTGAACTGACTCTCAGTGGCCCTGACCAGAGAAATCAGCTGCAAAGTACTTCTGCCAGAGCAGTTGGGAGGGTACCGAGATAGGGCTGGGTTATGGAATTGTCTCAGGTATTCCCAAAGTCAGCCTAGACCCACTGAGATCAACACTACATGCATCAGCGCGCTTTGTTTTAGGTTGCAAGAAATTTGACCACATTTCCCCTGCCTTGCTAGCCCTCTAATGGCTTCCCATTGAATCTCAGGCCCAATCCAAAAACCGCCTGCATTCCCCACCAGGCACTGCACTCCTCTTTACCTTCCTATCTAAACAAGAAACTGAAAATCTCTGAAGCAAATAGGGGACCGAGAAAGTGCCAATCCCTGTTCCTGGAACCTCCCACCTTCAGTTGAGAATGATAAATCAGCCAGTGAGTCATTCCCTGGTACTGCCACACAAATTTGGAACTCTCTGCCTCCCTCCACCTAACCACCTCCCTAGCCACCTTCAAAAAGGACCTCAAGCTCCACCTATTTGACAGACACCTTGGTTAACTCCCTCGAACATACTTAAGTACTCTCTTCAGCAGGATCAGAACGACCTTTGTAATGTGACCCCGCTATCTAAATAAATGCATTAATTGTGTACGACCTCTGGCTAACTGCTGCAGTTATCGCTTGTAGTAACTCCTGCACGCATCTTCTGATGTAAAAGTCTGAGTTTAATCACTGTAACGGGAACTCGCTGTAACCCATGTATCCTGCTACTGTTGTAAAGTGCTCTGATGTCTTTGGGCGATGTCCCTGCTGTTTAAAATTGCAAAAATAAGAGCGACAATTGGACAATTGTGAATGGATTACACTGGTTAAAATTAGCAGCCAGACTATCTATGGCTTTGCGCCTCATCCATAAGGATTCATATCGTAATCTGCTTGCCTGTCCCAAGAATACCATTAAGATACATATTCCACTGAGGCACCAGAGGCAAACTAGGTGGGGGTCAGTGTCCGACATTGTGCGGTGCAAGGCGCCACACCGTTTGAAGCCAGCCTTCCTCGATGACATCTCAACGCACTCAAAGAAAAAACTCGACAACAAGTTGAAAAAATGTCTGTCAAGAAGTGACAGAGGGGCAGCTCTCTCCGGATCTCTGCTAACTGGCACCGAAAGAAAACAACTGATGCCGCACACCTGGTTTACACCTGTAGGAAAACTGCCCTTGTTGCAGTTACCCCTCCCTTTTTTTTTACCTTCTATTGATGCTGACTTGACTGAGAGTGTGCTGGAACCCTGCTAACCTGGCCCCAGCACCAGTGTTCTTTCACTAAAAATGTATCATTGTTTCCACAATTGGCACACCCCTGGCACACCCCTGGCACACAGATAAGTCCCTTGTAAAAGGTACCAGTGGTACCAACAGCTTTGTGACCAGGGAAGGTCCCTAAGGGCTGTAGCGTGTGTTGTGCCACCCTAAGGGACCCCTCACCTAATACATGCACACTGCCATTGCAGATTGTGTGTGTTGGTGGGGGGAAAAAGGCAAAATCGACATGACATCCCCCTCAGGGTGCCATGCACACAAAACTCTGCCTGTGGCATAGGTAAGTCACCCTTCTAGTAGGCCTTAAAGCCCTAAGGCAGGGTGCACTATACCACAGGTGAGGGCGTAGCTGCATGAGCAATATGCCCCTACAGTGTCTAAGTTCATTCTTAGACAATGTAAGTACAGTGCGGACATATTAAGTATGTGGTTTGGGAGTCTGTCAAAATGAACTCCACAGTTCCATAATGGCTACACTGAATACTGGGAGGCTTGGTATCAAACTTCTCAGAATAATAAACCCACACTGATGCCAGTGTTGGATTTATAAAAAAAATGCACACAGAGGGCATCTTAGAGATGCCCCCTGTATTTTACCTAATCCTTCAGTGCAGGACTGACTAGTCTGTGCCAGCCTGCCACTGAGAGACGAGTTTCTGACCCCCTGGGGTGAGAGCCTTTGTGCTCTCTGGGGCCAGAAACAAAGCCTGCACTGGGAGGAGGTGCTTCACACATCCCCCTGCAGGAACTGTAACACCTAGCGGTGAGCCTCAAAGGCTCAGGCTTCGTGTTGCAATGCCCCAGGGCACTCCAGCTAGTGGAGATGCCCAGCCCCCAGACAAAGACCCACTTTTGGCGGCAAGTCCAGAGGGATAATTAGGAAAAAAAGAAGGAGGAGTCACCACCTCAGCCAGGACCACCCCTAAGGTGTCCAGAGCTGAAATTACCCCCTCTTTGCAGAATCCTCTGTCTTGGTTTGGAGGACAGGGACCAATAGGGTTAGGAATCTGCCCCCCTCCCCAAGGGAGTGGGCACAGGAAGGGCATTGCCACCCATAGGGACAGTAGCCATTGGCTACTGCCCTCTGACCCCTAAAAACGCTTCTAAATCTTGTATTTAAGGGCTCCCTAAACCAAGCTAGTCAGATTCCTGATGACCTCACAAGAAGGAATTGCTTAGTGGAAACCCCAGCAGAGAAGGAAAAAAGACAACAACTGACTTTGGCCAGCCCTCCCGGCCTCTCCTGCTTCATAGAACCTGCAGAAGAAAAAGCAAGGCATCCTCCAGGTCCAGCGACCTCTGAAAAACCTCCAGAGGACTGCCTGCATCACAGAGGATCAAAAACCCCTGTGTACAGCAGCCCTGGCCAAAGACGAACAGAAGAAGAAACCTCTCCTGAAGGACTCCCACCTCACCCCAGAAGGGTGAGTCCTAACCACTGTGCACCCGAAGCCCACGGCCCGAGTCCAGCTGGCCCAACCGACCAGAGAGAACCTCCAGGTGACAGCGACCAAGTGCCCACCCTGGGTTGACCTCTGCACCCTTCCATGACGACGCCTGCAGAGGGAATTCCGAGGACCCACCTGACTGCGACTGCTCTGGATGAAAATAGCCAATGCCAAAGGACCCACTGCACCCGCAGCCCACAGGCTTTGGAGAAATCGACACCCGGTGCAGCAACAATCACAGACGGCCCTCTTCCCTGTCCGACCGGTGGTGTGCCCGAGACGCCCCACCCCAGACCTCGCCTGCAGCGCCTGAGTGACCCCCAGGGTCCCCTCATAGAGTTTCATTGGAATCCCAATGCCCTGTTTGCATCCTGCACCCAGTCGCCCCAGTGCCGCGGAGGGTGTGGGGTTGGTGCCTACTTGGGGCCCCTCCAGTGCTTCTCTAATCTCCCCCTAGTCAGCCCTCTGAGCCTCGGATACTTACCTGCTGGCACCCCGAATTCCGAGTACCCCTGCCTTCATAGAAGCCCACGTTAAAATTGCTCAACTTTGACCTCTGCACCCGGCCGGCCCTGTGTTGCTGATGGTGGGTGTTTGGGGTTGACTTGAACCCCCAACGGTGGACTACCTATAACCCAGAGACTGGAACTGTACGTCGTGTACTTACCTCTAAAACTGTACTTTATTTTCTTCTCCCAGGAACTGTTCTAAAAATGCACTGTGTCCACTTTTAAAATAGATATTCTCTGTTTTCTTAAAAACTGTTTTCTTGACTAAAGCGAAACAAAGTTACATCGATGTCCATGCTAAGTGCTTACCTGCAACAGTATTTACTTCTGAACTGAGTCTTGTGGTTCTAGTAATAAAGTAACAAAAATATATTTTTCTATATAAAATCTATTGGCCTGGAGTTAAGTCATTGAGTGTGTGTTTCTTCTATTGCTTCTGTGTGTACAACAAATGCTTAACACTACCCTCTGATAAGCCTAACTGCTCGACCTCACTATTACAAATAGAGCATTAGTATTATTTCCTCTGTCAAGCCTCTTGGGAAACCCCTGGACTCTGTGCACACTATATCTCACTTTGATATAGTATATACAGAGCCTGCTTCCTACATCGCCTATATAGGTGGTTGCGACGTCACTTCCGGCGCTAACAACGCCAATGACCCCACGCGGAGCCGAATGGAGCCACCCAATAGCATGGGCATGGGGTATTGCTCAGCAAAAGTTCCTGGATCCAGCCAGACGCCTGGGGAAATTAAAGGTAAAGAATCTGCAGCTAGAGTCCCTACCAGATAATGAGCTACAGAAGATAAGTAACTTGTTCATTCCACACTCACTTATACATTCATTGTTCTGTTTCTCCAGCTAAGCTATACAGACACCTATTAAAACATAGCCACGTTTCATCTAGAACTTCTCTCCCAACAGCAGCCTTCTTGCTATCCCAGGGTCGACCCGGAAGCGGGCAGGAGGCAATCTTGTGCATTTGAAGCTAGCTGCCTCTGGAATGTCTCCTGGACTCCAACGTCCTATAAAGAACCTTCTTTCATTCAGAAAAAAGCTAACACCTGATCTAACAATGGCATTTACACATTGCTTGTACAGCACCTGGATGCTGTAATTGTATTTTTAGTGCATGTTTTACTACCAACATTTCATGGTGTTGTTAAAAATGAGTTGATGTTTGTATTCTTTTTTTTCAAAATAAATGTTATTGATTTTGGCAATAGAACAAGGCCATATGGCCTCCACAAATACTAAGCGCATTGTAGCATAGATCTCTTCTATAAGGAACCACAACACTGTAACTTGCGCATTCAGTCTACACTGGCCACCCATACAACATGAAGCACCGGAATATCCATGGTTATACAAAACATAGCTCACCGGAATATCCATGGCTATACAAAACATAGCTCACACTGTCTAGTCTCTTATGTTGTTATTTCAGTAGTTCCACACTTCAGCGACAACCAAGGAAGCCGGAGAACACACTGGAGCCAGGATCATGCCCCTATAATCGGCCTATCGCTGGCAAAGTTTGAGGTGTTTTTGGGTGCAGCCTCTAGCCTGAAACACAGCTCTGTCCAGTCCCAGGCAATGGTCCATTGCAATCTTCCAAAGTCTCAGGGATGGGGATGATTCCGCATTCCATGATTTGGCTGTATCTCTCTAAGCTAAGGTTAGGCCTAAGAACAATAGATGTCTTATATATCGGTTTCCCCCGATACCTTCCGTGCTGTGAAGATGTATTAGCTTGGGGATTAGTGAAATGACCCATGAGAGAACTTCCCCAAGGCAGGACGTCAAACCCCCCAACCCCCAGTTAAAAATGTGTCACTGTCGTGCAGCTCCACACTGCATGATAAAAGGTGCCTTCTTTGGTTCCGTAATGAAGGCAGTCTGGGGACGTGATCACACCCATGCGCCAAAAACGACGCAGAGTGAATTAGGCTCTATGGAGGTATTTAAATTGTATTAAGTGGAGGTGGGCTGGTATTACTGCCGCTTGGGGGGCCTCCAAAGCCTCTGTCCAATCATCATCATCTAAATTACTTATATCTCTCTCCCAAGTCTCCCTCGGGGTCTGTAGTGTGGTGGTGCTGTTTGTGATCAATAATTGGTATGTCTTGGCAATCCAGGTCTCCTAAGAGGAGTTTTGCCCTGCAATAGGCCATGTACTCGGGGGTTCCCTAGGGGAACCCCCATGTCTGCTTGTACAGCCTTGAAAATTCTGACTGCCAGCCTGTGCTGCTGCCAACCACAGACACTGTTCTTCCCTCCTGCTGCTGAGCCTAACTCGACAGGGGAAGACAGAACAAAGTATTTCCTGTAGAGGAGAGGTGTGACCACCTCTCCTTTATAAATAGGTGTCTCTGGGCTGGGGACGGGGTGCCTCTGAGTGCCATCAGACTGCTTTGAAGGGCACATTTGGTGCCCTCCATGCATAAACCGATTTACTTCCATGCAGGAGCACCCAGCTCTCACTCTGGCGCGAAACCACACAAAGGACAGGGGAGTGACCACCCCCCGTCCGCCTTCTTCCCTAGGGAGGTGCACAGAGTTCTACCAGGTGGCCCTTTAAATAAGAGGTCCATGGTAGCATCTGACTGGGTAGTCCAGCTGGGTGGCATCCCCGACCTCCCCCTGATAGGTGAGTCACTGCAGTAAGAGTTGAGCCCCCTCCCTGGGTCATTTAAGGGCTGCCCTCAGGGCGGAACCCTAGATTCATCTGTGGATTCATCTGTAGACATTCCTGCCAGACTCTTCTGCAACCTGGACACTGGAACCACTGCTTCACTATGTCTGGACCAAGACAAAACAGCACCTAGTAGGAGGGCTCTTACTGCAACTTTGTCCCTATGCATTGTAATGATTCTGCAACCCCCAGGGCCATGCATCACCCAGCGTCGCACGGACTCTGCCTGCACTTAGGAAGCAGGAAGGAATTTCCCTTGTAGTGAAGGAGTCACTCCCCTGCATCCGCAGGCACCTCAACGTCAATGACCAGTTTATGGATCCTGCTGTCCCATGGACTCCTCAAGGCTCTTCAACAAATGTGGTTGTTCTGTTGCTCTCCAGAGGTCTGACCTGTCTTCTTTGCAACTCAAAAGTCTGTGGTCCCTCGCTGGAGCTGCTTGGCTGGAACCCCTGTGCACCACATATGTTTGTTGTTGTCAATTTTTGTTTGCTCTTCTGTCCAAAAACCTCCTAGCTCCAAGAAGCAACAGCCTCCAGCACTCTACAGCTCCAAGACCGACATCCTCTCTGCAACTCCTGCGATGTGGGCATCCCTCTTTGCTGTGCTGCTGAGGCCTTCCAGTGACCCCCAGTGCCTGCTGCCACGTGGTCCACCTGGGGATTCCAATCATTCCTCCTGGCTCTCCTGCTTGCTGAGGACAGCCCTGAACTACATGCAAAGGCTGGGTCTTGTGGACCATGCTGGTCCCCAACATCCTGCAACACCCATTTCAATGCTTTCTTGCATTTGCCAAGGCTTGTTGGTGGTCCTGCTGACCACTGACCCTTCTGCAATCCGACGACTGGCATGGGGGCAGCTTGTGGATGACTCCTGGGGTCTTCCTGCATCTCCTGAACTCCATAGCTGCACTTCTTTGACCACGACCAACGGGAAAGCATCTCCTTGAAGGGTGAGTATTGCCCTCTTGCACTGCCTGGGCAACTCTGTACCCTCTTTTCTTAGGTCCTCTTCTTCAGGAATCCATGCCTGGGCTCCACAGTCCACAGGTCCCAATAGCAGCTGGGCAACCAAAGTCCTCACTGACTTCAACAGGAGGTTCTGACACGATTTAACCTCTATGCACCTGGCCTACCTGATATAGGTACTCTGCCTCTCTGGGTATCCACAGGTGGGGGCACTCTCCAACCCCTTTTGTCACAACCGGTTTCCTCGGAGTCCTCTGAGAAGGGTCCTAAATCACGAAAACTCCAATTGCGACTTCCCCATGTTATCCTATGGACACCTAACCAGGGGTAATACTGCTGCTCACGGGCGCCTGAGGAATCCTATCTACTTATCTTTGGTGTTCCCCAGTCCTTAGGGTCTTTGGGTGGTAGTTTGGGTAGGTAGTGATTCTCGCATTCCATTTACTTAGTATATGGTTGCCCCCCCACTCCCACATAGGGGCCATTGTTATTTTTTGCCTGTACTTACCTGTTTCTGAGTATATTTTTGTATGTTCATACCTCCAGTTAGGAGATATACCAAAGTTAGTGCTAGTTTGTGTGTTATACTAAATATATAATATTTTTCTAACACTGGTGTGGTTCTTACTCATGAGAACATCACTGACTGACGTGTGGTATTTGCAACTGCTTTAACCGTCCTGGATAATCCTTAGCTGCTCTCCACAGCTATCCCCTGAGAGCCATCACTAAGGATTGCCTGCACTCAGTATAGGGTGCCTCCTTTATAGGTGTACACCATATACTGATCCAGCCTCCTACATAAAGAGCGACACGTGTTGTCACACTCGCCCATAGAAATCCCCTCAGGATCTCTTTGATCTGACCGAACCAGGATGTGGGAATGGCGTAGGGGTAATTTTGTAGTTGGTATAGTAGTCTAGGCAGGGATACCATTTTAAAAATCGCCTATCTACCTAACAGTGAGAGTGGTAGAGAGGACCAAGTCTTCACCTCTTTAATTCGCAATAGGCTGGGGCAAGACTATGGGACCATGACACAGCGGGGTCAGGAAAAATACATACCCCCAGTATTTGAAGCCTCTGTGTCCAAAGTCAATTTCGATGCCCACCTCATGTCACCGCCACTACCTCCCACTGGGAATACTACTGATTTTGCCATACTTGTGTGTAGCTCAGAATATCTGCATAATCTGCAGAACACGGTTTCCTGAGACTGCTGGCTCTGTAAGGAAGATGACCTCATCCGCATAAAAAGCTATTCTGCCTGACAATGTTGCTGTCCATTCTAAGCCTCGCACCTGGGCGTCTACTCTGACCCAGGTAGCCATGGATTCCATGGTGAGTGCAAATAGCAGCAGGGACAGTGGGCACCCTTGCCTTGTCCCTCTGCATATTGGAAAGGGGCTGGAGACTGCTACTGAGACCCGAACCCTGGCTGACAAGTCAGTGTATAGGAGGCATACATAGGCCAGGAATCTCAGACCCAGATTTTGGCGATCGAGAAGGAAAAAGATGTACTCCCAACTGACGGAATCAAAGGCCTTATCTATGTTGACTAGGAGTACTGCCTCTGGCCTTCCCAATCAGTCCGCAAGGGCCAAGGTATTATATATGAATCTAATAGTGTGACTTGTGGCGCATTGGGGCATAAAGCTAGCCTGGCCTGGGTGGACGAGTTCCAACATAGATTTCATTAATCTATTTGCCAGGATTTTGGCGAGTATCTTTGCCTCTACGTTCATAAAGGATGTTAGGCGATATGAGGCATGTTCTTCTGGAGGGCGGCCTGGTTTGAGAAAGACCACTATCTTAGCATGCCTCCAATCCAGTGGGTGTATTGAGTCCTCCAATGCTGAGTCAATCACTGCCAGAAGATGTTTCCTAAGGTGAGGCATGTAGTTTTTAAAGAATTCACTGGGAAGTCCATTGGGACCCGGGGCCTTGCGCACTTTTACTTCAGCTAGGGCAGAGGAGAGTTCCTCTTTAGTAATTTGGTTTTCTAACAGGGCTCGAGCCTCATCAGTGAGGGACTTTGGGTGTAGGGCCTTGATAAAGTCTCTATACCTCTATATTTTCTTGTCAAGCATTTACCAACTTATAATAGGTACCAAAGCTTTGAGCTATATCACGGGAGCTGGACAGTATCTCGCCCTGGGCGTCACGGATCACTGGTACCTGGTGGGAGTCATGAGTAGCCTGGCACAGTCTATGCAGCATTTTACTGGATTTGTCCCCCATTAGTATATACGGCATTGGGTGGCCTCTCAGGTCTGGCGAGCGTCATCGAGCAGCAGCTGTTGATACTGTTTTTGGACTAGATTTATTTGGCGCCAGGCATCACCATCAGCCCAGCGACTCTGTTGCATCCGCACTTGTGTCTTGATAGACTCAACCCTGTGCCTTCACTCTCCCATACAGTAGCTGATATCTACGCTGCAGAGCATCGGTTTCCGTGCCTCCCAAAGTATTGTCACTGACATCACCAGCTTAGTGTTAAGGGCGAAATATTCGGTGAAGTGGTGTCTTATAAGAGGGATTTTGTAGGTGCCAAGGCGACAGATGCCTTCGAGTGATCAAAAAACCCTCTGGGTAGTATGTCCACATCTGACACCCTAGGGAGGTAACAATTGTGGACCAGTAGGTAGAGCAGTCATGAAAAGGATCCGTGGGTTACCGAATAGTATCTGTACGCTATGTCGCTGGGATGATAGGCCTGACAGGTGTCTATCCAGCCTAGTGTACTTATTAAGGAGTTGAGCCAGGACCTAGCAGGTCTGGTGTCTCCCCTTTGTGAGCACCATCTGTGAGTCTCAGGGTGTATCACATCATTACAATCTCCCCCAATCAGGGAAAGACCTCCAGGGAGTTCCCCTCAAAGCCCCATCACTCGATCAATAAAAGATTGTCCCATTGGTGGGGGGGCATATATACTACCAAGTGTTAAGGTTTCCCCGTATAGCGTACCAGACACAAGCGTGTATCTTCCATAATTATCAAGCCTGATTTTGGTATGCTGTAAAGGGACCCTGCGGTGGATCAGAATGCCGATACCCATAGATCCCCTGGTAAACCCAGAGTGGTACACTTGTGTATAACCAGACTTCTTGAAGCAAGGATTTTTGGTTCCCAGGAGATGTCTCTTGTAGGAGGAGTATATCAGCCCTTAAACACTTAGCCTGTTTCAGAGCTGCACTGCGTTTTTTTTTGTCAAGAACTCCCCATACATTCCATGTGATTGCACAGAAGTGCCCATGGGTTCCGGTGGAACTTATGTCACACATTGACAGTAGATGTATAGGGTATGTGTGTTACTGCATGTGGAAGTGCAAATGTGTGCATGTTATGCCAGTGCATAGTAACCATAAACAATCAAAACAGTCCCCTCCCCCACCTCTATACTTCAATAAACAAGGAGCTTCTGTCGCAGGAAAGGTCTCCTGAGGGTACCAACAGGGACCACCAGGGGGCCGTCGACAGTAGACCCCCATCCCAACTAAGAACACACTAGAGACAGTTAGGCTAGATCTCTAGGAAAACATTTAAACATATGAAGCCCATACTATGTGTACATAGAAGAGTGCCGGGCCCTCGGCCCCAAACGTTCATGTGCGCCCACAGAGGCGGAGAAGAAGGAAGGAATGGTCCTTGTTCATGAAGGATGAGGGTACACATCAATCTATATAGCAGTAATCATGGTGCATCTTCTTGGTGCATGCTCCTCCAAGATGAGCGCAAATGATTTCAACATTTTCTGGAGTGTCTGGCTGGACGAGAACGGCTTTCACTTTGGAACGAGTCTGAACCTATGCAAGGTGGAGTGTGTGGTTTCAAAGTCACAGACTTGTCCATTCAAGCGAAGACCTCCTCTGGGGAATCGAAGGACAATGTCTGTGACTTAAAGACAACTCTCAGTCGCACCGGGTAGAAGAGCATGTTTTGCCTTTTAAGGTTTCAGAGATGCTGTTTTGCAGCAGTTAAAGATTGGCATTTTTGTTGCACCATTTTTGTATAATTGGGTAATATCATTATAGGTTGTGGTCATACAGGATTTTGTCTTTGCTTCAGGCGAATTTGAGGATCGGGTCTCTATATAATTAAGTATCTTTGCGATCACTGGATGTGGTCTCGTCCTGGAGTGGGGAGCTTCTTCACCAAGGCTCTGTGGGCCCTTTCCACCACAAAGCATGTCGAAAGGGAGTCTGTAGGCACCACTGCACAAAGCCCGTCCCTCAAGAATGTGTCTGTAGACGAGCCCTCACAACCCTTTGGGAAGCCAACAAAGCAGGGATTATCGCGACAAGCATGGCCTTTGGCATCATCAACACGTGCTGCCAGGTCCTTGGTGACAACGGTCAGGGTGTTGACTTTTTTGCTGCAGGGTCGCAACTGAGTTCTCAACGCCGGAGACCCTGGTTTCGACCTTGGTAATCCGCTTCACCGCCTTCTGGAGATCCTGGCAAAGCAAGGTGACATCAGAGCTGATGGCCCTAATCTTGGCATGTAGCATATCTTGAGATTGCGTGATAGCTGCCAGACGTGTTGTGTTATCCAATTGGGTACCTCATGGTCTGCAAGTCACTGGTGCCGCTGCACCAACATTAGCAAATTTGTTTAGAAGGTAATTTTTCTTTGGCCACAATGCATGACTGCTGTCAGAACGTGCAATGGTGCTGTCCTGGTCCTCAAGGGCATGTGACTTGCCAGTACCTTGCTACCAGATCTGGGGTTGGCACGAGGGGTCACCGGGTGATCCCCACTGTTGCTGACAGTAGGAAGGGAATCTCTACCAATGTCCGGCTGCAAGTCACACCAGGACCTAGCCTGACTGCTTCCACAACTAGGGCATCGACTGCGGCACTGCGCCCCTAGTGGGCCTGACACCAGCAATTTCAGTGGAATGGCAGATTTGGGTATGTAGTTAGCCACACCAGTCTGGGCCCAGGTAGACGTCTATGTTATATGGAGTAGGAGCTGATGAAGGACATATCTGTGGCTTTTTTGCAGCTATTATTGTTTTCCGTTGTCTGGAGTTAAGGTGATGAAGGATTAGGGGCCACGCATGTGTGTATGTTGTGGGGGGTAAGGGAACAGCAATGAAAATAATATAGCATGGCTGTGTTTAAGGGGTTCAGTAGGTTATAAGTTAAGAATCCTCTCCTCTATATTGTCACTGTACAAATCTCTAAGATAAACAATGGATGAATTGGGCATTATTTTCCAAGACATGTAAAACCAGAAGAGAGACTTGGAGACAGTTTTACCCACCAAGTTCTTTTCTTAGGCTGCCCTTTCTCTGGGGGCAACACACCTAAGTTAAATCACTTATGAGTGTACTGAGATTCCTTCGGTGTCAGAAGACACCATGGCTCAGTCAGTCTTGGTTATTTAAGGCCTCAAACATATTTCCCTGTGTTATGTAGAATGGCTAGAACAGGACCCTAGACGTTCCTAGAAGGTTGGTGGGTTCAAGCAGAGAATAGAAGAAGGTATGTATTCCATAGTGTGGTGGCAGGAATGCATGACTAGGGATGCTGTTAAAAAAATGTGATGGCATCTTGAGGCATAACCGAGATGGGATAATAAAACTCCCATGGTGTTTCAAAGGATCTACCCTAGAATACTTACTTCTCACCTCCTGATCCCAACTATTAAGGATGTAAGAAGACCAGGTGAGATGAGCGATATGGCTACATATCTGCCTTTGTGCCTGACTGTGCCACCTCTAGGCGGATTCATAAAGAGGGATAGTTGAGACGTTTGATAGCCCCCTTCGGAACCTTAAAAACGTTTGCTGTTGACTGGTGTCCATTGCTCTTAAAAATCATGAACTAGCACAAGTCACGCCCCTCACTGCCTCTCCTCCACTTCATTAATCTTTTGCAGACCCAATAAGACACAGTGCTTGTACATTATTCAGCAATTGCCCAAATTAACCTACTATACTACCACATCCAATATCCCACAGCATTGAGATCACATAATGCTGGCCTACAACACTATGCAGGCCTAACATCTCCCACAGTGATAATCAATGTGCATGGTTTTTCATTTGTCAAAGTTGTTCTGATGATTCTGTCACATGGTCTGATCTGGCCAGTCCATATAAATAGAATAGGCTGCATGAACATGCCCATTGCGTATAAGAGAAAATGAAGATTAGCCCTTTAAATGAAGATCTCTTGAAAACTATGGTGCTGAAAAAGGGGCGGTGCCCAAAAATACAAAGATACTGTTTGGTGTTACCTGGTTATTGAGATAAATAGGAAATCAGTAGTCAGTGAGTGTGCACGTTGAAGCTGCTGTGCTGGACCGCCCTCCTCGGTCTCCTTCTATTTAGTAAAGATAGGTGGAGGACCTAACCACTTACATTACAGACCCCGTTGTATACATGGCAACCTACTGGGAATACCTCAGAGTTCGTTTTAGAATGATACATTACAATTTTATTTTGTTTTAGCTGTCTTGAGAATGAAGGAAAAAGGGTGAGAAAGTTAAAATATACTTTTAAGCTAAAAGTCTCCCCCCATTTCACAAGTTTTTACATGCATACCATTAGGAAGTAAGTGCCACTCTCCATGAGCTCATCCTGATCTTTTCCTAGTCTGTGTCCTCTGTGGAGAACAAAGCACTAAGCAAAAACATGAAATGGCAGAGGCAAGGTCAGACAGGACTGAACCAAGACCCCACATCACTGGTGCAAGATAGTACTATGGTGGTCCAATATCACTCAGTGCTGGCCTAAATCACAACAGTGGCACAAGATCAGACATGGTGTTGAGTCGAGTGCACACACTTCTTGCCAAAGACCACACAGCATAGGTCAAGATCACTAAGTGCAATGGTCTGCATACATTTTTAGTCAGTCATAGCAGTAAACTAGTTATTAATAACTATTCATGTGTTATGTCACATGTGCAGAGGAAATCTACACATATGGAAAATTAGAAACTACTAACAAGAACAATGAAAAATTTCCTAGTAAACATGAAGGAAAGTTTCAATTCTATTAAGGACATGGAGGCGAGGTTTATGCCTTACTTTCTTTATTCTCATACAGCAGCTTCAACTTTAACCATAATAAACTACAGTTCCCAAGAAACCTAGGGAAACAAATTACAAGTCCCATGGTCCCTGCATCAGGGCCTGCTCAATTACATCCAAGTCATTCCCCTACTGACGTCCTCTTTCTTGACTGCGAGAAGGCAAACTGATCTCCTCTTTCTTCATTCCTGTTTGGATCCTTCTGTCCCTGTTGAACAAAGAGAGAGTCTGGTAATCTATTGCCAACGATTATCTACAGCAGTATAACAGTATGATAATCCAAAGAAACCCAACATGTAATCATACGCAGAAAAAATAACTCCGCCCAGCACAAAGACATTTCGTAATTTGAACTCCTTCAGAGTACTCAGGTTTGAGGAAAAAACATTAGTTAGACCTTATGTTATAACTGCTACCAAAATCCTCTTGAGTATAAGCTAAGGGTTGGGTTAATGGTCTTGTCAAGCAAAGGGTAGGAATAATCCTCGCATCTGTGTCCTTAAGAGAATTTAAACTTTTCTTCATGTTTACTAGGACATTTTTCATTCTATGTCAGGACCAGAGGCGAGGATTATGGTTGTTCAAAGCTTATTCACCACCAACGAGGCCACGTCCAATACCGGTTTGTAGTAAAACCGCTTGAACATGGAATCGGAAGACCAATCCTCTGCATTGATTGTGTTCCAACCGGGATCCCAGACGGAAAGCTTTGGAGGCCATTGCTCCTCGTACTGAGTGAGCCCCAAATATCACATTGTTAACTCCTGCTTCTTGCATTATCTACCGGACTCATCTCACAATAGTGGGAGAGGAGACTGCCCAGGGAGGGATGGGCTTGAACATTCTGCTTTGAGACAGGCTCTGACCTCCTTATCCAAGGGCTTGTGGAGGTGGCTGGCCACATATTTGGCCACCTTGTCCCAGGAAAACCACTCCGAAGAGCGTAGATGGATAAGATCCTCTGGGTCCACCATGTCTGTTACAGGCTCCTGAACTTTGGAGTCCTCTAGGGGCGAAGGACGACAAGGGTGGGACAGCCCCGCTTTGTCTGGTGAATCAGCATCATCTGACAGAGGAGGGAGTTCTAATGGGCCTTAAGGAGTGTCTTCTGCAGAAGGCTCTGACCTAGTAAAGGCCTTCTTGATGGATTTGAAAATGTTTAGATCCGCGGATTTATCTACCTTACGCTTCTGAGGTGGGTGCTTCAAAATGGAAAACCCTGAGGGGAGGTTGTCTAGGGCAACCCCTATAGGTACTGGCCAAGCACAGGCTAGTTCCAGCAAACGGCGTTAGAAAGGTTCCGTTGCCGCTGCTACTGCCTGGTATACTGAGGCGTCCACTGCTTGACAAAATTCATCGTCTTTTGGGAGCATCTGAAGGGACTCCTCTTCCATATATTCCTCTGCCATCCTGCAACTGTGTGGACCAGAGGCACAGGAAAACCTCGGTGAGCTGTCTAAGGTGATTTGGAGCTACCAAGTAGCGAGTTTGTACGTGCTATCCAGACCTAATCCCTCCTGGGGCCCTCACGCCTGGTATGTATATAGGGCAGAATGGAAATTGTTTATTAACACCTGAGCTGGGCCCCTTAGGCAGTAATTGGCGTAAAAAACGTCGACAACCAAATGCGCTCAGCAGGCATCAGGGGAAAAAACTGCCCCTGAGTTTCAGCAAAATGGGCACTCAGGGCCAAATTTATACTTTTTGACGCAAAACTGCGCTAATGCAGTTTTGCGTCCAAAAAATTAGCGCCGGCTAACGCCATTCTGAAGCGCCATGCGGGCGCCGTATTTAATCAATGATGTTAGCCGGCGTTAGCCGCCGGCGCTGCCTGGTGTGCGTGGAAAAAAACGACGTACACCAGGCAGCGCCGGCGTAGGGGGATATGGAGCTTGGGCGCCCAAAAATGGGGCAAGTCAGGCTGAGGCAAATTTTTTGCCTCAACCCGATTTGCGCCATTTTTTTCAACTCCCAACCCCCATAGAAATGACTCCTGTCTTAGCAAAGACAGGAGTCATGCCCCCTTGCCCAATGGCCATGCCCAGGGGACTTCTGTCCCCTGGGCATGGTCATTGGGCATAGTGGCATGTAGGGGGGCACAAATCAGGCCCCCCTATGCCACAAAAAAAAAAATATATATATACTTACCGGAACTTACCTTAATGTCCCTGGGATGGGTCCCTCCAGCCTTGGGTGTCCTCCTGGGGTGGGCAAGGGTGACAGGGGGTGTCCCTGGGGGCATGGGAGGGCACCTCTGGGCTCCTTCCGAGCCCACAGGTCCCTTAACGCCTGCCTTATCCAGGCGCTAAAAAACGGCGCAACAGCGTCCGTACGTCATTTTTTTTGACCCGCCCACTCCCGGGCGTGAATTTTGCCCGGGAGTGTAAATACGGCGCACATGCCTCGGAGTAAATTTTTTAGACGGGAACGCCTACCTTGCATATCATTAACGCAAAGTAGGTGTCCACGCAAAAAAATGACGCAAACTCCATGGACTTTGGCGCTAGACGCGTCTAACGCCAAAGTATAAATATGGAGTTAGTTTTGCGTCGGAATTGCGTCAAAAAAAACGACGCAATTCCGGCGCAAACAGAGTATAAATATGCCCCTCAGTGCCTTCAATACAGACCCACAGGCTGCGGGCGTAATGCTTCCAGGCAGCTCGGGGGCTCAGAAGGGTATGAGGCTGAAGCGACGCGGCTGACAATTTCAGGTTTGGAAACTGACAAGTGCGTGTCCGATCAGCAGCACGTACTACGCCCCTAGCGGCAAGAACGCCGTACCGTGCTGTCACGGGCTGAGGCTTGAGTTTGCCGCGACAGGAACTCTGAAATGTGTTCCTGCAGGTCTATACCGTACACCGTCTACACCGTAATCACCACATTATCAGAGGATGAGGGAAACACTTATACTTAGCTGCTGTGAGCAGGAAAGCAAGAGGACGTCACTAGGGGAACGACCCGGATGTCATTGAGCAGGCCCTGATGCAGGGAGCATGGGACTTGAAGATTGTTTCCCTACTTTTCTTGGGAACTGTAGTTTATTGTGGTTAAAGTTGGAGCTGCTGTATGAGAATAAAGAAACAAAGTAAGGCATAATCATTATCCTGACATAGAATGCAAGCCCCAAATGAATACTCAACAGTTAGAAGTGCTTTTGTATCATGTCCCAACCCCAGCCCCGCCCATCACCGCACCCCTAGCTCAATCTGATGAGTACCTGCACTTACTTTTTACCATTTAAAGCACTGACACTGTGAGGTTTTGGGCAGCTCGTTGCAGATTCATGAAGCAACAAACACCACTAGCGGCCCAAGGTTCTTCATTGAGCATCTCAGCGCCACTATTTTAATTTTGCCTGAGCCCCCCCCCCCCCAACTCCCAATACTGTGGTCCCTGGCTCATGCAGCTTCCACTGTGGCAGTCCTCCCACTGTGCTCCTTCCAGTCACCAGGCCCAGCAGTCAGTCCGTAGGTCAGGCGTCGCAGCCAGTCGGCCGGCCAGCAGCAGCGAGCCCCGCATGCAGCAGCAATGCAATTTGCCCGGCGGCTGGGACTCACCGATGCGTCCCAAGTGAGGCTGTGGCTCTGCACAGCGGCTACCGTCCCAGCAGGCCTACAGCAACCTGGATCCGGGCCCGCACACCCGGCCGAAGTCCCTGAGGCCCGTGGCCCTACCAATTCTGAACCCAGGCCGCCGCTTCCACCCCATGGCCAGGCATTGGTCTTGGCTGCTCAGTTGCTGGTAGAAGAACAGCATCGCCGAGCACACTCCCTGGGGAACGCAACTGTCGACATGTGTCAAGGAAGGATTTCTTTGTAGTGTGGGCAGGATGGTGGTGGATATTGAGCCAACTGCTTGGAGCTCATTTACCAAGCGTCCACCTTGATGGCTTGCTCGGCCACGCCCCGATATGTCTGTATTCTGAGACAAAATGAGCAGGTTCTAGAACATTCCATGTTGTACCACCTTTGCATTCATATGCCTCAGTCACAGAGAACATCTTTATTTAGCAATTTCTGCAACTGTATTTCTACTAAAACCATTGCATTTGCATGTGTGGCTTACAAAAGTTAAATAATGTTTCTAGTTAACCCTCAAAAGGTATCTTTGGAATGTTTCCACACCAGTTTCTAATCAATACAGTTTTTACTTGAGTGTTTTATTTTTCTCTGTGGTGAGAAACTCCGATGATACTGTTAAGTTTTGCAGAGTATCACGGCTCTCGCGCTGAAAGTGTAATTCAAGTGATTTTGCAGTTTGTAATAGGATTGAGTGGCTAAAAAAAGGCAGAAGCCAAGAGGCCCCTGGCTGTTCGTGTTTAGTAACTTCTCAGCAAGACCCAACAGTCGAGAGAGAACCCGATGAAAAGATAACACTCGAGGGGTGAATTGAATTAACACTCACTTCTTGTGTTCAGAAGTGTAATTACTGTGCTGTGTGCATTCTCTGGAGATAGATCTATGTGAAGCAGCAGAGGGAGTAGGAGTGCCATCTTAGAACTCAGTTTCTCCAACTATTGAAGGATGCCAAAATAGACAGACACCGCCAGCGGGCAAAATGGTATCAAGCTTCAGCCACAGATGTGGACCCCATTGAGAATCCTCACCATCCCTGAGCTTCTCTGGAGGCAATGAGCCCTAGAATACCTCAGAAGAGTAACAAGGGGAAACAGGGAAGGGGAAAAGAAAACACAGGAGTTCTTGCTGTGGTGTAGTGTTGTATGTAATAAACGGTCTGTGCAGGCATCAGCTAGCGGACTACAGCGCTGCCTGGGTCTAAGGCAGGAGGCGAAGTGAGTTCTAGGCACCACTAGTAAGTGCCAGAAAGACAACAAACATACAATACAAGGTAGGGTGTGGCACACTGTAATGTTTCATACTAGCTGGGTGAGTATCTTATCCAGGGCGGGAAAGGCCATGATGAGTCCAGGCGTCAACCAAGATATCAGCGCTAATCCACAGGATGCCAAAGAGCACAAAACTCTTACAGCATCAGCAGCCAGATGGTAAACAAACAAAATATGAACATCAAAGACCTGAGCCCAGAAGGTAGAATGACAGATTCAAAAAACAAAAAGCATTGGCAAAACCAATGGGCTCGGCCTTTTATCACTGACAGCATACACACAGTCTCCTACACACACACCAGCATCACCCTTTCTCTTACACTTTTATACCACTGTCAAACACACAATGCTCCTACTCATATACACATACAAATGGGGTAGTGTTGACAGTGCTGGCATTAGTTGTTATGATAATAGTAATAATGTTGGGATCAGTGGTGATGGGGTGGTACTTTTAGTAGTACTGATAGCACAGCTGTTGATGGTAATATTGCTGACAGTAATAATAATGATGACTTTTGTAATGATGCTAATGGTGAGGATGGTGGTAACTGTGGTGTTGGGATAATCGTGGTAGTAGCATGCTGATAGTCATTGTGATGGTAGCAAATGTGGTGATAGTGGTGCTAGAATTAGTGGTTATATTGGTGGGGCTTATTGCAGTGATGGTGGCAGAAGTAATGGTTGTAGTGGTGATGATAATGGTAGAGGTCCTAAGGCCGAGCGTAAAGGTGATGAAAATGATAGTGGTAATGATAGTTGTGTTAGTATTGGAAGGTACGGTCATGATGATAATAGTGGCACTAATGGTTGGAACGGTGGCTGTAGGAAGCTGGCCCTCCATATTGTGTACTAAAATGAAGTACACTGTGCAGAGAGTCCAGTGGATCCCCAAAGATGGGCAGAGGAAGAAAAAGATAGGTCTAGAGCTGTATCTGTGGTAGTGTGGGCGAGCAGCTAGGCTTTTCAAGGAGTCGTGTTAAGCCTTTGTTGTACTCACAGAGGCAATAAATAAGACGCACACTCAAATAATAAATCTGAGACCACTTTAGAAAAATAACAGTTGCTTTTATAAAATGTTTGAACCAAAGAACTTTGTTATAAGGTAAGCAGTTTTTAAATTAAAAATATTTTGCTGTTTCAAACATCGACACAGTGCAATTTTCAGTTTTTCAATGTTAACCTATAGGGGGAAAACAATGATGCAGTTCCACAGGTCAGTACACGACTTACGGTCCCAGTCTTCAGGGCTTTAGGCTAGAACCGGGCAAGGTTCAGGTTGGTACGAAGGGTGCACCTACAGCGGCGGGGGCGCTGGGTGTAGAGGTCAAAGTGGGGAGCCGGTGCCCAATGTTAGTCAATGGAGACTGGGGGGGGGGTTGACGCGCTGCTTACAGGTAAGTACCAGTGGTGGCAGAGGTCGGTCTCCGGGGGTTGAGGTGAGCACCGGGGGTTCACAAGGTACCACCAAACATACACCCTCAGCGGCACAAGGGCAGCCGGGTGCAAAGTGCCAACACAGCGTTGAGGATCCAATGCTATCCAATTGAGACAGGGGGTATCCGTTGCAGCGCTGCTCACAGGTGAGTGAAGTGGGGTCGATCTCCTGGTAGTAAGTTAAGTATAAGGGGGGGCCTCAAGGTAGCACCAAATTTATACCATCAGCGGCACAGGGGCGGCTGGGTGCAGTGTGCTAGCACAGCGTCGGGCGCCCACTGTTATTCAATGGAGGAGATAATTTCCAGAAATGGGCTGCAAGCTCTGGCCAGGAGGCCGGGATATGTCAACCCACAGCTGCCCAGGTAAGTTGAGAGCCCAGGCGTTGTAGAGACACTGACGGTTCAGCTCACCAAGGCACTAGGGGTCTGGGTGCAGGGGTGTCTTTAGGCATTGGAATCAGCTTACCAGGCAGGTCGGGGGAGCCCTCCGGTTTAGGCTGCAGGCATCGTTGGGGAGTCTGGCAGGGGCCAGCCCGCGGTGTACTGATGGTCGGAAGCACCGGGGAACCTTCACTGGATGGGTGGGCCACTTGGACTCAGGCCAGAGGCATCGGGTGCAGTGGCCACTTCAGGTGTCGGTTTTCGCGGTTCCTCAGGCAAGCTTCCTCTTCTTTAAAGGTAGTTTCTTGTGGACAGGTCCGCTATCCATGGAAGTTCTTGGTCTTTCTCAAAGGCAGGCAGTCCTTCCAAGGCTTTAGAGGGTGCTGGGCTGCAGGATGGTCCTCTTCTGGGTGCAGATTTCTTTGAAGGCTGCAGACAGGCCGGTTGGTGTCTTCAGTCTTGTCTGCTGGCGACGGGTCCGGCTCTTCCTAAGTTGCAGGAATCTGATTCTGAGGTTCAGGGGTGCCTCTAAATACAAATTCCGCAGTGTTACATGGAGTGCCAGTTGGTAGCCAATTGGCTACTCACCTTTAGGGTGACTACACCCGATCTATGACCACTTCCTTTAGGAAGTGACATTGCCCTAACCCTATTTGCCTAATATCTTCAATGCAAGTTGGAGGAATTTAAAAAGTAGTGTTCACTTCAGCTATTTAAGCTTAGGGGTGGGACTGGCATAAAGTGGGCACTTCTACTAATGTACTTAATTTTCCCACTAGTCCTGCCACTAAAAGTGGGGTCTGGAACTCAGGGTCGACCTCCTCCACTATTTGGAGAGGCTTTGGTCTCATTTTAAAGGCAGCAAGGCCTTTGAAGCTCAGCTCCCTACCCTAGAATGTCCATCCTTCCTGGGAGAGGAGGTCAACCTCTGCCGACAGCTGGCCTTTGTTCTGAGCCCTCAAGAGCCTTAGCTCTTACCTCAGGGGGCCATACCTTTGTCTAAGGTGGCTGTACTGGTTTGGACCAGTCAGTGCCTTTGCTAGGAGTAGATAGGTTTTGCAGGGGGCAACCCTAAGGTGCCCTCTTGAGTGCATGTAAAAAGAAATCCATCACTGGATTCAGTGAGGGTTTATTAATGCTAGATGTTTGATACGAAACACGCCTATGGTCAGTGAATCCATCATGTAGATGGGGAACTCGTAGTGACCAGTGTCCAGCACATGTACTTAAAATGGCTTCACTGTTCACTACTATGGATCAAATCTGTTTATTAACAGTTTAGGATGCAAGAAACACATTACACAGCCATGCGCCTACAACCTCTTGGGCCGGCAGCGTTTCACATCTTCCATCAACAAGCCCAAGGAAGAAGCTCCAATGAAAGGGCAATCAGCCACAGCTAAGTGCAGACCCGTCCCTCCCACCTCAAGAAACCCCGAACTAGAACGAGATCTAGCGAGCGCCGATGCCCCGTCTGAAGAAAAGAAGAAACAGAAGAAAGGTCACAGACAACCATAACAAGTAACACAACAGAACCCCTCACAGCAATGCTCAGCTAAAGTCCATCCTGCGCCCACCCGGCCCTCACCCTCGGCCTTTAGCGCCACCTGTCCGACTCCCCCCAGCCCTATTTCCGCCTCCCCAATCAGTCAGCTCCAAGTGACCTCAGCACCCTCAGATATACAGGGCATGTGAGTTCGTTAAATTCAGCGGACAGGATCTGAATAAAGGGTTTCCACATCTCAGCTAATTCATCTGCCCTCTGATCAGCCACTAAAGTTAGTTTCTCCATGGCTAGAATATACCAAAGCTTGTAAAGCCAGGAGGTATAGCTCGGGACCCGTTCCGTGCCCCACAATCCAAGAATTACCTGGTGTGCCGTATTGAGGGCCAGGGCAATCTGCCGACCCCGCAAAGAATGGAGGGGAAAGGTGAGAGGGTTAGATAAACCCAGAATAGTGTATGCCGGGAACCTTGGGATCTCTGTGGAAAACGCTCTGTCATTCTCATACAATTCCAGTATCTCGTCAGCTTCGGGCAGTGGCACAGCAGGTGGATGAGCGAGCCCGTATTCCCACACCCTCTCCACCAAAGCCCAGATTTAGTAGAGTCCCATTCACATATCCTTGCAGGGGTATAGTACCAGGAAGTAGCGATCTAATAGGCCGTTTCAATCCCTGGAATATGGTGTGCCGCGTGGTGCACCCTAAAGTAAATTCCCTCCCACTCCTCCTCCGAAAATTCTCTCCCCAACTCCCTCTCCCAGCGCTGCTGCCCTTTTGTCTTGTCAAAGGATACGGCCCTGAGAAGATGTGCATAAATTTCTGATACCAACCGCTTATCATCTTTCTTCCCTACCAGCCATTTCTCAAATGGCGTAAGCGCTCTAGCAACTAAAGGCTTGACCGTTGGTTGCAGCACCCAATGCCTGACCTGATAGTAGGACAGTCTATCCGCTTCCATTAAGCCATAAATCTCCCAGAGCTGGTCAAAGGGAATAATACCATCCCCATCAAAGAGGCACCCCACCCTTCTGCATCCCTTCGCATGTAGACGCTGAAGGCCCTCAGAGCTCAAGCCGGGAGCAAACTCTGGGTTCGCACATATTGGTGACATGGGGGAAGGGAAGGTCGTCAAGCCGCATCGGAGCACCACCGCGTCCCACACCCCAAGAGTCGCCCCCGTGATAGGAGAAGAGTAGAGGCCTGTCGCTCTATGTCGACGCCGTAACCCAGGCTCTCTCAAGACATGTGAACCAGCCACCGCCTGGTCCATGAAGCACCAATGCTTTTCCGTCAGCGGTCGGCTCCACTCATCCAGGAAACGTAGCTGTGCCGCCTGGTAATATTTAAACAGGCAAGGCACCGCCAATCCCCTCTCTGACTTGGGGCGGTACAGTGTGTTACGGGAGATCCACGCAGGCCTCCGGTCCCATATAAACTTCATGATTGTCCCCTGAAGCGTAGCCAATGTGTTAGGTGGCGGAGTGAGAGGAAGTGTCTGAAACAGGTAGAGTATGCGCGGCAAGATCGTCATTTTGATTGCGGCAATCCTACCGAACCACAATAGTTTATACTTCTTCCATGTCTCTAGATCCCTGAGTATCTCCCTAGAGAGGGCTGTGTAATTCAAACGGGCTGTACTGTTCGCTAACTATATCTGAAAATCGACAAAGATCACAGCAGAGGCATATCTGCTCATGCAGGGATGCTCTCGCGTGTATGTATGTATGTATGTATGTATAGTGTATTTGGAAAGCGCATTCCGGCCTGAGGGCATTGAAGTGCTGACTGGGGTGAGGCTGTGCAATCTCTGCAAGAAAAAAAGAATCAGGGTCCAGACTTATCGTGGAAAAAGCCAGGTCTTAACGCGTTTCCTAAAAGTAAGGTAGTTGTGCTCTCTCCTAAGTTCCAGTGGGAGTGAGTTCCAAATCTTTGCAGCCGTGATAGTGAAGGCTTTGTCACCCCACTTCACCTTTTTCGCACGGGGGACTTGAATTTGATGGGTGCTGGCAGAACGCAGCAGTCTTTTAGGTCTGTACCACTGTAATTTGCCCGTCAAATACTTAGGTCCGATCCCGTGGGCTGCTTTATGGGTAATACAGAGGGCTTTAAAAGAAATCCGTTGGGCTACCGGAAGCCAGTGTAGACATTTAAGACTCTCCTTAGCAGAAGCCGATCGTGGAAGCTTCAATAATATTCTAGCAGCTGTGTTCTGCATCAGCTGCAGTTTATTAAGAGATCCTTTGTCCAGATTGAGCAAAAGAGCGTTACCGTAATCCAATCTGGACAGGACAAGGGCCAGAGTAGCAGTAGTTCTCCATTGTTTTAGAATATAGGGAAACATTTTCTTCAATTTCTTCAAAATCCACATGCAGGTTTTAACGGTCTGATTGACCTGGGGTTTAAAAGATAAATGGTCGTCAAAAAGTAGTCCTAGATTCCTTGAGGTGGAACCCGGAGTAGGAGGGGTGCCACACTCTTTAGGCCACCAGCTGGAAGACCACTGTTCCCTGCTTATCCCAAAGCAGAGAATCTCAGTTTTTTCACAGTTCAATTTTAGCCAGTTGGCCTTCATCCAACTGTTTACAGCTAACATACAAGCGTTAAAACGAGCCGCAACTTCCTCCACGTCTTTATTGATAGGAATGATAAGTTGTGTATCATCTGCGTAGGAGGTTGGAATGAAGCCAAACTAGCGTATTAATTCTGGCAAAGGGACCACATAAACATTAAATAGAGTAGGGCTGAGCAACGAGCCCTGCGGAACCCCGCATGGCAAAAGATAAGCAGGGAATCTGAAATCTCCACTGCTTACCATAGACTACCTATTGGTTAGAAAATATTCAATGAGCTTAAGGGCTTGATCCCTGACACCTATATGATGTAGACGATCTAACAAAATATGGGGTGCAGTGGTATCAAATGCTGCTGACAGTTCCAGCAAAACCAGAAAGACACCATGTCCCTCATCTACCAGTCTGCGAATAGTATCTGGTGAAGAAATGAGAGCAGATTCAGTACTGTGGGACTTCCGGAATCCATGTTGAGACATATCTAAGCCCCCTGACTCTAGCAAGAAATTGACCAGTTCTTTATTAATGTATTTTTCAAAAATTTCACCAGAAAAGGAAGCAAAGCTATTGGGCGTAGATCAGTTAAATCATCATTCTTTCCAGTTTCCTTCTTTTTTAGGGGGATAATGATAGTCTCTTTCCATGCAGTTGGGTATATGCTGGTAGTGAGGACCTCCTGAAAGATGGGGACTAACGCAGATGCCGCCAACTCAGGGACCAATTGAAGAGTGGCAGGGGGGCAGGGATCTAATGGGGAACCTGATTTACATTAGTGGAGCAGCTTACAAATTGCATCCTGAGATGGAGTTTTGAACTTTGAGAGTGAACGAGGATTATCGAGGGTGGCAGTGAGTGAAACAGAGGGGAGCATTGACGTAGCATCCATTGGGAAAGAGTTCCCCTGAGCCTTGTCTGAAATAAAGCTAGCATAAATGTTTAAAATTTTGCTTTAAAACTTTTTTGCTATTTTGTTGCAGAAGTCTTGAGAGTGGTAAGGACGTTAATAACTCTAAACAACTCTCTAGAGGAATTTGCTGACTCTCTAATTCTTAAAGTGTATTAATCTGATTTAGCCATAAAACAAGCCTCTTTGTAGTTATTTAAAGCAAATTTTAAATTAACTTTTTTTGCTGGCAGTAGGATTAAGTCTCCAGCGGCGCTCCTGCTGTCTATATTTCCTCTGAAGTAATTTAAGGTTGTTGGAGAACCATGGTTGTCTGGGTTTTTTCCCGATACGTGGTGCATAAGCCTTCAGAGGGGCTAATGAGTCAATAGCCAAGGTGATTCCCTGATTAAAATGAGCAAGCGGCGGCAAAGCGGACACATTTGGATCCTTCCAACTGTGTTTTAATGCTGTTCTCAGGGATTCAGCTTTAATGCTTTTCCATTGTCTTATCAATTTATTCGGGGGTTTGGGTATGAGAAAAGGCTGCCTTTCAGTGAATGTAAAAGTCAGGAGCGAGTGGTCAGTCCAGTCTAACGGGGTAGTCGTGAGCTTTAACTCCTCCTCAGGACGGGTGAAAATCCCATTGAGGATGTGGCCAGCTGTATGAGTAGCCGGACCCCCCTTTAACACCCAGTCCAAAGAGGCCATGAGATTGAGGAATTCGGTGACCAGCAGATTACTCATATCATCAAAATGGATATTGAAATCCCCTAATATAATGGCTTTAGGGGCCATAATAAGAGGTTCCAACAAATCAGTCCATTTCAAAAGTAACTTGGGAAGGGGACCAGGAGGACGGCAGATTAAAAGACCCTCTGAAACTAAAGAGTGACTGTAAGAAAGTTTAAAAAACATAGTTTCACATACATCTGAGGTACAACTTGTGCCATTCCAAGTACCTACAAATAATAGCCAGTCCACCCCCTCTACCTGTAGTCCTATCTAACCTATAGAAGGAGTAGCCTGCGGGGGCCTCAATGAAATCCGGGTCCGAATCAAGCCTAGCCCAGGTTTCAGTTATAAAAAGGCAGTCTATGTTGAAGGTGGAAATAACTTCACTAATTTCAAATTTGTGCTTGGGAAGGGATCTAGGATTGATGAGGGCAAAGGATCCCTTTTTCCTAATGTCCCTTATGCCCCCACGATTAGCGTGACCCATCTTATTCCTTCCTTCACCCAAAACTCTATGCTCTTCAACTGTTAGTGGCATAGGCGGAGCCCCATTACATCGCGCACATTTCCAGGAGGCAGAATTACCAGGCATAAGCGTATGGGGCCAAGCTACAGAGATCTGAAGAGGCATACATGCCTCTATTAAATAAAGATGTAAAGTCCCTGGCCCTCTAGCCCGTTCTGGCACGGACGGGCGCAGACGGGCTTGCCTTTAGCGGCGCGCCCGCTGCGCGGCCGTGTTGCTGCCACCATTTTATCTCCTCTTGACAAACTAGACCGCTAACCAGCAGGAAGCGGTCCCTGCTGGAAACTGGAAGTGGGCTCTAACAGGCCCAAACTTCCTGAGAGGTCCGAGAAATAAAAGGTAAAAGGTAAAAGGGCTCATTTTAAAAGACAGTGAGTTAGTCGTATTGAAAAAAAATATGTAATATGTAATATAACAGACCCTGTCTTTAGGGCTGGGATGCATGCCAGAGTGGTGACTTATGTCCCCCTGGACACCCCGGCTGTGTGACATGTTGTGTTTTCATTTTGGGTCTGCACCAAGACACACAGCTTGCAAAAGCAGCACTGTCTGCACTTAGGTGAGAGGATCCCTGAGGATGGCACAATCTGTGCTGCAGCCCTCAGGGGCCTTCCTTTAGTACCACATGCCCTACGTACCAGGGGTACCATTTACTAGGGACTTACAGTGGCAACTAAAGGTTTGTCAATTGTGAAAAATGACTATGCAGTTTTAGGGAAAGAGATCTGGCACTGGGGGCCTATTTAGCAAGGACCCAGTGCACTTACAGTCGAAATTGCATCAGAAACCAGGCAAAAAGTGGGGGGTGACCATGTCAAAGGAGACACTTTCCTACTGTGGTGGCTTTGCCAGTGGTGGTAATTATGCCAGTGGTAATGGTGAGGTTGAATGTGCAAGTGAAAGTGATGTTTGTGGCTATGCTGGTAACGGTGGTTGTCATGGTTCTAATGCTGATGGTAGTGGTTCTAGTATGGATGGTAATGGTTTGTAATGGGTTTAATGGTTGTGGCAGTGGTGGCAACGGTGGTGCTGATTGTGGTGGCAGTAAAGGATTTGTTAATGGTGGTAATAAATGTAGGAGTGATGGTGTTGCTGAGGGTAGTAATGATGCAGTGGGTAGAGGTGGCAAGGGCAGTGCTTAATTTGTACTTGTTGTTTCTGGTGCTGAGCACCAGCACTTATTTTTGAGGGCTGGGGCTTATTCTTCTGCCTCAAGCATTTGCGGCAAGCAAAAGACACAAATGTGAAAGACTGAGGAAGAGATAAACTAAAAAGCGTCACAATGGGAGAAAGCAGAAACCTGCAAGAGTGAGTTGAAGGGGCAGGGAGTGGCTTTATATGGATTGAAGAGCCCGAGATGGCTTCAGGATTTCGCCGCCTCAGTATTCCATGTTCCCACATTTAATTGCAGCAGCCCCGTGTTTAAGAGGAGGGCTTTAGGCACCGGCACATTTTTATTTACAAATTAAGCACTGGGCGAGGGTACTGATTCTGATGATGGTAGTAACGGGATGTGGTGGTAATGATGGTAATAACGATAAAGGTGGTGATAACAGCAATGGTGGTAGTGGTAATTCAATCCTATATACCACTGAGTTATGCAACAATAAACATATAATTTATAAACAAGATGCTGTAAGGTGTGAGCATATTCTTTGCATGTATGCATGTTATGTTACCATGGTGGTAATGTTGATAGTGGTGGTGATGCTGATGCTGGTGGTACAAATGGTGGCAATAGTACCAATCGTGGTGTATAGTAGTAATGGTGGTAGTGACAATTATGGTGGTGGTGTGGACAATGGTGGAAATGATAGTGTGGTAATATTGAGGGTAATGGTAGTGGCAATAGTGGTGACTGTGGTAATTCTGGCAGAGGTTACAGTGGCTGTGAGTCTCGTTAGTGGTAGTAGTAGTGGTGATGATAGTGATGGTACTGATAATGGTGGTATCTTGGTGGTGGTACTGACATGTTCCTGATAGTGGAGGTGAGATCCACATAACACGTGTCACAAAACGAGCAAACTCTTTATTCGACTACATTTTTATTCACCTGTGGCAGGTATGTGATGTGCGTTATATTCTTATTTCCTGCAGATCTCTTATGCAACTTCACCCAAGCCCCTCCTAGCCATATCATTCTAGCTCCTTGATACCTGTTCACCAAGTGTGACACGTCCCCAGATTCACATGCAGTCATGTGCTGTTTTGCAACAAATGCCCTCTCCCAGTGCCATAACGTAAAATGATGGTGCCCACCTGTAGTGGCGACTACTTGCAGAGAAATGTGGTGGAGCAGGACGGGAGAGAGTAATAAACAAGCATTTGCAATGCAATGGGTCTCGCGTATGCTTGAGTTAGAGCTATTAGCGGTGTAAGGGCCAGATGTATGAAAATATTTTGCACTCGCAAACGGTGCGAATCGGTAAATTCGGCAGTTTGCGAGTGCAAAATAGTGGTCTGCAATGCATGAAAGGCATTCGCAGACCACAATGTAGAAATCGCTAAAATAGCGATTTCTTGCGTTGCGACCTGGATTTTGCGAGTCGCAATTTGCGATTCGCAAAATCCAGGTCGCAAGGCATTGCTGCAAAAAATCGCAAATTGCGATTTTTTGCAGAATGGCACTTTGCACATGCAAAATACCATGATATGCAATCAGGTGGTAACCTGGTGCAAAATTTAAAAATGCAGCTAAACTGCATTTTTAAATTGAACATGTAAAGCACACATGCCCTTTTGGCATGTGTGTACCTTACATGTTGCAAAAAAATATTTTGGGGTGCAGCAGAGGGGGCCTTAGGCCCCCAACACCCTGGCCTTTTGCATTTCCAAAATTGCGATTTCTGGTTTCTGGATGGCCGGTATCGCAATTTGCGATTCGGTAATAGCATTTGCGATTTTTAGGAAATCGCTATTACCGAATCGCGAATGTGATACATGGCACTTTGCGAGGCGGTAATAGCGATTTCTTAAAAATCGCTATTACCGAATCGCAAAGGGCCGTGATGATACATCTGGCCCTAAATTCCTAATTGTACTTTTCTTGCCACATAAATTGAAAATGGAAATGAAAACAGTTGACATATACAAGCCCCACCTTAAATTATTTGATAGAATTGACCGGAGTGAGATAATGGCTTCAACTTTATATCAGCTGGGTCTCTGCTCTTTTAAAACTACTGATGCAAAGGCCGAAAGTAGTGTCTTGGCAAACTGCTGCCGCTAGGCAGACAGTAAAATACTGAGGCCTGTTAGAGCCTGGCTGAGTTATTGGCACCATGGATATATAACTAGAAAGGATTGTGGCTGGGATGAAAGGGAAACCAGAGTAGGGGGTATCACACACTGTAACAGGAGGAAGCGTGATGTAGTGTGATAGCCAGCAAAAATGTTCACTTATTGAAATCGCCTGGGAGGGAACTCAGCACACAAAGGAGGGATATTTCACAAAATGCACCAATAAAAATGAAGCATTTAAAACAAGCACAACAAAGAATCACTAGCAAGAGGGGCGTGGTTAAAAGCCCACAGAGAGATTACAACAGGGCAGAGCGCTTGTGCGCTCAACCCTAAAAAAGAATACTTACCTTCCTCTCGCCACCTCGGTGTTGTCTGACTCCAGCCAGCTCCCAATGCACAGGCTCCCAGACTTCCCTGCTCCAATCCAGACGCTGCTCTCATGCTGGTATCACCCAGCATGAGAGACGTGCTGAGATTGGATGGAGCAAGCTCGTATTACGCTTCAACAGTGAGTAAGAGCCTGTGTCTGCTATTTTCCACTCAGCAGAACTGGAGCTTTTTAAGTGCTTATGCCGGTTTTGGCCGTCCTAAGACTGCTGGCCAAACCGACATGCGCACTTGCAGTACCCTGGGCCCACCACTCCTCCTGCTGCTGTCGAGGGATGGCCACGCCCTCAAACCTCTACTCCGACTCAGTCACTCAAAATAAAATGATAATAAAGCAGTTTTTAAAACTGATTTACTATCATTTTATTTTATATACATTAGTCTCTTTACTCCAGGAGTGGAGCGACACTCCTCCACCTACCCACCGTGAAAGATGTGAAGAGGGGGCCCTGAGCCACACATATCTCAGACATTAATTGGCCTTTGGCGGAATGGGCCCCTTTCATGGGTTGATTGGTGAAAAGGCTGATTCTTCCCTTGAATGCTTTAAGGAAAGCACAGCCAAGGCACATTCCTTTGGCCTTTCTACCCCTGGGCCGGCCAAACAGACATGCGCACTTTGCATGTTTGCCTGTACAATACAGTCGGGTGGAGAACATGCACAGGCTTCCACTCCCAATCTGAGCACCGAAGCAGGCCGCTCAGACTGATTATGACGCAGCTGTCATGCTGGAGAAAGCAGCGTCGTGATTGGCTGGGAACCTGTGTGCTGCCAGGAAGAGAACAGAGGGGAGACAAACTGTGTCTCCCAAAGGAGAAGGTAAGTGTTTTTTTTTTTTTTTCTAACTCCCGCACCCCCCCCCCCCACCTGTCCCACCCCACCACCCCAGTTCAGTGGCAGCTGCCACTGGGTACATTTTACCCCAGCGTCCATAAGAATCTGTCTGGTAACCATACAAGACACTAGACCGCGCCGTACCAGGGGTTAGATGTCAGCATTACAGAGGCTGTGCTGCCCTCAAGGACATTAAACCAGTTCATGGAGTGGAGGGAGGAGATCTGTGGTTTCATGCCTCACTACTGCATGGAGGTCATAGGTTGTATCTTAGTACTTCTTTTCATATACAGGCACATAAAAACAAGAAACAATAAGGGCCTGTTTAAAGATCTTGGCAGACGGGTTACTCCATCACAATGGTGGCAGCTAGCTGTCGAAATATTAATCCCGTAAAATATAATGGGATTTAGATTTCAGCAGATGGGATATCCGTCACCGTGGTAGTGGAGTATCTTGTCTGCCAAGATCTCAATGATGCCCTAAATCATGAATTTATTTTCTTTTTGTTTTAGGTGCCAGCCCATAGTCATCCTGTACAGGTGCCTGTAATTCTGCTATTTTTCTAATTTGTAATTCCATCTCCTGGAGTTTGTTTTTGCCATTTACCTTTAAGATTCTTGTTTAAGGGACCTGGCAGTGTGGTTGATAGGAGAGCTCGCCCTCCAAAAGGGAGGTGTAGAAGCAACCATCGTTCCCTGTCCTTTACAATAGAATTGCATTTCCACCCTAAATTAGGATTAGGAATGTAATCCTGAACATTTCCTGGGCTGGATCTTTTAATGCCAGTCCTGGGAAATAAGAGAATAAAGTGTGGCTATGATGAATTAAATGCCACAAATGTACGTGTGTTATATGTTTAGTGTCACTGCTTTATTTGTTTTGATTATTCTCAACCATTGATGCTATTGATGGATAAAGTACATTCATTGATTGCTTTATTTATTGTTAAGAATACTTCAAGGAGGCCTCAGTTCCCCTGTGGGAGGAGTTACTTGTGGACGCTCATTGTCCTCTATCCAGGTGGCTTCTGGGAGCCAATGAATATTTAAGTAGTCGAGACACGCCCACTGTTTGAATATTTAGACAGGGGCAGTCCAGAACTCCATATGCAGCACTACTCTTTGTTAGACACTAATGCTGCCTCTTGCTAATATGGGAGCTATCTGCAAACTATAAAATGTGACGTCCCAACAGGGTTTTCAAACGGACAAAACCTCTGAAAGCAGGGACCAGTTTCCCATTTACCAATATTTGCAATGTTGACACATCTGCAGTTTTGGAAAAGTAGCCGAGAGAGTTAGCTGATGGAACCAGCTCTCCACATGAATGTTAGCCTAATTTGATGAAATGTGCCCCGGTTCTTTTGCTGCGTCTGCCTCTTCCCAGTTTCCTCAGTGGCTTTGAGGAAGAGCTTTCTCTCATTAGATTTCAATTCTAGAATATTTGAGTTTCACTGTACAATGTTCCGAGCTTCTTGCCTTCAGGGAGGATTGTCACAAACAATTTTCCGGCTGTGTTTGAGGGACCGCGCACCATCCCTCTGCACCTCTCTTGTTTGCAAGCTTCATGTCACGGTCACATCACACAGCAGGAATGGAAATGTCACAGGGTCTGACATCTGCTAATGTTGCACTGAGTCCCTGGCAGGTTCTGGCTTTAAGATCTGGATCACGTCGGATCCAAGTGTTTTCTGGTGCCAAAGAGCCAACCCGAGCTCACCTGTGAACATTAGAGGAGTGTTTTTATGTTATCTCCCTACTGCCTGGTCGGTTACTGTGTAACAGAGGACAAAATAAGTACAGGAGAGTGCTAAGTTGATTACAGTACAGTTTGTTACAGGAAACCATTGGCATTACAATCAGAGAGGCAGAAGAAGCGAAAGAGTGCTGAGTACTGTGAGTTACTCTACGGTGTGGCCCTCACATCCAAAGTGCACGTGAACTGTGCCCCGAAGTGCAGGAAAACTTTTGCGTCGTGACACAGATCCAATTGGATCAGCCATATTTGGAGGAATCTGTCTTCAGTCTTGTTTGAGAGTGAAATACGTTCATTCTGAAACTGGACCCATTCGCACAGCCATCAGATCCTCTACTTCAATTAAGGAGTAGTTGGATTTGCAAGTTCTAGTAACAGCACACTTTGTGACCATGCGCACTGCTGCTATTTCTGATTTACATATTATTTTCTTTAAAATTGGCACAGGAGGGTGGTTCAGTAAGAAGGATTCGGATAAATACTTCTAACCACAGATTCTTTGCCTTATGAATATTCCTCCAGGCTTCAGACTCGATCCGGAAACTCAAAAGAAGTACTCCTGCGTGCTGGTAGGTAGCATTGTGCAGCTCCGCACTGTCGTCGTTTCGCTCAAGAAGTGATGAGCAGGGCCGTATACAAGTGCCACCCATGCACGCTGACGTCAGTTTCTTTCTTTCCCCACCTCCAGCCACATATCCTGAACGCCACTCCTCACATTGTGTTTGTCAAAATTCTCTTTTCTATCAATGTGCAAGGGAAATAATGTCACTTCCCAAAATGACAGGGACCTTGTAGTGATTGTTGCAAACAGATGTCTGTGACAGACCCCCCACAATGTATGCCTGTGGTACCTAAGTCGAAGAAGAAACACAAAACGTCAAAGTGGAATTTGACCCAATCACACCTCTCAAACTCCAGAGAGGACCCGGAGTGTTAACATCCCTCTTGGCCTTGCTCCCGAACTCTTTTACAGCCGATCCTGAGTTTGGTCCTGATGCAGCCCGATTTTTCCAGGCCTTCAGGGAGGCCATGCTGTGCATATTTGGCACCCTTTTGGCACTTTCTGCAGCGCTTTGGGGATCCAAGGAGTCACAGAGTCCTCCAGTTGAGTTCCCACTGGCGGGTTTGCCCTCTGTGCCATGTCTTCTTCTTGAACCTGCTTCAGGTTCTACACCGGCTTTGGTGCTGACTTTGGTACCAGCTCCACTCCCTGTGCCAGTTGCTTTTGCATAAGTGCCAGTGACAATGCTGCCAGTGCCGGAAGAGGATCTGCTACCTACAGTGGTTTTCGACCCTAAACTGGTTGCATCTTTTCCCCCAGTCACAGTGTTCAGGTAAAGCATTAATGTTTGTAAACAGGAAAGTCAGTTGAAGTTGGAGGCTATGATATGAGGAAAAATGCAGATGGAGAAGATAAAGGTCTTGATTGTCAGTAGTCAAAGGACCTGTTTGAGATGGAGGAGGAGGAGATCATTCCTCAGAGTGATCTTGAAAGTGGAAAAGGCTTGTATCGGGGTGTTCTCTTACCTTACCCTGAAGATCTCCATCACAACCTGGTGCTGTTAGTGGTGTGGTATGACCAGACACATTTAATCTTTTAGCTAGCTAAGGCCTGTTGGTGGTGTTGCCTTGTGATGATGCCCAGGGACTTGATTTTAATATACACTGGTAGACATGACAAACATGACAACATAAGACTCCCAAATATGGCTTGGAGTCGGGCACCCACCCACAGACCCTTCCTCTTCTCTTTATTCCTCAAAGCTAATTAAAACCCAATAAAAGCTGTGTCAGGTTCTGTTTCAGCTGAAACCAGCAGCTGCCCATAGGCAGCAGGTGCTGCTTAACCCCACCATTTTCACACACCCAATTAAGTCATCTGTTTTCTTTATTACAGTTCAATTGTATTTGTGTGCAAGTTAAATCGACTTCCCCTTGTACAAAGTTTTTACACTTTCAGCTACTGGCCTTTACAAAAAAGAAGGACAATAAAAGAATCAAACTTGGTGCCCATTCCCAGCTTTTGCGAATGAGTATCTGCAAGGATTTATCACAGCATATGAATAGGGAAATGTAGATGCAAAATAGTAGATCATACCTTGTATTGAAGCTGTACAGGATAATGAGATTAAAAACCTTAGGGATAAAAAATGCCTCTGCAGGTGTGCTACAACTCTTTTGGAAACAAAGTACACAACTCTAGTTCTGCTCTTCTAAGTGAAGGAAAGAGAGCATCTGTGGAGCAATAACCTGGGATGGAGGTAGAAGAACACTGAAAGTGTTCATTTTACTGTATTGACCTGCTTGAGTTTAGCCTTCTTGCTTTCTTTAGATGCAGTGTTTGTAGCAATAGAAAGTCCAAGGTGATCTTTACTTCTGAACTTCTGCCCCACAGTTGCTTGGAGTGGCTCTGGTAATCCTCCAGATTGGCAAGCCATGACAGTGACAATCCCGTTATGGTTAGTGGTCCCAATCATAGCTCATTCCACATCAACCGACATACACTTATCTTCAACACAGAAGTTTAATTAAATCATACCACTCCTTATTAGCTGACATTGGCTGCCAATTGAGGCCACCGTCAAATTTAAATTTGGTTGCATGGATTTTATGGCTGTATGTCTTAGCCCACATATTTGGGCAGTCTCATTTCACCTTTGACAGGACAAACAGGACAGGAGCTGGAGTTTTCTTTGTTTAAAAGTGCCAAAATTAAAAACTTCCCAAGCCCAAAATGGAGCTGCACCTGCCTTATCAAACTCTATCCTTGTTGATTTATATACCGAACCTACTTTTATGTCCTTCACAAGACATTTTGAAGTACACCTCAGAAAACATTCAGAAGTCCACAGTTTAGGGTTATACTTGAATTTAGGGTGTCTCTTGGCAACATATTACTTTCAACTACTTATTACCTGTTTTGGCTAATGAGGTATGTGTTGTATTTTAATTATATGTGTGCTCCAAATATTATATCTGTACGGGCTAAGCTGACTGTTTGGGTGCATCCTGAGAGGAAGGAGCTGAACCATTGGAGTGATGGTCTGCAGATTCCAGTATTGGTGAGTTGGAGGAGAATGGGGTGAGAGACTGTGTAGTAGGAGTGTTGCTTTGTCCATGATAGGGTAGATGTTGTCTGTGACTGCGATGAGGGTGGCTTCAGTGCTGTGGGTGGGTCTGATCTAGATTGAGAGGTGTTCAGGAGGTGGCTGCCATTAAGGTAGTTGGTCAATCTGGTAATGATGAGCTTTTCTAATACTTTGGCTGGGCAGGGGAGGAGGGGGATGGGTCTGGGGTTTGCCATTTTCTTATAGTCTGTAGGTGGTTTCTTCAGGAGAGGTAAGATGGTGGCATGTTTCAGTGGGCCCTGGAAGATGGTGGTGGTGAGAGTCGTTGAGAATTGGTTTTAGGGCTATGCAGATGGAAGTGTTGAGGCCCTTGGTGAATATGAAATGAGGGCAGAGATCAGCAGGGGCTTCAGAGAGGAGAGAGCACATGGTGTTGGCAGTTTCCCATGGCAGGATGGCTGGCCAGCAGGGTAGTTTCCAGGGTGTTCTTTTCATCTGGGTGTGGGATGGCGATCATGGAGAGGTCGGGTTGAGGGTGCAAAGTTATTGTAGATGGTGCTGCTTTTGTTGGTGAAGCAGTGGGAGAGCTAGGTGTAGAGTTCTTGAGAGGTGAGGATGGTTGTGAAGCTGGAGGGAGGTGATGTGAATTCCTTCACTAGGGTGAAGATTTCCTTTGACGTGTTGGATCTATTTTGTACTTGTTCAGTGGGTGCTGCTCTTTTCTGAGTCTCTGGGATGGTGTGGCGTGTGTACAGAATCCCAAGAGGCTTAAAGGCACTGAATTTTGGGGCAAGGATGTGGCGTATACTTTATTTTTAAAACCCAGGCATGCTAGTTGCATGGCTATCCACGGGGTTGGGCACAACAGTCTTGGGCAGGGTATGGTAATTGGGACAATTGGTGAGCTAGGTGGTACGAGAACTGTTCGACTTGACCCTCTCTGCAGGGTTACCAAACTATTTGCCCTAACTCTCTGTTTTCTGAACTCATTTTTGTTTGCTTTTAGGACTCTCTGCAATTTACTGCTGATAAATAGTGCTTATCTCTCCTTTTAACATGGTGATACTGGCTTACACCAAAGTGGCACATCTCACTTACTTGTAAGGCTCCAGTAAAGTGTGTGTACTGAGCTGGTAAATTAAATGCTCCTAGGGGGCCTGGAGCCCTTATTGTAGATCCCACGTAAGCAGCCCTTTAAAACATGTCCCAGGGCTGCCATTGCAGCTTGTGCATGCAGTTCTAAACTGTCTTCTCGACCTGGCAATTTAAACCTTTTCTCAGGTCTAAACCTTTCTTCTTAATACATATAAGTCGCCCCTAGGGAAAGCCCTAAACAGCCTAATCGGACAGGTTGCATTGTATTTAAAAGGTTGGACATGTACTTTTAAATTGCATATGTGCTGGTAGTGAAAAAACCCTAAATTTGTTTTTCACCATTGCAAAACCTACCTCTCCCATAGGATAACTTTGGGTTGCCTTATTACATTTGAGAAGTTGTAACTTTTGTGTTGGAGCAGGTAAGGGAATGTCATGTTTGGTATCTGAGGAATTGTAATTTAAAACCCTCTTTAATGGTAAAGCCTTAAATGACAGTTTTAGGATGGAGCGGGTGGGGGTCACTTAGCACGCTTGCAGTTCAATGGGGCAGCCTCAGCACACACACAAAGGACTTCAGACAAGCCTATTGTGTGCCCCCAGACTGGGACCAGGGCAGGGAGGCAGGAAATGCTGTAGATGGAAACTCCAGAAGCTTCTCCCACTGCAAAGCTAGCAACAGGTGTAAATATTGGGCCCTTAGACACAACTCTTCAGTATATTCCTGGACCTGTGGACACCCTGCTGCTCTGCTGCTTGAGGCTTTTCTGCTTGCAAAGAAGGAACACTGGAACTGCTCTCTTAAGCCCTGGATGAGTGACTCCACGGGCCAGGTGACTGATCCCCTGTATGAACTACAGAGACATTCGCTCCAGAGGCCTCCCTGCAAATGCCCAGCTTACCTTCTGCACTGGACCTGTCTGAGCCCTGCTAGAGTGACTTCATGATCCCCAAGTGGTGTCTCCCCAGATCCTGGACCCTTGGCTGGTATCAGAGAGAGAGGAAGAGCTGTATCTGGCTTAGCTGAAGGTTCCATCAAATCTGGCATGAAGTGACGTAAAGCCGGGCAAAGGCTTGCCACACAGCTGCAAGCTTCATCTGAACCAACGCCAAGGGACGTGAAGCTACGCAAAGTCTTGCAGCACAGCTGCCAGCTGCATCATAACGGACACCGAGGGGCACAAAACCCCGCAAGGCCTCACTGCACAGTTTCATTGGAACCAATGCAGTGCAATGCAGCTCGAGGCAGAGCCGGCCATCACAGCCCTAGTAGATCCTTTGAACTGATCCTGGATTTTAGGTACAACTGTCTGTGGGCCAAACTTGGTCCTTTGCCCAGCGCGCACTCCATCTCAGTCAGACTGAACTTGATCAGTGTAAGCAGATACCCTCAGCTGGTGCTCTGAGCCTTTTTCTGTTATTAACTGAATCTTTAAAACTATTCATCTCCAGTTCTGCTGATTGGATTTTTATAATTTTGGTGTCAACTATTTTATTAAATTGTACTCCATTTTTCTAAATTGGGGTGAGATTTTTCTTGTGTTGTGTTTTCACTTTATTACTGTTTAAGTGCTGCATAAATACTTTACACATTGCCTCTGAGTTAAGCCTGACTGCTGTTGTGGCAAGCTAACAGAGGTTTGAGCGCAGGGTAATTTAGCGACTTTTGTGGTTCACTCTGACAAAGATTGTGGTTGAGAAGGGCTCACACCAACCTCATTCAACAATCCAGTTTCTCACAATTACATACTAGAAAGACTCAGACCCAGAGCTGTGGTAGCCACATGTACCTTCCATAGTTAAAGCGTTGGTTGTCTGGAGGCCCACACAATATTCAAAATCTCCCTGGATATAGATTTTAACACCTTAGTGGGGAATGAGAGGACCAACTTACCAAATAGGTAAATATCTTGGCGAGATCACTATTTTAAGCACTCTTCCCGTAATGATGAATGTAGGGAAGACCTGTCAGGCTTTTCAAATGATAGTTGCAGATTGTCCTTCCCCAGTCTGTCCAGTCCCCTGGTAACAGGATACCTAAGTATTTTAAACGCGATGGCTGGAGCCTGAATCCTAGTCTCTGCTGTCAACCCGTCAGAGCTTCTTATGAGTGGTAGTACTTTGCTTTTGTCCTAGTTGATCTTGTATCTTGAAAAGAAGATGGCTTCTTAGAGTGCAGTCGGCTTGAGAGGATATTTCTGGCTCCCTGAGGGCTATTAGGATTTCTTCTGTGCCTGGTTTAGGCACCTAAATCTTCAAAGTTTCTATTTTTCATGCAACCCGTATAATGTACATGTGACAAAGGGCCTGACATACTGTGCTGGATGAAATAATCACAAACATGACGACTATCCCTTCCTCTTTATTACAATAATATCCTACGGCATTTTATAACAACCACATAATATCCTGTGACATTTGGAATACGGCGGACGGGATATCCGTCACGTTTGTGAAGGAGCATCCTGTCTGCCAAAGTTTAAATGAGGCCCTAAGTTATGAAAGTCTCCCCGAAAAAAAGTGTTTTCTATTTTTTGATTGGTCAGTCCACTTTATTTTGACATAGTACCCGAATGCAGATGAGAAGTGCTAATTATGTTGAATAGAGAACATGTGACATGACCGTGCTGAGTGTGTCGCACCAGTTCTTCGTAACTCAGCACACCACTTTCAGCAGGTGGTATGCCTCCTCGAGTGTTCCTTTAGCACTCAAGGCGCTAGAGGGAAACCGTATATGACGCTCGGATGAAATACACCCTGCATTTTGTGCTTCATCCTTCCGAGCCCCACCCCCTCTGCTCAAGGAGGGGCTCCCTTTCCCAGAAGCTGCCAGCGTGCTGCAGACAAGCTGGGCAGAAGACTTGCCCTTGGTTCTGTTTTTGTGATGCGCCTCCTTGGGCCTCTATCTTTCCAATTTATCTGTGAGACACGAGGGCTTTCTTTAATCCCCTCTTCCCCCAAAGTGTCATTACTGCTTCCTCTCATACAAATGCCGCGTTGTCCCAGGGGCCGAGGGTTTATCATTGGCCTGTTTACTTTCATTGACGCGAGTAACATCTCTTTTCTGTCGCTATCGGGGAAGCGTGACTGGAGAATTGTGCACCGAGGAAGTGTCATCTCTTCTGCGTCAATGGAAATTCGTAGAAAAAAGAAAAAAAATTACTTACATTCTGCAGAAGCTAGGACACCACTGTTGGGTGGACTCATCCCGGTAATGTATACCGGCACGTGCGAGGGTGTCTGTGGCCCCAGCTCATCCCGGAAATGTGTGTGTGCACGTGCAAGGGTGTCTGTGGCTCATCCCGGTAATGTATGTGTGAACCTGCAAGTGTGTCTGTGGCCCCAGCTCATTCCAGTAATGTGTGTGCACATGCAAGTGTCTGTGGGTTAGTTAATTCCGGTAAGGTATGTATGCATGTGCGAGGGTGTCTGAGGCCCCAGCTCATTCCAGTAATGTGTGTGCACATGCAAGTGTCTGTGGGTTAGTTAATTCCGGTAAGGTATGTATGCATGTGCGAGGGTGTCTGAGGCCCCAGCTCATCCCGGTAATGTGTGTGTGCACGTGCGAGGGTATCTGTGGCCCTGGCTTATTCCGGTAATGTATGTCTGCATGTGCAAGGGTGTCTGGGGCCCTAGCTCATTCCCGTAATGTATATGTGAGAGGGTGTCTCTAGCCCTAGCTCATTCCCGTAATGTATGTGTCCAAGTCCGAGAGTGGTTGTGCCTAACTCATTCCAGTACTGTATGTGTGCACATGCAAGGATGTCTGGGGCCCTTGCTTATTCCGGTAATCTATTTGTGCATGTGCGAGGGTGTCTCTGGCCCTACCTCATTCCTGTAATGTGTTTGTGGTCCAAGCTCATTCAGTTAATGTCTGTGTGCACGTGCTAGTGTGTTTGTGGTCCTAACTAATTGTGGTAATGTATGTGTGAGTGTGTTTGTGGTCCTAGCTCATGCTGGCAATGTATGTGTGCATGTGCGAATGTGTTTGTGGCTAGCTCATTCTGGTAACGTACATGTGTACATGCGAGTGTGGTTGTGGCCAGGTCATGTTGGTGATGTACGTGTGAACATGCGAGTGTCTTTGTGGTCCTAGTCATTCCGGTAATGTATGTGTGCGCGTGCAAGAGTGTGTGTGGTTCTAGCTCATTCCAGCAATGTATGTGTGCACGTGCAAGTGTATTTGTGGTCTTATTCCATTCCGGTAGTGTACGTGTGCACATGCAAGTTCATTGTTGTCTTAGTTTATTCTGGTAACGCAGTGTGCATTTGCGAGTGTGTTTGTGGTCCTAGCTCATTCCGGTAATGTACTTGTGCACGTGCAAGTGTTTGTGGTCCTAGCTCATTCCCGTAATGTATGTGTGCAGGTGCAAGTATGTTTGTGGTCCTAGCTCATTCCGGTACTATAATGTGCACGTGCAAGTGTGTTTGTGGTCCTAGCTCATTCCGATAATGTACTTGTGCACGTGCAAGTGTTTGTGGTCCTAGCTCATTCCCGTAATGTATGTGGGCATGTGCAAGTGTGTTTGTGGTCCTAGCTCATTCCCGTAATGTATGTGTGCAGGTGCAAGTATGTTTGTGGTCCTAGCTCATTCCGGTACTGTAATGTGCACGTGCGAGTGTGTTTGTGGTCCTAGCTTATTCCGGTAATGTATGTGTACACGTGCAAATGTGTTTGTGGTCCTAGCTCATTCCGGTAATGTATGTGTGCACATGTAAGTGTGTTTGTAGTCCTAGCTCATTTGGGTAATGTATATGTGCAAGTGTGTTTGTGGTCCTAGCTCATTCAAGTAATGTATGTGTGGACGTGCAAGTGTGTTTGTGGTCCTAGCTCATTCAAGTAATGTATGTGTGGACGTGCAAGTGTGTTTGTGGTCGTAGCTCATTCGGGTAATGAACGTATGCACGTCCGATATGTTTGTGGTTCTAGCTCATCCGGGTAATGTAAGTGTACAGGTGCTAGTGTGTTTGTGGTCCTAGCTCATTCCAGTAATACACATGTGCATGTGCGAGTGTGTTTCTGGCCCTAGCTCATTCAGGTAATGTATATGTGCATGTAGAATTGTGTCTGTGGTCCCAGCTCATCCGGGTAATGTATGTGTGCATGTGCGAGTGTGTTTGTGGTCCTCGCTCATTCAGGTAATCTACTTGTGCACGTGCAAGTGTGTTTGTCATTAGTTCATTCTGGTAGTGTGCGTTTTCACGTGCTAGTTTGTCATTCTAGCTCATTTGGTAATGTGTGTGTGCATGTGCGAGTGTGTTTGTGGTTAGCTCATTCCGGTAACGCGTGTGTGCACATGTGAGTGTGTTTGTGGCTAGCTCATTCTGGTAATGTACCACATGCAACTGTGTTTGTGGTCCTAGCTCATTCCACTATGTAGGTGCGGACGTGAAAGTGTGTTTGTGGTTGTAGTTCTTTCCGGTATGCATGTGTATATGTGCAAGTGTGTTTGGGGTTCTAGCTTATTGCCTTAATCCCTTCGCTGCCAGGCCTTTCCCTCCTCAGATGGCAAGCCTTTTTTTGGCTGTTTGGGGCAGCTCGCGCTTAGGCCCTCATAACTTTTTGTCCACATAAGCTACCCACGCCAAATTTGCGTCCTCCTTTTTCCAACATCCTAGGGATTCTATAGGTACCCTGACTTTGTGGGTTCCCCTGAATGAGACCAAGAAATTAGCCAAAATATAGCAAAAAAATCGTAAAAAAAATAAAATGGGGAAAAAGGGCTGCAGAAGAAGGCTTGTGTTTTTTCCCCTGTAAATGGCATCAACAAAGGGTTTGCGGTGCTAAAATCACCATCTTCGCAGCTTTCAGGAACAGGCAGACTTTAATCAGAAAACCCAATTTTTCAACACAATTTTGACATTTTACTGGGACATAGCCCATTTTTACAATGTTTAGTGCTTTCAGCCTCCTTCCAGTTAGTGACAGAAATGGGTATGAAACCAATGCTGGATCCCAGAAAGCTAAACATTTCTGAAAAGTAGATATCATTCTAAATTCAGCAAGGGGCAATTTGTGTAGATCCTACAAGGGTTTCCTACAGAACATAACAACTGAATTAAAAAAATATTGAAATTGAGGTGAAAAAGACAGCCACTTTTCTCCACGTTTTACTCTGTAACTTTTTCCTGCAATGTCAGATTTTTGAAAGCAATATACCGTTACGTCTGCTGGACTCACCTGGTTGCGGGGATATATAGTGCTCGTAGGTTCATCAAGAACCCCAGGTGCCCAGAGCCAATAAATGAGCTGCACCTTGCAATGTTTTTTCATTCTATACCGGGTATACAGCAATTCATTTGCTGAAATCTAAAGAGTGAAAAATAGGTATCAAGAAAAGCTTTGTATTTTCAAAATGGGCAGAAGATAAGGTGTTGAGAAGCAGTGTTTATTTGCACATCTCTGAATCCGGGAAGCCCATACTAGCATGTGAATTACAGGGCATTTTTCAAATAGATGTATTTTTTACAAACTGTCTTACATTTGGAAGGAAAAAATGTAGAGAAAGACAAGGGTCAATAACACTTGTTTTGCTATTCCGTGTTCCCCAAAGTCTCCAGATAAAAATGGTACTTCACTTGCGTGGGTAGGCCTAATGCTCGTAACAGGAAACACAACATGGACACATCACATTTTTACATTGAAATCTGACGTGTTTTTTGCAAAGTACCTAGCTGTGGATTTTGGCCTCTAGCTCAGCCGGCACCTAGGGAAACCTACCAAACCTGTGCATTTTTTAAAACTAGACACCTTGGGGAATCCAAGATGGGGTGACTTGTGGGGCTCTCACCAGGTTCTGTTACCCAGAATCCTTTCCAAACCTCAACATTTGGCTAAAAAAAACATTTTTCCTTTCATTTCTGAGACAGAAAGTTCTGGAATCTGAGAGGAGCCACAAATTTCCTTCCACCCAGCGTTTCCCCAAGTCTCCCGATAAAAATTGTACCTCACTTGTGTGGGTAGGCCTAGCGCCCGGGACAAGAAATGCCACAAAACACAATCTGGACACATCAGATTTTTCCCAAGAAAACAGAGCTGTTTTTTTACAAAGTGCCTAGCTGTGGATTTTGGCCTCTAGCTCAGCTAGCACGTACCAAACCTGTGCATTTTTTAAAACTAGACACCTCGGGGAATCCAAGATGAGGTGACTTGTGGGGCTCTCACCAGGTTCTGTTACCCAGAATCCTTTGCAAACCTCAAAATTTGGCTTAAAAAAACACTTTTTCCTCACATTTCGGTGACAGAAAGTTCTGGAATCTGAGAGGAGCCACAAATTTCCTTACACCCAGCGTTCCCTCAAGTCTCCCGATAAAAATGATACCTCACTTGTGTGGGTGGCCCAGGTGCCCATCACTTACATACGCCCACATGCCTGATACAGCAATCACACCAGCTGATGGGAGTGCGTGGACTGGCGTTTGGCTGGCAGTGTGTTGCAGTAGCCAACAGCAAGTCAATATTTACACCGGCAGCCAAGTGCCACTCTACGCACACCACCAGCCAAGCGCCACCCCACGCACACTGCCAGCCAAGCGCCACCCCACGCATACCGCCAGCCAAGTGCCACCCCACACACACCGCCAGCCAAGCGCCTGTCCATGGACACCGCAATCACTTTTTTTTTGTTTTTAAACAACAAAGAAACCACTAAGTATAAATAAGTACAAAACTACAAATACAAAAGCTCTAACTGAATACATGACAGTAATGCCAACCGTGAAACTGAACATATGAAAATATAAAACAGCAGTTTACGCTCAGGGTATTTCCCAATAATTCTTCTGTGTGTGGTAGCTATTGAAACAGCCACTCGCACATAGCCCAGGCTTTGAAGGACAATCAGGGCAGTACATCCTAGTCTCCTTCCTGATACCTCTTCGAGCACAGACTCTACATCTCTTAGCAGGAAAGTTTTTTTGGGGCTTGCGAGGAATGTGCTCAGCAAAGTGATGATCTTTCAATCTAGCCACATCCTCCACCACTGCTTCTCTAGGAACTCTTGCCTGTTCCAGCACAACACGGCTTGCTATGGTAGACTCCTAAAATTTCACAAATGTCATCCTTGACTCTGGAGAACTATCCTTGAACACAACAAAAGCAATAAAAGTTGCCAAGTGGAACAGGTGAACCGCTAATTTCTTATACCAAACATAAGCCTTATGAGCAGCAGTGTAAGGTTCCAACCTCTGATCTACTCTATCAACACCACACATGTGCTTATTGTAGTCTAAAATGCACACAGGTTTGAGCACTTCAGCAACTTGACCCCAAACAGCCGCAGGTGAAGTACTCTCATCATAGATGGTAGTTAGCATGTACACATCCCTCCTGTCTACGAATTTCAGAGCTAGCAGCTCATTATTCCACAAGGCACTGCACTGTTGCTTCTCAAGTTTTTTACAGACAAGCTCTGTTGGATAGCCATTTCGATTCGAGCGGATTGTGCCACAAGCAACAGTGTCCACTCTGAACAATGTCTTGAACAACTGAACTCCAGTGTAGAAGTTATTTACATATAAATGGTGACCTTTGTTAAACAGTCGTCTACCAAGTTACCACACAATTTTCTCACTAACTCCAAAAGTAGGCGGACAACCAGGGCGGTCAATACTAGAATCCCTACCAGTGTAGACCTGGAAATTATAAACATATCCTGTACTACTTTCAGACAGCATATACAATTTAATTCCATACCGTGCCCTCTTGCTAGGAATGTACTGCCTAAAAACCAAACGACCCTTTAACAGGACCGAAGACTCATCTACAGATATTTCCTTGCCTGGAACATAGATCTATGAAAACCAATTTACCAAATGATCAAGGACAGGTCTAATCTTAAAAAGACGGTCAGAATCAGGGTGATCATGACATCCAAAGAAGAAGCTCATACCGGTTACGACTCATGACTGCAAGAAATATAGCAGTTGCCATCAATGGACTAGTAGACCAATATGAAGACAGTGATGGCTTCCTTATCAGCCCCATCAAAAAAGTTAAGCCCTAGAACTTTTTCAACTCCTCCAGATTTGTGGGAATCCACCGGCTAGCTCTAGAGTGTAGCCTAAGTCTGGAAGCGTTGTCCCTCAAGTACTGCTCTGCATACAAATTAGCCTGCTCAACAATCTCTTCCAAAAAGACATCGTCCATAAACAACTCAAAGAAGTTGACAGGCAAAAAGTTTTCAGTATTAACTCGACACCCTGGGAAACCAATAAACACAGGCAACTGTGGCTGCTCCATGTTTGGTGCAACCCACGTGTAAGGTCTTCCCATGGGAAGCCTTTCAGCCGCCCGGCTGCTGCACCATAGGCACATCAGTGTCCTCCTCTAAAACAGGCACTTCATCAGCACTGAGAGTGGCTTCATCATCAGATGATTCCTCTCTGACAGAAAATTCACTTCCAGAATCTTGTACTTCCTCCTCTGCCTCAGATGCAGAGTCAGTCTCATAATCATGGTCAGAAGATGACTCAAAAAGCACACCAACAACCTGCTGAGTGGTCATCCTATGGTTACCCATGATCCTTCCTACAAAAAGTAACTGGAAAAATGCACCACTAACAACCAGCACTGTGTAAGGTAAGTAATAAACAAAGTGTAGCTTTATCACTAAGAGTTATAAACTCAAAAACTATACCACTCACTTGCCTGAAAAAGCTAGACTCACCAGCAACTGCTCTCCACAGCCACAGCAATCACCAATGATAACCCACTAAAATGAAAAAAGAAAAGCAAATTAGACATAAGACAACACAAGTATCATTGTGCATAAATCTAAGGGCGATTTTACACACAATCCTGCATTCAGTACACCACCTACAAACATGTCATTCATGCATGGCGACAATACTCCTTTGGAGTAAACTTAATTACTTACCTAAAACATGCAACTACGCAAACTGCAGGACAACCACTGCCAAAACCGCAACAAGCCACAGCAAAGGAAGCAAAAGCTTTGAATAGGCCAAAATGGGATAGAATATATTGCCCCCTTGGGGGGGGGGGGAATACCCCCCCCCACATAAAGCACACAAACACACATGATCCCTGGCGCTAAATGGATTCTGCCCCAGATGGGCCTAAAAAAAAATAGGCCGATAACTGCCCAATAGTGCTTTTTGCCCCTTGGGGGCGACCCTTGCCAAAGGGGGAGCCCCCCAACACAAAAAAAAAGGAAGAAAAAATAAAAATCCCTGGCGTCTTTATGGTTTCTGTCCACCGGGGGCAGAAGGGCCTAAAACAAAATAGGCCATTCTGCTTCCAAGGGGGGCAGAAATGGCATAGATTATATTGCCCTCTTTGGGGGGGGGGTGGCCCTTGCCCAAGGGGCCATCCCCCCCCCCACATAAAGCACACACATGATCCCTGGCGCTAAGTGAATTCTTCCCCCCTTGGGGGCAAATGGGCCTAAACAAATAGGCTGATCTGGGCCCAAAGGGGGCAGAACTGTCCAATAATGCTTTTTGCCCCTTGGGGGTGACCCTTGCCAAAGGGGCTGCACCCCAACACAATAAAAAAACAGCCACAATTACAATCCCTGGTTTCTAGTGGCTTCTGCCCCCAATCGGCCTAAGAATAAACGGCGATAAATATAATGGCCCCCCAAGGGGAGAGACCCTTGCTTAAGGGGTCACTCCCCCACACTGTAAAAGCACACATACACACACACACACACAAATTCCCTGGTGTCTAGTGGGCATTCCTGCTACCCGATCGCATTGAGGGAAAGGAAAACCCTTTCCTTTCCCCTGATGCCTCTGTTGGTGCAACCCCCCCACCCGGAGTTAAAACTTGCCTCCTTGTTGTTCGACGTGCTGGAAGCAAATGGCTTCCAGCGCATCTTGCACCCTTTGATGATGTCAGCGCGCGATCACGTGCTGACGTCATTGTTGGGAGGGGGGGTTTGGGTGGAAGGGGAAGCGATTCCCCTTCCATCCCTGACCTGGGGGGTGGGGAGGGTGGCCCTCGGGGGCAGCGCTAGCGCTTCCCCGAGGTCCGGTACCAGGACATAATGGTCATGTCCGTGGCGACTCATCACCGCAGCCACAGACATAACCATTACGTCCACGGCGGGGAAGGGGTTAATAAACATGTGCATGTGCAAGTGTGTTTTTGGTCCTAGCACATTCCGGTAATTAATGCGTGCACATGAAAGTGCGTTTGTGGTCCTAGCACTTGAGACTGACACAATTCTCCTAATATCATTTTCTTCTCATTATCCCTGGTCCAAAACTGGTGGTCCTACACCCTGAGCCCTATATCACGACCCCACGCGTGCAAGCCTGACAGCCAACATGACCACCGGGGCTTCAAGTGGGTTGGGTTTCAGACCCGGTAATAATTAAAATGGACACTGATACAGTACCATATAGGGCCATTCTTTTCATATCTATAACATGACTGGCGACAGAGTAATTGATTTCGGAACAAATAATATCAAAGGTGTTGGACTTTTGCTTATGCAGGGTCATCCTGAATCTTTTTGCCTCCTGCCTCCTGCCTCCTTTTTTTTTCTGACCTGTCTCTGTTGGCTTTTGAACTCTGAGCACTTTCCCACTTCTAACCAGTGCTAAAGTGCATATGCTCTCCGTGTAAATTGTATGTAATTGGTTTATCCATGATTGGCCTATTTGATTTACTAGTAAGTCCCTAGTAAGGTGCACTAGAGGTGCCAGGGCCTGTAAATCAAATGCTACTAGTGGGCCTGCAGCACTGGTTGTGCCACCCACATAAGTAGCTCTGTAATCATTTCTCAGACTTGCCACTGCAGTATCTGTGTGTGTATTTTTACACTGTAAATTCGACTTGGCAAGTGTACCCACTTGCCAGGCCTAAACCTTCCCTTTTCTTACATGTAAGGCACCCCTAAGGTAGGCCCTAGGTAGCCCCAAGGGCAGGGTGCAGTGTATGGATAAGGTAGGACATATAGTAATGTGATTTATATGTCCTGACAGTGAAATACTGCCAGCTTCGTTTTTCACTGTTGCAAGGCCTGTCTCTCTCATAGGATAATATGGGGGCTACCTTTAAATATGATTAAAGTGTAGATTCCCCTAGAGAGTAGATGGACATGTGGAGTTTGGGGTCCCTGAACTCACAATTTAAAAATACCTCTTTTCGTAAAGTTGATTTTAAGATTGTGCGTTTGAAAATGCCACTTTTAGAAAGTGAGCATTTTTTTGCTTAAACCATTCTGTGACTCTGCCTTGTTTATGGATTCCCTGTCTGGGTCAGTTTGACAGTTGGGTTGTTTTTCACCTCGCACTAGACAGTGACACAAAGGGGACTGGGGAGTAACCTGCATTTCCTGATTAGCCATCTCTGCTAGGAGGGAGGGGTGGAGTGGTCACTCTCATCTGAAAGGACTGTGCCTGCCTCTGACAATGCCGGCTCCAACCCCCTGCTGTGTGTCTGATGCCTTGCCTGGGCAAGGCAGGATTTCACAAGTAAGTGTGAGTCCCCTTTGAAGAAAGGGTACTTCAAAGACTAAAATGGGTATAAGAAGGGCACCCAAATCTACAGACTTTAGAAACACTTCTGGAACCAAGAGGAACCTCTGCCTGGAGAAGAGCTGATAGCTGAGGAAGAAGTGCTGCCCTGCCTGTGACTGTGCTTTGTGGAGCTTTCCTGCAGTGCTGCTTCTGCCAGAGTAAGAGGGCAAAGACTGGACTTTGTGTGCCTTCCATCTTGTGAAGAAATATCCAAGGGCTTGATTTAGAGCTTGCCTCCTGTTGTTTGAAGTCTCAGGGACAGCAAAGACTTCTCTCTGCCAGCACCTGGAGTCTCTGGAGAGACTCCTGCTCTGACGAGTGGTGCCCTATCCAGTCCCTGGGCCCTTGAAAGGAAAGCTGGTGGAAATCCAAGGAAATCGACTTCGGACGACTCCGGACCGACGCCGCTGCTGAATCCAGTGACGCCGCCTGCAACCGACGCCGTGACCTTCGCTGGAACGTGACGCTCTTCGCAGGCCCGACGGCTCTGCAGCCCCACTGAAGTCCGCGACTCCGTGGAAGTCGCTGCACCACGTCGTGACCGACGCCGCTCGAAGTGCACGGATTCAACATTTCGTACAGACGCCACGATCCCCGACTTCGCGCATCGGCTTGTTTTCACTCTTCACCAAAGGTACTGTACTTGGGGGTCTACACGACTCCTTGTCCGGCGCCGCTGGTGTCGGCTTGTTGAGAATGACTCCGTCACGACGCCGTGTTAACATCTCATCGAAGCATTTTTGTTTCTAAGCGCTATTTTTGAGTTTAATCTTTAAAAATTCATAACTTGACTTGTGTATGTTGGAGTTTTATCGTTTTGGTCTTGTTTTGTTTAGATAAATATTTCCTATTTTTCTAAACCGGTGTTGTGTCATTTTGTAGTGTTTTCATGAAGTTACTGTGTGTGTTGGTACAAATACTTTACACATAGCACTCTGAAGTTAAGCCTACTGCTCTGCCAAGCTACCAAGGGGGTAAGCAGGGGTTAGCTGAGGGTGATTCTCTTTTACCCTGACTAGAGTGAGGGTCCTTGCTTGAACAGGGGGTAACCTGACTGTCAACCAAAGACCCCATTTCTAACAAAAGGCATTCAGGTAATCCATGCCAGTGATGTAGTTCTTGTGTATATTTCACACGGGGCTGTGGTTTTGAGGCCGAAGCAGTGCAAGATTCCAAAACTGTCTGTCAGTCATCAAAAAGGTGTTCAGAACCAGTGGCACCGATGATTTTAGGAGGGAGGGGGCGGCCTAGGCACACATGCACACACATGCGCGCTCAGGCGCATCCATTCACAACACTCATTATCAAATATTCAAACATCCGCGCATGCACGCACTGAACATTCATTTAAAAAAACACACGCACACACACACACTTACCTTCAGCTCTGCCTCAGAGGTCCCAGGATGGATGGAGCTACTGCCTTCCCTCACTGGCTAATCTAAGGTCAGCCGTGAGGGAAGGCAGCAGTCCCAACTAGTCACACAGTGGGATGGGGTCAGGGAGACTGCTGACCCCACGTCACTCTGTGATGAGGAGCTACTGATTGACGCTCAGCCCTGGGCTCTTCAGGGCTTAAAACTGAAGCGCCCAGGTCCAAAGCAATCAGTGACATTCCCCCTCACCTTGAGGGGGAGGTCCTCGAGGCACCTTTGCTGGGCTGAAGAGGTCATGCCCACAGGGCTGTGAATTCTTCAGCCCAGCAAAGTTCGACTCAGGCAGCCCGGATCCTGTGCAAATAGCGCATGTCTAGCTCTGGGCTGTCTGACCTGAAAATGAAGTGTCTGTCAGGCTGACCTTTGCTCAGCCTGACAGACACTCTTCTTGAGGGGCAAAAGATGTAGGGGCGTGGCCCCTCAGTTCCAAAGGACAGGACGCAGCTGTTCAGAACACTTGGTTATCCTGAAGACACTGATCCCTTCCACAGGCCTCAGCAATGTTTTATTCCCAGCCTCACAGTTTCTCAATTAAATATTTTGAATATTAATTATTTTAAACAAAATCATTGTAGTTAGTAATTTATCGTAAACCGCCACTGACAAAGCTAATAGTCCTGGCATGTTTTACGTGTAGGTAATGTGTGTTCTATATCTGGATAACCGAAAACTCTCAGAGAGCAAAATACTGGATGAATAGCACACTATGGGAAACACAGAAATGTAGTTTGTGTTTATGCCTCGTCCCCTTCAGAGACCCCCCCCCCAAACACACTTTTTTTATCCCACTTAAAGCCCTGATGACCACTCTCTGTGTATTGCAATGAGTGGCATACACCCCATGTTGGGTGACCACCTCGCATGGAGGCAAACACGGGACTGTAAAACATTCAGGACCAAAATTTATGACAAAGGTTCAAAGTTCAGGACAACAATTAAGGACAAAAGGAGAAGGGCCGCCATACCCCACTGGTTTATCAATGCACTTATTAGTATTTATTATATTGCTCTACTTATTCACTGTGCTGTGTCTGAGAGAGCCTCTAGGTATGCTACATTCAGATGGCGCATTATGTCCTTGTTCTCTAGGAAATTGATGCCCTAGAGTACGGTGTTGGGGGCATCATGCCTACCTAAATATACCCAATCTTTCATGGAGAGAAAGCAACAACAACATTTCGGTTATGTTTTTTTTTTTTTATATAAAGAAATTTTATTGATTTTGCAGAAGGAAAAAGATAATGAAAACATACACTTATTAACAAGGTGCCAACATGGCGCCTAACAGTAGACAGTCTTGGTTCCCAGGCACCATATTGTAAATAAGAGTCACACATCGCCTAAGTGGTTGCTGCGGCCTCCCACTTCCCCCATACCCTATCATATTTATTTGGACATCCTCTGGCCTCGTATACCAGTTAATCCCGGTGTGCACACCAGTCCAACCCCCTCCTCCATTTGGTAAGTGTTGGGGCGCATCTGGCTTTCCAGTCCGCCATTATGTCCCTCTTGGCTACCAGGCATGCCATCCCAAGAAATGTTCGATCTGATCTTCTCAGCCCAGTGTCTCCCATAATCCCCAATAAGAGAGGTAGTGGTTCCCTTTCTATGTTCTCCTGTAGGACTCCTGAGATCTCGCGTGTGATCGTTCCCCAGTAGGCCGATATAATTGGGCATGTCCATACCATGTGAAAAAAATCGGCTGCGGGGTTCGTGCATCGCAGGCACTCCGCTGAGGACTGGAGGCCCGCCCGATGCAGTTTGGCTGGTGTGAGGTAGGCTGTATGGAGGTAAAAGGTCTGAATTAACCGGAAGCGGGTGGCCATTGTCAGGGTACGGGGGCCATCAGTGCTTCACTCCAGTCCATCTCTTCCATGGGGCCCACCCATCCCTCCCATCTCTGGCGGGGCCCCTCTAGGGGGCAGGTGGTATTGGCTATCAGAGCGCAGTATATCTGGGAAACACCTCCCCCACCCAGATTCCCCATCAGTGCCTTCGCCTCCATGGGGCTATATTCGGGTATGCTGTCCCCAGTTTGTACATGTACTAGTAGGGCGTGGCGGAGCTGGAGATATTTATGAAATTGCGTTCTGTTTAAGGAGAAGAGTTTTTGGAGGTCTTCGAATGATCGCATATGTGACCCCTCCCATACGTCACCAAGGGTAGAGATGCCTATATTATCCCACTTCTGAAAGCCCTCTAGATTCGCCACCTCCCTTGGGTGTCTCCCCTGCCACAGCGGGGTCTGCTGGGTAAGGCGTCCCCACCACCCCGACAGTCTCTGGGCCACCCGCCAACCCAGTAAAGTCACTTTGGTCACGTCTGGGATGTCCCGTGAGATCGGGCCCCCATACAGGATGTCGAAGATCCGCGGGTAGCCCAGCGACCGGAGCTCCAGCCGATACGCCGGGTCCGACCACCCACCCCCCACCCAGTCATTGATCACGACCAGGTGCATCGCATGGAGATAATAATGGATGTTGGACATGCCCAGCCCCCCGTCGTAGATGTCTCTTTGACAGATTTTAAGCGCGAGTCGCGGACGGGCGTCGTTCCACATAAATTGATGCGCCAGTGAATCCATCTCACCAAACCATTTCTTGGGGATGGGATGTGGGAAGTTTTGCAGTAAATATAGGACTCTGGGGAGGATCATCATTTTGTAGAGAGCTATTCTGCCAAGCAGATTTAAGGGGAGAGCCCTCCAGCGCTGTAGGTCAGCTCTAATTCTTCTGGTTAGTGGTGTGATATTGAGCTCCCAAGTCAGCTCGGGTAGTAGTGAGATGTATATTCCCAGGTATTTAAAGCTGTTCCTTCGCACTGGGATGCTCTGCTGCCAGTCTACACAGTCCCGGGAGCGGTGTAAAGGGACCAGTAAGGATTTATTAGGATTTAGGATCAGTCCTGAGGCTTCCGCAAAGAGGCTTAGGAGTTGTAGGACACGGGGACCACTTCTGGCCGGGTTGGAAATGTACAGTAGAACGTCATCCGCATATAGCGCCACTCGGTCCTCTGGGCAGTTGGGCCAGGGCCAACCCTCAATTAGGGGGTCATTTCGCAGCAATATTGCCAAGGGCTCTATTATTAGTGCAAAGAGCAGCGGGGATAGCGGGCATCCCTGTCGGGTGCCGCGGCCAATGGGGAACGGGTCGGAGACCACCCCGTTCACTTGTACCCGGGCCGTCGGGTTGGAATAGAGGAGCTTCACCAGTCTTCCGAATTTAGGCCCAAGTCCATTTTTTAGTAGCACCTGGTCCAGAAAGGACCAATCCACCGTGTCGAATGCTTTTTCAAAGTCAAGTAGGAGTAGCGCCAGGGGAGTGTGTGACAATGTCGTGCGATGTGCCAAGGCTAGGTGTAGTCGTCTGATGCAGTGTCGGGTACTGCGGGTGGGCATAAAGCTGCACTGGTCGGGGTGCACCAGGGTGGGTATCACCTCCCTTAGTCTAGAAGCTAGGATCGAAGACAGCACTTTGATCTCTGTATTTAGAAGTGAGATGGGCCGATATGCCGAGCAGTGTCGCGATGGGGGTTGGGTCTTAGGGATCACCACAATTGTGGCTTGGTCAATCTCATTGGGGAAGCGGCCTTGTTTTTCGGCTTCTTCGTACATGCTGAGCAGGTGGGGGCCCAGAATGTCGCTGCATCTTTTATACAGCTCCGCAGGGAATCCGTCTGGCCCGGGGGTCTTGCCCGGCGCCAGGCTGGTGATCGCATTTATGACCTCAGCGAGGTCAATAGGTTCGTCTAGTCTATCCCTTATCGCCAGAGGAACACTGGGAAGAGTGATGTCATTTAAAAGGGGGGACTCTATCTCGGCAGTGGGTCGGGGGTGTTCTGCGTATAAGTGCGTGTAATAGGAGGCGAACCTTTGTGCAATTTCTATAGGAGTTTTGGAAAGGGAACCAGAGTCCTCCATGATTTCAGGTATGACCCTGTTGGCCAGAGGGCGGGTGGCCAGCCAGTGCAGGAGTTTCCCGTTTTTGTCCCCCCAACCATATATTCGCGCTGCTGAGGCCCTCCAAATATGCTTTGCTGATTCCAGTGCTATGTGCTTAATTTCTTCTCTAACCCTAGTGAGCTGTCTCAGAACAGAGGCTGACGCTGAGGTCACTTGTTGGCGCTCTAGGATTAGTGCTTTGGTCTCCAGCTTGGACAGCTGTGAGTCTCTGGCACGTTCGCGTGAGCGGAGGAGATATTTGGCTTGTCCTCTAAGAGTGGCTTTGCATGCAGCCCATAGGGTGCCCGGAGATTGGACCGATCGCAGATTCAGTTCGAAATATTGGGTAAGGTGGTTCTTATTTTCTTGGGTATAATCATTGTCCTGTAAATTCCATGCGTTCAGGCGCCATATCGGGCGTCTGGTGGGGTCTGTGCCACCCAACCAGACGCGCACTGGCGAGTGGTCTGAGACCCCGCGGGGCAGCAGCTCCGCACTCGTGACGTTATTGATGTCAAGAGCAGGCATGAATATAAGATCAATTCTGGATTGCGTCGAGTGGGCAGCCGAGGTGTGTGTGTACCGGCGGTCCCTGGGATGCCAGGTTCTCCACACCTCGCACATGCCAAGGCTTTCTGCCCAGCTGCTAAGACTCGCGGCCCGGGCGGATCTATTGGTGGAGATTTCACCGGATACGTCCAAGCTGGGGTTGAGGACGGCGTTGAAGTCCCCTCCCAGCAGGGTGGTACCCTGGGGGAGACTCGCTGCCACACGGCGAAGCGAGAGTAAGAATGCGTCTAGTCCCGCCGGGGGTCCGTACACACATACGAGGTTTATCGGTGACCCGTGAAGGGTCCCCTTAACTACTACGAATCGGCCCTGGGGGTCGGATTGTGTGGCTGTAACCACCATAGGTAGTGATCGATGGAGCAGAATGGCCACCCCCCTGGATCCTCTGGAGAAGCCTGCGTGGTAAACCCTGTCATATCCTCCTCGTGCGAGCATGGGGCATTTAGTCCCAAGGAGATGGGTTTCTTGTAGTAGGACCACTGAGGGGGAGTATCTGCGGAGGGCATTGAATACTGCGGATCTCTTGATCTTATCAAGTAGACCATTTACGTTCCATGAGAGAATGTGGGTCAGCGGGGGTCGGGCGTGGGCTGTGTGGGTATTGTGTGGTTTTGGTTGCCTGTTTGTGGACCCCGGGACGATCGTCTCAAACATAACATTGAAATATTAAAATAATGAAAAAAACAAGAAAAAACAGCAAACGTTCTACTATCTAAACCTGTTTTAAACTCCTTGCACCCCAACCACCCCCCACCCCATACTCCCTCCCTGGAAGCATCTGTCGCCCAACTTCTCAACCAAAACTTAACAGCCAGATGGACTGTCATTGGGGTGGAGTGATGGACCCCTCCATTTAGTAGGATCAATTGCAATTAGCGAGTCTGGATCAAGCTTTGCGCAATGTGCGCTGAGGAGCAATAACGCCACCCGCGGCGTCCCCTCCGGAGTCCGCGGATGTGAGTCCGGGTCCCAGTTCCTTCAGGTGTGACTCAGTGGGAGCCCATCGGTTCAAGCTATCCAAGCACCGGGGATTGGCTCAATCTGGTGTCATCCGCGGCTTGTGTTGTGTCCCGGGGCATCGAGGGCCCGATAGGGACTCCCTCAGTCTGTGTATCGGGGTCCTGAGCCGCCTCGTCGTTGGGGGGGATACCTGAGTCCCTCCGCCTCCCTCTACGGGATCTGGTGCGCCTCCGGCTCCTCCGGGGTCCCTCCATGGGGGGGGGCCCTCGCAAGGGGCCCCTCCAGTTGGTTTCACAGGTCCCCTCTGGGCTCCGACGCCCTCCTCTGTTAGCCAGTCCCATGCATTCTCAGGAGACTCGAAGAAGTACGCCTTCCCAGCCATGAGTACTTTAAGTCTTGCGGGGAAGAGGAGCATATACGAGAGCTGCATTGCTCTGAGTTTTTGTTTTACGTGCTCGTATGATCGGCGGCGGGTCTGGACTTCACGGGTGTAGTCTGGGAAGATTAAGATCTTGTGGTTCTCCCATTGGAGGCACTCGGTGCGCCTGGCTTCCCTAAGGATATTGTCTCGGTCTTTAAAATTAAAAAAGCGTGCAATCATCGGGTGTTTGGGGCCACCCGGAGGGGGGCGTGGGGTGAGGGCCCTGTGGGCACGCTCGACTGCGAACCATGCCGAGAGAGTTTGATCTGGCATCCAGGACCTGATCCACTGCTCCAGAAATTCAGGAGGCCTTGTCTTCTTCCACGCCCTCGGGGAATCCGATAAAGCGCAGGTTGTTACGCCTTGATCGGTTTTCGGCATCTTCTGCACGGCGGTGCAATTCGCTGGTTCGGGCTTGTAGCTGGGCCACTTTAGTTTTAAGATCGGATAGCTCATCTTCAGTCTGGGAGACGCGGGCTTCTACGTCGGTGATGCGACTCACCGCATTTCTGAGATCTTGCCGAATAAGACCCATGTCCTCTCGCACTTCCCCGATTTTGGTTTCTACGGCTGCTTGCGAAGATTGGATCGCCTGGAGGATAGCATTCACTCCGTCTATAGCGGGACCCCCACTGGCCGCGTCTCCTCCCCTCCGGGGACCCGCCGGTATCGTGAACTGGTCGATCTTTTGCTGGGAGACCAGGGGTTGTTTGTTTGCCTTGTCTTTCCCCATCTTGATACGGGGGCGGAGGTCAGTGTACGGTTCCTTGGGGTGTTCCGGCACGTGTGTCAGAGCAGACAACCGTCGGCGAAGTTTTCTTGCGATGAGTAGGTTTATGCAGCCACGCTGGCTCGCCGGGGTCGTGGATTCGGGGGCACGATGTCCCGGTGGCGGGTCCGCCGCCACTCCGGCTCGGGCACCCGGTCTCCGGTCAGTGGTGATGGGGATATATTGATTGAGCTGCAACTGCGTGGGCCAGTGGAGGGTTCAAAGGATTTTGCTATTGTTTACTCGACTCATTCCCACCTCAGAGGATTTTGTAGCAGGCCCCATTTATTCTGGGCCCCAGAAGGCGGACCAGGATTCCAGGTTCCTCTCACTTTGGAGGGTTGTTTTACTCGGGCTCCTGCGCAACTGCCACTCATCTGGTTCATCGCATTTCACAGCATTTCACGGCGCATCACTCTCCTCATGTGGGGGGCCAGGGGTCCTCGCCGCGGGAGACGTTGCTCTTGCGCCTCCCTCTCACCACCCGACGAATCCAGGGGCTGGTCTCCCCGTTCCGGGTCAGCGCCACCAGGTATGTGCGCGGCGCAGCCGGGGGCACTAGGGGCTCCGCCCGTGGGCCAGGGCAGCGCCGCCCCACCCGCTCACGGGGCCCGCGCCCCGAGGCCCAGTGCCGAGTCTTCCTCGTTTCCCACTGCACTCAGAGCATCCACATCAGGGGCCAGGTCGTTCGGCAACGGCCCTCTCGAGGCAGTCCAGCTCTAGCGGCCATTTTAGCATTCGGGCCGCGGCCCGCGAACGGGGTCCGGCCCAACCACCGCTCACATCAGCGAGGCCCCAGTGAGATGGGGAGACCGCGGGGACAGCCGGCGCGGCACCTCCAGATCGCCAAATCGTGGTAATTTCGGGCGGATGACGGAGGGGTCCAGAGCACTCTCAGAGTGCGACCGCCATCTTGACGCCGGAAGCCACGCCCCCTACATTTCGGTTATGTTGATAAATATTTCTATACGCATGGCGAACAGTTAAGGAAAGTGCCATTTTCACCTCTGCTAGTTTAGGAAAGTTGAACAAACATATCTGGCTCACCTGCCCCTCCACTAGATGCCCAACCTAAAAAAATAAAATAATGAGACACCGCAGATGTGGTGGGTGACAGTCTCACGTCACATGTCAGGCTGTGAGGTACCCACAACTTGTCTGTCGTCCCACAGCACCAAGAAGGCCCAAATGCTGCATTAGAGTGTGGGTCAGGGACTTCCAGAACTGGGAGCCTGACCACCAGACAGAGAACAAAAGAGCAGGATGAAGTCAATATCAGATGGGAGATCTGCAGCAACTGATTCAAAGGGTGATTGCTAGGAACTGGATAAATATGAAAGAGAAGAACAGGGTAAAAGAATTCCTAAAATCAGACAGGCCTTCCATGAGTACTGGAAAATATTGCATACTTGGAGAGTAGTCTCAGCAAAGAAGAGGCCAGAAACAGAACAGGCACTGTCAAGTGTTTGAATAAGGAGGACCCTCCAACCCTGGCAAACTCTGCCCTAGCAATGGTACATTGGTAGTGCTTATGGAGAGCGGACAGTAGCCAGGCCCCTTTGAGTGTTGGGCCCTGGCCAATTGTCCTCTCTGTCCATGTCTTAAAATGACTCTGCAGTTGAGCCAAGCCTGAACCAGTGGTTTGGCTCATCCCCAAGTGCGAGGAAGCATACAAAACCTTCAAAATGCTTTGGATACTGTGAGAAGGTAGCCTCTTTCTAGCCTTGTTACCCCCACTTTTGGCCTGTTTGTGAGTGTATGTCAGGGTGTTTGTCACTGTTTTCACTGTCTCACTGGGATCCTGATAGCCAGGCCTCAGTGCTCATAGTGAAAACACCAAGTTTTCAGTATGGTTGTTATGTGTCACTGGGATCCTGCTGGTCAGGACCCCAGTGCTCATAGGTTTGTGGCCTATATGTATGTGTCACTGGGACCCTGTCACACAGGGCCCCAGTGCTCATAGGTGTGCATGTATATGTTCCCTGTGTGGTGCCTAACTGTCTCACTGAGGCTCTGCTAACCAGAACCTCAGTGGTTATGCTCTCTCATTACTTTCAAATTGTCACTGACAGGCTAGTGACCATTTTTACCAATTTACATTGGCTTACTGGAACACCCTTATAATTCCCTAGTATATGGTACTGAGGTACCCAGGGTATTGGGGTTCCAGGAGATCCCTATGGGCTGCAGCATTTCTTTTGCCACCCATAGGGAGCGCTGACAATTCTTACACAGGCCTGCCACTGCAGTCTGAGTGAAATAACGTCCACGTTATTTCACAGCCATTTTACACTGCACTTAAGTAACTTATAAGTCACCTATATGTCTAACCTTTACCTGGTAAAGGTTAGGTGCAAAGTTACTTAGTGTGAGGGCACCCTGGCACTAGCCAAGGTGCCCCCACATTGTTCAGAGCCAATTCACTGAACTTTGTGAGTGCGGGGACACCATTACACGCGTGCACTACATATAGGTCACTACCTATATGTAGCTTCACCATGGTAACTCCGAATATGGCCATGTAACATGTCTATGATCATGGAATTGCCCCCTCTATGCCATCCTGGCATTGTTGGTACAATTCCATGATCCCAGTGGTCTGTAGCACAGACCCTGGTACTGCCAGACTGCCCTTCCTGGGGTTTCTCTGCAGCCGCTGCTGCTGCCAACCCCTCAGACAGGCAGCTGCCCTCCTGGGGTCCAGCCAGGCCTGGCCCAGGATGGCAGAACAAAGAACTTCCTCTGAGAGAGGGTGTGACACCCTCTCCCTTTGGAAAATGGTGTGAAGGCAGGGGAGGAGTAGCCTCCCCCAGCATCTGGAAATGCTTTGTTGGGCACAGATGTGCCCAATTCTGCATAAGCCAGTCTACACCGGTTCAGGGACCCCTTAGCCCCTGCTCTGGCACGAAACTGGACAAAGGAAAGGGGAGTGACCACTCCCCTGACCTGCACCTCCCCTGGGAGGTGTCCAGAGCTCCTCCAGTGTGCTCCAGACCTCTGCCATCTTGGAAACAGAGGTGCTGCTGGCACACTGGACTGCTCTGAGTGGCCAGTGCCACCAGGTGACGTCAGAGACTCCTTGTGATAGGCTCCTTCAGGTGTTAGTAGCCTTTCCTCTCTCCTAGGTAGCCAAACCCTCTTTTCTGGCTATTTAGGGTCTCTGTCTCTGGGTAAACTGTAGATAACGAATGCATGAGCTCAGCCGAGTTCCTCTGCATCTCCCTCTTCACCTTCTGATAAGGAATCGACCGCTGACCGCGCTGGAAGCCTGCAAACCTGCAACATAGTAGCAAAGACGACTACTGCAACTCTGTAACGCTGATCCTGCCGCCTTCTCGACTGTTTTCCTGCTTGTGCATGCTGTGGGGGTAGTCTGCCTCCTCTCTGCACCAGAAGCTCCGAAGAAATCTCCCGTGGGTCGACGGAATCTTCCCCCTGCAACCGCAGGCACCAAAAAGCTGCATTACCGGTCCCTTGGGTCTCCTCTCAGCACGACGAGCGAGGTCCCTCGAATCCAGCGACACCGTCCAAGTGACCCCCACAGTCCAGTGACTCTTCAGCCCAAGTTTGGTGGAGGTAAGTCCTTGCCTCACCTCGCTGGGCTGCATTGCTGGGAACCGCGACTTTGCAAGCTACTCCGGCCCCTGTGCACTTCCGGCGGAAATCCTTCGTGCACAGCCAAGCCTGGGTCCACGGCACTCTACCCTGCATTGCACGACTTTCTAAGTTGGTCTCCGGCGACGTGGGACTCCTTTGTGCAACTTCGGCAAGCACCGTTTCACGCATCCTCGTAGTGCCTGTTTCTGGCACTTCTCCGGGTGCTACCTGCTTCAGTGAGGGCTCTTTGTCTTGCTCGACGTCCCCTCTCTCTGCAGGTCCAATTTGCGACCTCCTGGTCCCTCCTGGGCCCCAGCAGCGTCCAAAAACGCCAAACGCACGATTTGCATGTAGCAAGGCTTGTTGGCGTCCATCCGGCGGGAAAACACTTTTGCACGACTCTCCAAGGCGTGGGGGATCCATCCTCCAAAGGGGAAGTCTCTAGCCTTTGTCGTTCCTGCAGTATTCACAGTTCTTCAGCCTAGTAAGAGCTTCTTTGCACCAACCGCTGGCATTTCTTGGGCATCTGCCCATCTCCGAGTTGCTTGTGACTTTTGGACTTGGTCCCCTTGTTCCACAGGTACCCTCAGTCAGGAATCCATCGTTGTTGCATTGCTGATTTGTGTTTTCCTTGCATTTTCCCTCTAACACAACTATTTTGTCCTTAGGGGAACTTTAGTGCACTTTGCACTCACTTTTCAGGGTCTTGGGGAGGGTTATTTTTCTAACTCTCACTATTTTCTAATAGTCCCAGCGACCCTCTACAAGGTCACATAGGTTTGGGGTCCATTCGTGGTTCACATTCCACTTTTGGAGTATATGGTTTGTGTTGCCCCTATCCCTATGTTTCCCCATTGCATCCTATTGTAACTATACATTGTTTGCACTGTTTTCTAAGACTATACTGCATATTTTTGCTATTGTGTATATATATCTTGTGTATATTTCCTATCCTCTCACTGAGGGTACACTCTAAGATACTTTGGCATATTGTCATAAAAATAAAGTACCTTTATTTTTAGTATAACTGTGTATTGTGTTTTCTTATGATATTGTGCATATGACACTAAGTGGTACTGTAGTAGCTTCACACGTCTCCTAGTTCAGCCTAAGCTGCTCTGCTAAGCTACCATTATCTATCAGCCTAAGCTGCTAGACACCCTATACACTAATAAGGGATAACTGGGCCTGGTGCAAGGTGCAAGTACCCCTTGGTACTCACTACAAGCCAGTCCAGCCTCCTACATTGGTTGTGCAGCGGTGGGATAAGTGCTTTGAGACTACTTACCACTCTTGTCATTGTACTTTTCATAAGAGAAAAATATACAAAACAAGGTCAGTGTATATACACATAGCCAAAAAGTTTTGCATTTCCTCTTTTCACTCTTTTCTAAGTGCTGAAAAGTACTTCTAAACTTTCAAAAAGTTCTTAAAAGTTTAAAAAGTTTTTTCTGTCTTTCCAAAAAGTTCTGAAAACTTTTTTTCTCTTTGTCTATCACTTTAACTCTCTCAAAAAAAATGTCTGGCACAGGAAAAAATGTTGAACTGTCCAAACATGCATATGATCACCTTAGCTGGAAAGGAGCAAGGAGTCTCTGCATAGAGAGAGGTTTGAGTGTAGGGAAGAATCCTTCTTTAGAACTGTTAATTAATATGCTTAGAGTACAGGATAAGGCCATAAGTGCCCAATCTGTAGAAAAAGTAGCTAATGGTTCTCAATCTGATCCAGGGACTCCCCCAGGAAAAGGTTCAGGAAAGAAACTTCTCAGCCTGCCCATTACTAGACAGTCTAGCATAGTTGGTACAGAGGTTGAATCACACCATACTAATGGTGTGCTCTCACATTATACTGGTAGCCAAGCTGTTAGGGTGCCCTCTGTAAGGGACAGGTCTCCTTCTGTTCATTCCCATCATACCTCTGTATCTAGAAATGTCCCTCCCACCCACCCTGATGACAGATTGTTAGAAAGGGAGCTCAATAGATTGAGAGTGGAGCAAACCAGACTGAAGCTCAAGAAGCAACAGCTGGATTTGGATAGACAGTCTTTAGAAATAGAGAGGGAAAGACAGAAGTTGGGTTTAGATACCCATGGTGGCAGCAGCAGTATTCCCCATAGTCATCCTGCAAAAGAGCATGATTCCAGGAATCTGCACAAGATAGTTCCCCCTTATAAGGAGGGGGATGACATTAACAAGTGGTTTGCTGCACTTGAGAGGGCCTGTGCTGTACAGGATGTCCCTCAAAAGCAGTGGGCTGCTATCCTATGGCTATCATTTAGTGGAAAGGGTAGGGATAGACTCCTTACTGTGAAAGAAAATGATGCCAATAATTTTACAGTTCTTAAGAATGCACTCCTGGATGGTTATGGCTTAACCACTGAACAATACAGGATAAAGTTCAGAGAGACCAAAAAGGAGTCTTCACAAGACTGGGTTGATTTCATTGACCATTCAGTGAAGGCCTTGGAGGGGTGGTTACATGGCAGTAAAGTTACTGATTATGATAGCCTGTATAACACAATCCTGAGAGAGCATATACTTAATAATTGTGTGTCTGATTTGTTGCACCAGTACCTGGTAGACTCTGATCTGACCTCTCCCCAAGAATTGGGAAAGAAGGCAGACAAATGGGTCAGAACAAGGGTGAACAGAAAAGTTCATACAGGGGGTGACAAAGATGGCAATAAGAAGAAAGATGGTGAAAAATCTCAAGATAAGCATGGGGATAAGGGTAAAACCAAAGATCCCACTTCAAATCTTAAACACTCTTCAGAGGGTGGGGATAAAACAAATTCTTCCTCTTCTTCCCAACCTGCACACATTAAAAAGCCCTGGTGCTTTGTGTGTAAAAACAGAGGCCATAGGCCAGGGGATAAGTCCTGTCCAGGTAAACCCCCTGAGCCTACCACCACTAATACATCAAGCTCTAGTGCCCCTAGCAGTAGTGGTACTAGTGGTGGGACTGCTGGCAACAGTCAAGCAAAGGGTGTAGTTGGGTTCACTTATGGGTCCATAGTGGAAACTGATGTAATCAGTCCCAAGACAGTTTCTGTCACACCTAGTGGCATTGGCCTTGCCACACTGGCTGCTTGTCCCCTTACAATGGATAAGTACAGGCAGACAGTTTTAATAAATGGTGTTGAGGCCTTGGCCTACAGGGACACAGGTGCCAGTTTCACTTTGGTGACTGAAAACCTAGTGCACCCTGATCAACACATCATTGGACAACAGTATAAGATTATTGATGTCCATAACTCCACTAAGTTTCTTCCCTTAGCTATAATTCAGTTTAGTTGGGGTGGAGTTACTGGCCCTAAGCAGGTGGTGGTATCACCTAGCTTACCTGTAGACTGTCTCTTAGGTAATGACCTAGAGGCCTCAGGCTGGGCTGATGTAGAGTTTTATGCCCATGCAGCCATGCTGGGCATCCCTGAGGAATTGTTCCCTCTCATTTCAAGTGAAATGAAAAAGCAAAGGAGAGAAGGCCTGAAAACTCAGGATCCCTCTCCATCAACAGGTAAAAAGGGTATCACAGTATCCCCTAACCACCCTACCATTCAGGATACTATTCCTGTGGTGGGAGAAACCTCTCCTGGGGTGGCACCTGTTCCAAGGGAATCATCAGCTAGCAAAGCTGGACTCCCTGAGGTGGAAGTACCTCTCTGTGGGATAACTAACATTGGTGAGAAAAACAGCACCATTTTAGTTAACATGGAGTATCCCTCCAACCCTTCCAGAGAAACTTTAGTGCAGAAACCCTGCACTACCTCACAACACTTAGGACAGCATCCCTGCCCTAGTGTGGAGCTCATAGGACAGCATCCCTGCCTTGCTCCAACTCAAGAGAAACAGCATCCCTGTTCTCTCTTCCAGCCATATGGACAAAGTTTTTGCCCAGCTATGGCTTTTCTGAGACAGCATCCCTGTCTGGCATTTCCATCACTACAAATAGGTTCAGTGGACAATTCCCACTGCTCTAAACTAAAACTTACTGATAGAAACTCTGAAAATACATCTTCACATTGTTGCTTAGCTAAAAAACTTCAAACAGGGTGGTTTACATCCCCACAGGGAAGTAACCATATAGTGGATGATAAAGGGAGTAACCAGTCTATTGCAGAGCTACTCTCTACTTATCACCACTTAGACAATAAAGTCTCAACTGGCCAAGGTTAGCCTTATTGTCCTTCGTTTGGGGGGGGGGTTGTGTGAGAAGGTAGCCTCTTTCTAGCCTTGTTACCCCCACTTTTGGCCTGTTTGTGAGTGTATGTCAGGGTGTTTGTCACTGTTTTCACTGTCTCACTGGGATCCTGATAGCCAGGCCTCAGTGCTCATAGTGAAAACACCAAGTTTTCAGTATGGTTGTTATGTGTCACTGGGATCCTGCTGGTCAGGACCCCAGTGCTCATAGGTTTGTGGCCTATATGTATGTGTCACTGGGACCCTGTCACACAGGGCCCCAGTGCTCATAGGTGTGCATGTATATGTTCCCTGTGTGGTGCCTAACTGTCTCACTGAGGCTCTGCTAACCAGAACCTCAGTGGTTATGCTCTCTCATTACTTTCAAATTGTCACTGACAGGCTAGTGACCATTTTTACCAATTTACATTGGCTTACTGGAACACCCTTATAATTCCCTAGTATATGGTACTGAGGTACCCAGGGTATTGGGGTTCCAGGAGATCCCTATGGGCTGCAGCATTTCTTTTGCCACCCATAGGGAGCGCTGACAATTCTTACACAGGCCTGCCACTGCAGTCTGAGTGAAATAACGTCCACGTTATTTCACAGCCATTTTACACTGCACTTAAGTAACTTATAAGTCACCTATATGTCTAACCTTTACCTGGTAAAGGTTAGGTGCAAAGTTACTTAGTGTGAGGGCACCCTGGCACTAGCCAAGGTGCCCCCACATTGTTCAGAGCCAATTCACTGAACTTTGTGAGTGCGGGGACACCATTACACGCGTGCACTACATATAGGTCACTACCTATATGTAGCTTCACCATGGTAACTCCGAATATGGCCATGTAACATGTCTATGATCATGGAATTGCCCCCTCTATGCCATCCTGGCATTGTTGGTACAATTCCATGATCCCAGTGGTCTGTAGCACAGACCCTGGTACTGCCAGACTGCCCTTCCTGGGGTTTCTCTGCAGCCGCTGCTGCTGCCAACCCCTCAGACAGGCAGCTGCCCTCCTGGGGTCCAGCCAGGCCTGGCCCAGGATGGCAGAACAAAGAACTTCCTCTGAGAGAGGGTGTGACACCCTCTCCCTTTGGAAAATGGTGTGAAGGCAGGGGAGGAGTAGCCTCCCCCAGCATCTGGAAATGCTTTGTTGGGCACAGATGTGCCCAATTCTGCATAAGCCAGTCTACACCGGTTCAGGGACCCCTTAGCCCCTGCTCTGGCACGAAACTGGACAAAGGAAAGGGGAGTGACCACTCCCCTGACCTGCACCTCCCCTGGGAGGTGTCCAGAGCTCCTCCAGTGTGCTCCAGACCTCTGCCATCTTGGAAACAGAGGTGCTGCTGGCACACTGGACTGCTCTGAGTGGCCAGTGCCACCAGGTGACGTCAGAGACTCCTTGTGATAGGCTCCTTCAGGTGTTAGTAGCCTTTCCTCTCTCCTAGGTAGCCAAACCCTCTTTTCTGGCTATTTAGGGTCTCTGTCTCTGGGTAAACTGTAGATAACGAATGCATGAGCTCAGCCGAGTTCCTCTGCATCTCCCTCTTCACCTTCTGATAAGGAATCGACCGCTGACCGCGCTGGAAGCCTGCAAACCTGCAACATAGTAGCAAAGACGACTACTGCAACTCTGTAACGCTGATCCTGCCGCCTTCTCGACTGTTTTCCTGCTTGTGCATGCTGTGGGGGTAGTCTGCCTCCTCTCTGCACCAGAAGCTCCGAAGAAATCTCCCGTGGGTCGACGGAATCTTCCCCCTGCAACCGCAGGCACCAAAAAGCTGCATTACCGGTCCCTTGGGTCTCCTCTCAGCACGACGAGCGAGGTCCCTCGAATCCAGCGACACCGTCCAAGTGACCCCCACAGTCCAGTGACTCTTCAGCCCAAGTTTGGTGGAGGTAAGTCCTTGCCTCACCTCGCTGGGCTGCATTGCTGGGAACCGCGACTTTGCAAGCTACTCCGGCCCCTGTGCACTTCCGGCGGAAATCCTTCGTGCACAGCCAAGCCTGGGTCCACGGCACTCTACCCTGCATTGCACGACTTTCTAAGTTGGTCTCCGGCGACGTGGGACTCCTTTGTGCAACTTCGGCAAGCACCGTTTCACGCATCCTCGTAGTGCCTGTTTCTGGCACTTCTCCGGGTGCTACCTGCTTCAGTGAGGGCTCTTTGTCTTGCTCGACGTCCCCTCTCTCTGCAGGTCCAATTTGCGACCTCCTGGTCCCTCCTGGGCCCCAGCAGCGTCCAAAAACGCCAAACGCACGATTTGCATGTAGCAAGGCTTGTTGGCGTCCATCCGGCGGGAAAACACTTTTGCACGACTCTCCAAGGCGTGGGGGATCCATCCTCCAAAGGGGAAGTCTCTAGCCTTTGTCGTTCCTGCAGTATTCACAGTTCTTCAGCCTAGTAAGAGCTTCTTTGCACCAACCGCTGGCATTTCTTGGGCATCTGCCCATCTCCGAGTTGCTTGTGACTTTTGGACTTGGTCCCCTTGTTCCACAGGTACCCTCAGTCAGGAATCCATCGTTGTTGCATTGCTGATTTGTGTTTTCCTTGCATTTTCCCTCTAACACAACTATTTTGTCCTTAGGGGAACTTTAGTGCACTTTGCACTCACTTTTCAGGGTCTTGGGGAGGGTTATTTTTCTAACTCTCACTATTTTCTAATAGTCCCAGCGACCCTCTACAAGGTCACATAGGTTTGGGGTCCATTCGTGGTTCACATTCCACTTTTGGAGTATATGGTTTGTGTTGCCCCTATCCCTATGTTTCCCCATTGCATCCTATTGTAACTATACATTGTTTGCACTGTTTTCTAAGACTATACTGCATATTTTTGCTATTGTGTATATATATCTTGTGTATATTTCCTATCCTCTCACTGAGGGTACACTCTAAGATACTTTGGCATATTGTCATAAAAATAAAGTACCTTTATTTTTAGTATAACTGTGTATTGTGTTTTCTTATGATATTGTGCATATGACACTAAGTGGTACTGTAGTAGCTTCACACGTCTCCTAGTTCAGCCTAAGCTGCTCTGCTAAGCTACCATTATCTATCAGCCTAAGCTGCTAGACACCCTATACACTAATAAGGGATAACTGGGCCTGGTGCAAGGTGCAAGTACCCCTTGGTACTCACTACAAGCCAGTCCAGCCTCCTACAGATACAGATTGCACAACAAACAAAATATAAGAGCATAATACATACTTTAAAATGTAGAAAGGGTTTAAACATGGAAATGATTCAATTAGTATAGTACATCACAACATGACATTGATATTTATTTGCATTGGAAGTTTCTAAACATGAACTTTAAAACATTTATTACCCTCCCTCCTTATAAACACATGTGTGAACAATGTGTATGAATTGTCAGGTGTCCCCTAAGTCACAGCCAATATTATTTTTATGGCTGGAGGAACATTACAGGATATTGAACCATATACAACTGAGATTTTTACTCAGTATTCATCTTGAACTGAATTACTTGAAGGTGTTCTCAAATGTCACTATCAAGTAAACTAGACACATGAAGTAAATTGATTTGACTAAATCACACTATTTAGTCATACGTATGAGCTGGGATTTGAACCCAGGTTTTCTGGTCACACATAAGCAACTGACTAGATTGTTTTCTTTTTCTCAATCCCCTTTAGCACTAGAGGGCAGTGTTTTTGTACATTTCTGTGAGATGAATAGTAAGTACACTGTGCTAAGTAAATACAGACCATAGGTTAATTGGGCACAATGTCAAAAAAAAAAAGTACATAGTAAATGTGAGGGACTACAGGTCAGCCTTTGCTAACATCACTGGCTTTCTCGGTGGTTGAAGGGCATTAAAGAAAGAATATGGATACTATGATCTTGAGTGCAATGGGGGTTGTGGTCAGTTAGCCTGAAGGCAGATTAAAAGGCGTAGCTGAAAAAAACAAAATATCCTTTGACTATATTTTGATCTATCACCATCAGGTAACTGCATATAAAACGAATAGTAGATGAAAGTTTGAAACTATCAGTGGCAAATACACTCGTTTATTTAATTAAACCTCTGATGGTTAATGTGAGACCTGCAGATGCACGCGTGTCCAACCAGAAGCCCATAGAACTGAATTCTGTTTGTTCAGCAGGGAATAGTGACTTGTGTATTCTTAGTAGTAGGAGGTCCCTGCCCATCACAGATAGTGGTGGACAATATGTGGGTGTCCATTAAGTTTAAAATAAAAATAAAAATGTTTTTAAAACACACATTTTAGTAATATGGAGATTGCACCTCTGGTACTCCACAACTCAGCTTAGAATATCCCCTGCAATATCTCTCAAAAAGAATAAATAGTTGTCTTCAGGAATCTTAACGTGTCCATCAATTAATGCCACCGCTACAGGCTCCCAAGCAGCCTTTACATTTGCATATTAACCAACTGCACAGATCTACATTTCTTTTCAGGCAGCCGTCACCCCGGCTAGAAGGCTTCTTTCTTGTCTATGTGTGGGCCCCTCTCTTGGGATCCCAGCAGGGGGAGACTTCCACATCAGCCGAGGAATTTAATTTGTGACAGAAATCTTTTAGCACAAAGGCTAAAATTACAGAGAAATACCGTCTGTTGAAATCTTTACCACGGACAACAGATATTGGTGTTATTTCACGGACAGTCCATGAAAATTATGGACGGGTGATCACCCTAAACCCACGCACTCGCTCATGCAAATTAAACTAACACACAACTGGGAAAGTGCTTTGCTATTCCATACACCACAAGAACTCTCAGGACCATAGACTGAGTCCAAGATTAGACCGAGAGTCAACTAATCCACTCTCCTACTTTGATGCACCACACAGAGACAACCCTAAAAATAACCTGCACTCCTACTGGCACATGCCATGCAGACACAACTCTAAAAATACCCCACACTCCCAGGGCATAATCCACGCAGGGAAAACCCTAAAAGTAACACGCTTCTACTGGCATACACCACAGAGAGACAAACCACTGTCATATGTTACGCAGAGACACTATAAATGTCCTCCACTTGCACTGGCATACACCTTGCAGACTGAGCCTAAAAATAACCCTTGTTTACACTGTCACACAGAGCACAAAGACAATCCTAAAAATAACCCACGCTCCTACTGGCATATGCCACGCACAGACAACCCTAAAAATGCACGTGCTCCCACCGGCATTATCCATGTAGAGACAACTCTAAACATAACCCACGCTCCCAGTGAGATACACCCAGCAGAGACAACCCTAAAAATAACCTGTGCTCCTACTGGCATATTCCATGCATACACAACCTAAAAACAACCTGCACTCACCCTGGCTACACCACACAGAGACTACCATAAAAATAACCTGTGCTCCCACCGGCATAATCCATGCAGACACAACCCCTAAAAACAACCTGCACTCACCCTGGCTTACACCACACAGAGACAACCCTAAAAATACCCTGTGCTTCCAACTGCTATTCGTCACGCAGAGACAACCCTAAAACTCTTCCACTGACACAAGCCACACACAGACAACCCTACAAATAAACTGTGCAACCACTGGCATACGCCACATGAAAACAACCCCAAAAAAATAACTAGCTCTCCCACTCACATATGGCATGTGCAAACTGACATACACCGCACAGAGACAACCCTAAAAATAACCCTCTTACCCACTAGCATAGGGCATGCAGTGCTCCAATTGGCATATGCAGTCCAGAGACAACCATAAAAATAACCTGCACTTTCGCTGGCATACATCATGCAGAGACAACACTAACAACACTTCACTCTCACCCAGGATAGCCACCAGGTTTCAATGACCTGCCCTCCATTTGGAACTACGCTCACAGGGAAAACTCGCCATCCAACTCATTGCCACTTTCACTATAATTAGTATGAGCTATCCACTGACAGTCTTAAGGATGGAAGAACCCAAAACAGCAAACATACAAATGTATAAGTATGAGCTAAGGGACCAAGTAATTGTTAGACTAAACTACCTAACATAACGCAGCGTAACAGACATAGGGCCAGATGTAGCAAGCAGTTTTGCCTATTCTGTGTCTATGGGAAAATGTGTTCGTATATATGGCCCAGAGTCCCCGAATCCCCCAGCCCCAACTTGAGAAGAGGGTCTCTTCCTCCATCCAGGAATTCAGAAAGGGACTCAAGACCTGGCTCTTTGACAGAAGCCCCCGGGCAGCCTGGAGCTAGCACCTGGATGCCCTCATGGGTGAATAGCGTGCCATATAAATCCTGAATGGTTGAGGGCAAAGTTCAAAATTAAGGGATATTCAGATTGCATTTGGGATTCAAATTGGATGAGTACAATTCGCAGTAGGTTGGTCCCTCCATCAATCTGGCTTGAGATTTCAGATAGTACAAGTGTGGATTTTACGTTGAAACTGACCTGCAGAGCCATTGGGTCCGATGAAAATTATCACAACTATCCCGTCTGCTCACTTTCCTACCTCTATGTCAGGCTGTAAATGTCCTCTGGGTTTTGTCTTACCTTTCCTTTACTCAGGATCCTCTTTTTCTTCTTAGACCATGGTGAATTTTGTTGTTTAAGGTGTCACACCATTGTTACTTCTCAAAACCCCTAAGCTTATCTGCTCAAAACATGTTTGCAGTGCACCCAGAGAGAGGAAAAATGCTGAAAACGATATGTAGGATTTCAAAACCACATTGAGACTGTAACACTTTTTTATGTGATTTGCAGATGTCTCACTCTTGATTTTAACTGGCCGTTCTGACTTCCATTCCATTGATGCTCAGTCTCTAGGCATTTGCTGTAGATGTGCGGCTTAGCTGGTATAAATCAAGAGTTTATGGAATGAATTGTAAATCTCTTGGATCTGTTTTACCAGCTTTTGCAATCAGAACTGTTTTATGGGCAAATTAAATAGAATTTTTTTTACCTTGAAATACATTTTTTCTGTATTTTCCTGACGTTGTGATCATGTGTGATTTGATTGTTACGGTTTTCGGTAACCAAAATCAATACATTTGACTTTGAATCACTGCAGGCACTCTTCCTAAACTGCATTCTTTAGACAAGCATTATTTCCTGTACAAAGAGAGAAATGAGTCATCCCTCTTGGTAGGGCTGCTCAGTAATTGTTTCTAGTATGCCTCATTAGTAGAAGGAGTTACTTACCTTTTACCTTTAATAGAAATCTTTCTGATGGATGGTTCTTCTCCCACAGATTCCTTAATGCCCTTGCAGCATCCCTCTAAAAGTGTGGTTTTTCGTGTTGGGTTTGTTTCAATACGAAAGTTGTATTTATTTTTGTACTGGTTCAGCCTAATGCATATCAGCTTGTTGTTAGTTTAGCAACTAAATCTGATCTGATGTCACCAGTGCCTTATATAATGCTGTGCAAATGTTGATTCTGTCAACCAAATATTTGTAGGGACCACACTGGCGCAATTAATGCATGTGTGGCCTATAGTCTATTTTTAAATCACATTTGAAACATTTCGATCAACATTTAGAAATGCAAAATAGTAACAAGAGCCTTTCATAAAATGATATTATGTAACATATAGCACTTAATCAGAATACTATGAATTAATAAATAGACGAACCCTGCATGCGTATTGAATGTGTCAGATTAAGTCAAATGAGTACGTGTTTGTCTCTCATTTGTGCTATAGAGAAACTTCATATGAAAATTCGCAGTCCCCTACCTTTTGCTTTGAAAAGGTTTACGCAATGAATTTCCTCCTCTATTCAATGGTCTGACCACCTCCCAAACCTGTACTGTCAACAGTATCTGATAGAGACTTCTAGTTGCAGATTCCATACCTTAGAATTTCCCCCAGGCATCAGACTGGATCTGGAGATTTTTCTTTGAGCAGTACACTTACGCTTTGGCAGGTGGCGTCGGTCGACTCCGCGGGCGTCGTTGGCATCGTGGTTGCGTGATGATGTCGGGAGTAGTATATAGACGCCGCCCTCGCGCAGGGACTTCAGTTCTTTTCTTTTGGTGCCACGCGCTGATCCGGAGAAGAACTACCCTGGCTATTGTTTTGCCGAATGCAACCATTTTGTTGAGTTTTTCTGTGAAACTTTGGTGCGTCGAGGATATCCCCGAAGACCGGGTTCAAGCCATGCGAGGGCTGTCATCGTACGATGTCGGTGACCGATCCTCATCGGGTTTGTCTGTGGTGTCTCGAACGTGAACATGACCCGAAGTCATGCTCCGAGTGCTGGGCCATGCACCCGAAGGCTTTGAGGGAGCGGTCCCTAAAGCTTATGGCAGCCCGGCACTCGGCTCCGCGTAGGTCCGGGTCTCGCTCGAGAGGAAGTTCTTGAGATCGGTCGCGGAGTCATCACCACTCGTCTTCTTCCAAATCCTCGGGTCAAGGTAAGAAGAAGAAGTTGAAGAAGTCCCATCGCTGCCCGACTACGCCCCGTCGCTCGGCTGACGTGACGTGGGAAGAGTGTCCACGCACAAGGCCTCTGTCCTCGGAGCCTGCGTCTGGTTCGGCTCCGCGCTTCCCCGAGTTTCCCAGAGCCCAACTTAGAGTTTTATGAGGCCATGCGCCTCATATTTGGGTGGTCCGACCCCGATAAGGCGCCTTTAGGCCCAAAGGGTTCGGCTGAGGGGCCTTCGGGTTCCGCGCCTGCGGCTTCGGCTCCAGCCACTGAGGTCGCACCCTTGAGACCTTCCCCGGCGTTGGGTCGATCATCGACACTCCCGATGTTAGTGCCTACTATCGACGTCTACCCAATTCTTATCCCCGATGTCCACGGCAGATCCCTCTCCCTTCCCCAACCAGATCTATCTATGGTGACAGATGTGTCACTTCTGGGTTGGGACGGACACATGGGAGAGGTGGAAATCAGAGGACTCTGGTCTCCGGCGGAGACCAGACTTCATATCAATCTGCTGGAGCTCCGGGCGATCAGGCTTGCGTTGAAAGCATTCCTTCCCTCTCTCAAAGGGAAAGTGGTGCAGATGTTCATGGACAATACTACTGCCATGTGGTACTCCAACAAACAGGGCGGAGTAGGGTCCTGGACCCTTTGTCAGTAGGCACTATGCCTTTGGACCTGGCTGGAACATCAGGGCATTACCCTGATGGTTCAACATCTGGCGGGCTCCCTCAATGCCAGAGCGGACAAACTCGGCCATCAATGCACACCTAATCACATAATGGTGTCTCTATTCTGAGGTGGCGCAAAATCTCTTTCAGCAGTGGGGAGAGCCTTGGTTAGATATTTGCGCCTCCACAGAGAACGCGCAATGTCAGCAGTATTGCGCGTTGGAGTTTCTAAGGCGGCACTCGCTCGGAGATGCTTTTAGTCTCGAGTGGAACTCCGGCCTCCTCTCCGCCTTTCCGCCTATACCTCTTCTGCCCAGAGTTCTCAAGAATATTAGGAACGACCGGGCCAAAGTCATCTTTGTGGCTCCGAACTGGGCACACAGGGTATGGTATCCAGAGCTATTGAGTTTTTCCATCGATCCTCCACTCAGACTGTCTCTTCGGGTGGATCTTCGGTCGCATCAACAGGGGACGGTTCTTCCCCTGAACCTTTCCAACATCCGCCTTCATGTTTGGAAATTGAGCAGCACCAGTTGACGACTTTTGCCCTTCCACCCGAAGTCTGCAATGTTAACTTGGCAGCCAGGCGTCCATCAACCACAACTGTATACGCCCGTCGTCGGAATAAATTTGTGGCATGGTGTACCAACAAATCTGTTGACCCCCTTTACACCCCTCTATCCGAGGTTCTTCTGTTCATTCTTTCTGTTGCCCAGCAGGGCTCTGCTTTGGGCACCCTTAAAGGGTATTTAGCTGCCATTTTGGCCTTTCTTAGGCTACCTGATCAGCCCTCAATCTTTAAATCTCCTATTGTGAGTAGACTCCTAAAAGGGCTCACCCATTTATTTCTTCCCACTCCATTTATCATGCCTCAGTGGGACCTTAATCTTGTACTTACTTATTTGATGTGTGCCCCCTTCGAGCCAATGCATAATTGTCCCTTGAGGCTCCTCACCTTCAAAACTGTCTTTCTGGTCGCTATCACTTCTGCTTGCAGGGTGAGTGAGCTTCAGGCCCTTTCCTCAAAACCTCCATACTTATCTGTGCACCCTGACAAAGTAGTGTTGTGCACTAGGGCTTCCTTCCACCTAAGGTGGTTGCACCCTTTCATGTAGGCCAGTGCATCACTCTGCCTACTTTCTACCCACCCTCACATCCTTCCCATGAGAAGTGAGACTCCACCGTCTGGACCCAAAAAGAGCGTTGGCGTTCTACCTCAATCGTACTGAAGATTTCCGAGTGGACGATCAACTCTTCATTGGATATGTGGGTGCGAAAAAAGGGAAGGTGGTGCAAAAACGTACCATCTCTCGATGGGTGCTTCTTTGCATCAAAATATGCTACTCCTTGGCCAAGAAGCAACCCCTGAGGGTTTGCGTGCTCATCCTTCCAGAGCAACTGCTGCTTCCACTGCGTTAGCACGCAGAGTTCCTGTCCTGGATATTTGCCAGGCAGCTACGTGGGTGTCCCTGCACACGTTTGCTAAGCACTACTGCCTGGACAGTCAGGTCCGTCAGGATGGCTATTTTGGTTGTTCGGTCCCACAGGACTTCCTAGTATGATCTTGGTTCGCAGCCCATCACCGAGGATGGCACTGCTTGATATCTATTCTAACGTGAGGAATCTGCAACTAGAAGTCTCTACCAGATGTACAAGTTACTTACGTTCGGGAACTAAATATCTGGTAGAGACATATTCTAGTTGCAGATTCTTTACCACCCACCCATCTTCCCCGCTTGCGAACTGATTTCTGGGGACAGGGATTCCCCCTTTCAGGTCCTTAGCTCCTGCGCACCAATCTCAGTGTTCTTATCGGCTCTGCTCTTTGGCATGGAAAGTCATTAAAAGAAACTGACGTCACTGCGCGAGGGCGGATCTATATACTACTCCCGACGTCATCACGGCGACCATGATGCCAACGACGCCCGCGGAGTCGACGGACGCCACCTGCCGACGCGCAAAGGTATTGCTCGAAGAAAAATCTTCAGATCCAGTCTGACGCCTGGGGGAAATTCTAAGATAAGGAATCTGCAACTAGAATATGTCTCTACACGGTTTCCATGAGTTAGATTTTTAAGCACATCTGTAATGAACCCCCTCTTATGCAGGAGGAATGTCCGTATCCAAAAGATTAAGCCCTTGAAAAACTAGATGTCGATGTAAGATTTAGTGTGTAGATTAATCCCCACGAAGTGTTTGAAATTCAGCACATCTGCTCCTAGGCTGACGCTAACTCTGCTGAATGTCAACTTTTTTTAACCAAACCCTATAGACATCCCTTATCTTCACGATAGACTCATAAAACTATACAGGGACCATCTATAGCCAGAAAGTGGTATAGCCTGTGAGCTTTGAAATCTTTTATTCCCCGTGAGTGTTCTTGAAACTGAGTGAACGAAATTTAAAGTAAACTTGCCCAAAATTTCTAATTGCTGATACCCACCTCTGCTCAAAAAAGCCAACACCAACACACGCCTCATGCTCCATACCTATGACATGTTACCATGTGGGAAGATGCTTTATTCAAAGGTATCAATCTACCTCAACTTAATTGGTCCTTGGCATGGAAGCTGGCAGTGTCTCCCATGTTCACAATTCCTTGATCACTATAATAAATGGAAAATAATGAATCGGGCAAACTAGTTTGCCTTCCAGACTTTTGACCACGACTTCTCCATGCTAGCAGAAATCACACACGATTGACCCTCTCTCATAGATTCAACCAGAGTCACAACTAAGGGAGCTCTAGATGTACCCTCCACACCCACTTTAGCCATCCTTGCTGCCATACATACTCTTCAACCTTCATCGGTCCCTTCCCACCACTACCACTGCTGATGACTGCATGTTCTTCCCCCTACTCCAGACAACCTCTTATCGTCATCTTCATCAACGTGAGGTCTGCAGACAAAACATTTATTTGTTTTATTTTATAGAGCCCAGCCCTGGCCACAGAGGCAGCGGGCACCTTAAGTAAGACATGCTCATGCACAGAACATATAATATAAGTTCCAGTATTCCAGTAAGGATATATCTGACTATCTATGGCAATTAACGTAACTTGGATCAGCAATACAAGAGCTAGAAGGTAACTTGGATCAGCTATGCACGAGTTAGAAGGTAGAGAGACCAATGGTAGGAAATGCCTGAGAAAAGGTTTATGGCAATATTTGGGAATGTTTTTATTGATTAAGGGATCTAGTTACCTAGTCTAGAGCTAGAAAAGAGACTTCCTGTTTAGTGGTCATGGTCTCCTTTGTTCTGGGGACCTCCAGTGTCAGTCTCATCTTAACTCTTCTTAGTTTAGGTCTCTCTGAGGGTTTGAGATTTCCTTGCAGGTAGCCTGGAATCCCCAAGTGTATCTCCTTGCAGCAGCAGCAGCTAGTGCAGTTTCTTTAGGACCGGGGCTGTTTGATTTAATTATCTTGCATGTGCCACTGAGAGTGACTTTCACATGTGAGATTCTGGGTTTGGCTATTCCTGCTCAAATGCTATGGCCCCTGTCCATAGGGGACAGTGTGAGGACTTTCGCAGTATATATTAAGTTTTCTGTCTGAATCATGTACTTTTTTTTTCTTTAGAAGGTGCATGTGATATCTAATTGTTTTCATCAATCACGACCTAAGGACTTCCACTACCTGAAATCACTAACGCCTGTTTAATTAGTTTTCAGCCCCAGATAAAACCAGTATCCTTCCCCTGAGTCCGCAGATTATGTATAAAACAGGCACCAGGGGGGCAGAGGTAGGTTTGCTGGGATCAATCTAAAATCTGTTTCACTTATAGAGAGTCAAGACATTCCTGCGGCTCATTTGAGTATCTCGAAGAGTCTCATGTGCTCAGTCACATCCCTTGTCCGTGCTATCACCTACCATCCATCCAATGAGAGGCTTGCTTCTTTCTACTTATATCTTCTTGTCAAGATGTTCTGTGTCATTGGTCCAGAAGATATTGCCTTATCATTTGTGTGAGGGAAGCTGCTGATTTCCTCTGCTTCTTACTGGCAGTCAGGGAGCCCCTCAGCCATCTTTGATAAGGGCAGCATCTAATATATGTTTTGTGTACCACTTTTGTGCAGTATCCAAATAGGACTTTTTGTGATCTTAGACTTCATGAAAAGGACTATTATTTGTGTTAGGTTTTATAGATGTGCGAGTGTCTGCAATACTGATGGCCAATAAGATTTGGAAAAATAGCCATGAAGGTAGTCATTACATAGAATGACAGCAAAAGGTACAAAATCAATCTGTAAAAATGCAGCTAAACCATTGAAATTGGACATTGTCACTCACTTGATGGTGGTCTCATTTGATGGCGGGCAAGTTTAATTATAATTAATTTTATTCATGTCTATGTTGGTTCAGCAAAACTACTATATAATACACAAATTTAAAATTGGACCACCTCAACAGTTTAGGGTCTTCTCCTTTCATTTGCATGAGCCATCTAAGAGGTCTGTGGTCAGTTTGAACTATGAAGTGAGTACCAAAAAGGTATGGTCTCAACTTCTTCAGGGACCAGACCACAGCAAAGGCCTCCCTCTCAATGGCACTCCAACGCTGCTCCCTGGTGAGTAACCTCCCTCTAATGAAAGCAACAGGCTGGTCAAGGCCATCATCATTTGTCTGGGACAGGACTGCTCATATCCCATGTTCAGAGGCATCTGTCTGCACTATGAACTGCTTAAAGTAATCCGGAGCTTTTAGAACTGGTGCTGTTCACATAGCTTGTTTCAGGGTGACAAAGGCTTGTTGACATTCCACGGTCCACGTAACTTTCTTGGGCATTTTCTTGGAGGTAAGTTCTGTGAGGGGTGTCACTATTGATCCATATCCATTCACAAACCTCCTATAGTACCCAGCCAAGCCAAAGAATACCCTGACTTCAGTCTGGGTTTTTGGAGCTACCCAGTCCAGAATAGTCTGGATCTTGGGTTGGAGTGGCTGAACTTGGCCCCCACCTACAAGGTGTCCCAAGTAACCCACAGTAACCTGCCCTATCTGACATTCAGATGCCTTGATAGAGAGGCCTGCTGCTTGCAGGGCCTGCAAAACCTTCTTCAGGTGGACCAGGTGATCCTGCCAGCTGGAGCTAAAGACAGCAATATCATCAAGATAAGCTGCACTAAAGAACTCAAAGACAGCAAGGACTTGATTCACCAACCTTTGGAAGGTGGCAGGGGCATTCTTTAAGCCAAAGGGCATCACAGTAAACTGGTAGTGCCCATCAGCTGTAGAGAATGCTGTTTTCTCTTTTGCTCCTGATGCCATTCTTATTTGCCAGTACCCTGCTGTCAAGTCAAAGGTACTCAGGTATTTGGCAGCACCCAATTTGTCAATTAGCTCATCTGCTCTTGGAATGGGATGAGCATCTGTCTTGGTGACAGAATTAAGCCCCATGTAGTCCACACAGAACCTCATCTCTCTCTTGCCATCTTTTGTGTGAGGTTTGGGGACCAAGACCACTGGGCTAGCCCAGGGGCTATCAGAGTGCTCAATCACTCCCAACTCCAGCATCTTGTGGACTTCCACTTTGATGCTTTCCTTAACTTGGTCAGACTGTCTGAATATTTTGTTTTTGACAGGCAGGCTGTCTCCTGTGTCCACATCATGGGTACACAGGTGTGTCTGACCAGGGTTAGGGAAAAGAGCTCAGCAAACTGCTGGAGGACTTGCCTGCAGTCAGCTTGCTGTTGGTCAGAGAGGGTGTCTGAGTAGATCACTCCATCTACTGTGCCATCGTTACGGTCAGTGGAGAGGAGATCAGGGAGAGGTTCACTCTCTGCTTCCTGGTCCTCATCTGTAACCATTAACATGTTCACATCTACTGTGTCATGGAAGAGTTTTAGGCGGTTAACATGGATCACCCTCTTGGGGGACCTGCTAGTGCCTAGGCCCAGCAGGTAGGTGACCTCACTCTTCTTCTCTAGCACTGGGTAAGGGCCACTCCATTTGTCCTGAAGTGCCCTGGGAGCCACAGGCTCCAGAACCCAGACTTTCTTCCCTGGTTGAAAATCAACCATAGCAGCCTTTTGGTCATACCACATCTTCTGAAGTTGTTGGCTGGCCTCAAGGTTTTTACTTGCCTTTTCCATGTACTCTGCCATCCTGGAACATAGGCCTAGTACATAGTCCACTATAACTTGCTTAGGCTCATGATGAGGTCTCCCTAGCCTTCTTTCACAAGAGAAGTTCAAAGGGGGAAACCCCTACTCCCTTCTGAGGCAACTCTCTGTAGGTGAAAAGCAGGCATGGCAAGAGGACATCCCATCTCCTTTTGAGTTTTTAAGGGAGCCCCATGATCATGCCCTTCAATGTCTTGTTAAATCTCTCAACAACACCATTGGTTTGTGGATGGTATGGTGTGGTGAATTTGTAAGTCACCCCACACTCATTCCACATGTGTTTCAGGTAAGCTGACATGAAGTTGGTACCTTTGTCAGAAACCACCTCCTTAGGAAATCCAACTCTGGTAAAAATACCAATGAATGCTTTGGCTACTGCAGGGGCAGTAGTGGACCTAAGGGGAATTGCTTCAGGGTACCTAGTAGCATGATCCGCTACTACTAGGATATACTGATTCTCTGAGGCTGTGGGAGGTTCAAGTGGACCCACTATATCCACTCCCACTCTTTCAAAGGGGACCCCCACCACTGGAAGTGGAATGAGGGGGGCCTTTGGGTGGCCACCTGTCTTACCACTGGCTTGACAGGTGGCACAGGAGGCACAAAACTCCTTTACTTTCTGGGACATTTTGGGCCAATAGAAATGGTTGACTAACCTCTCCCATGTCTTGGTTTGTCTCAAATGCCCAGCAAGGTCAGAATGAACTCCCTAAACTCCTGAGGCACTACCACTCTCCTAGTGGCACCAGGTTTTGGATCTCTTGCCTCAGTGTAAAGGAGTCCATCTTCCCAATAGACCCTGTGGGTTCCAATGACATTTCCTTTTGTTTCCTCAGCAGCTTGCTGTCTAAGGCCTTCAAGAGAGGAACATGTTTCTTGCCCCTTGCAAATGTGTTCCCTTGTGGGTCCCCCTGGGCCCAAGAGCTCAACCTAGTAAGGTTCCAACTCTATAGGGTTAGTTCCCTCAGGGGATAGAACTTCTTCCTGAGAAGAGAGGTTCTTTTTCTTTTTCTGTGCTGAAGCTGGTTCCCCAGTCTTCTTTCCTTTTCTCTTGGAGGGTTGGGCCATTATTGCAGACTCCAACACCTCTTTTTCACCCTGAGCTCTGCACTGTGCCCTAGTCTTGACACACACCAGTTTAGGGATACCCAGATTGGCTGCATGGGTTTTGAGTTCTACCTCAGCCCATGCTGAGGACTCCAGACATTTCCAAGCAGACATTCGACTGGTATAGCAGACAAGACTACCATCTGTTTCAGGCCAGTGACCCCTCACCATTCTAAAGTTACCATAGCCATGGGATGTACTTTAGTCTGATTGTCAGCATTGATGACTGGATAAGTTTGTCCAGTCAGGTATTGTCCTGGGGAAACCAGTTAGTCTGTCACCATAGTGACACTGGCACCTGTATCCCTCAGGGCATCTACTCTAGTCCCATTAATAAAGAGCTTCTGCCTGTATTTTTGCATGTTAGGCTAGCTAGTGTGGCAAAGTCCACCCCACCCTCAGAGACTAATGCAGCTTTAGTGTGAACCCTGATTTGCTCTGGGGACACTGTTGATCCCACCTGGAGACTGGCTATTCCAGTGCTAACTGGAGTAGTAGTTGGAGTGGAACCTTTCTTGGGATAGGCCTTGTCTTCAGTTTGATGTCCATGCTGACTACAGCTGCGACACCAGGCCTTTCTGGGATCAAAGTTTTACCCTTGTACCCAAATGAGGGTTGTGAAGAGGCTTTGGACCGACCCTCTTGAGCAGGTGTTTGGGGCCCTGTTGAAGACTCTTTACTTTTTACCCTGGATGTCTCAACACTTTTCCCCTGGGGAGGCTTTGTGACCCCTTTCTTTTGGTTACCCCCTGTGGAAGTCTTGGTCACCCTTGCCTTGACCCAGTGGTCTGCCTTCTTTCCCTATTCTTGGGGAGAAATTGGACCTAGGTCTACCAGATGCTGATGCAGTTTATCATGGAAACAACACCTTAAAATGTGTTCCTTCATAAACAAATTATATAGCCCTTCATAATCATTTACACCTCTTCCATTAATCCAACCATCCAGTGTTTTGACTGAGAAGTCAACAAAATCAACCTAGGTCTGGCTCGAGGATTTATGAGCCCCCGAACCTAATCCTGTACTCCTCAGTTGAGAATCCAAAGCACTCAATCAGGGTAGCCTTCATGAGGTCATAAGATTCTGCATCTTTTCCAGAGAGTGTGAGGAGTCTATCCCTACACTTTCCAGTGAACATTTCCCAAAGGAGAGCACCCCAGTGAGATTTGTTTACTTTTCTTGTCGCACAAGCCCTCTCAAAAGCTGTGAACCATTTGGTGATATCATCACCATCTTCATATTTTGTTACAATCCCTTTGGGGATTTTTAGCATGTCAGTATTCTCTCTGACCCTATTTAAGTTGCTGCCACCATTGATGGGAGCTAAACCCATCTCTTGTCTTTCCCTTTCTATGGCTAGGAGCTGTCTCTCCAAAGCCAATCTTTTGGCCATCCTGGCTAGCAGGAGGTCATCTTCATTGAGGCTGCCCTCAATGCTTCCAGAGTTGCTGGACTCTCCTGTGGGAGAAGCAGCATCTCTGACTATCACTTGTGGAGTCAGGGTTTGAGGAACCCTGGGCTCCCTAACTAGGACAGGAGGGGGGAAATTATCCTCCTGGTCACTAGTTTCCCCCTCTGTAAGGTTGTCTTCAGAGGGGTGGTCTCTAGCAAACTCTGCCAAAAGCTCCTGGAGCTGTACTTTGGTAGGGTTTGATCCAGTTTTTATCTTTTTTATTTTACAGAGAGTCCTTAACTCTGACATCCTAAGATGCAGGTAAGGGGTGAGGTTGAGTTCCACCACCATCTCATCTGTGCTAGACATTATTTCGCTAAACGTTGGGATACTTTTTAAGAATCTAAAACTATCTCTAGAACTTAATCCAGACTTTTACAAACTTTTAAACTCTCAAAGAAATGCTAACAGGGACTTACACAAGGCCCTAGCAGGACTTTTAAAAATTTAGAAAAATAGTTCAAAGTGCAAAAATCAGTTTCTAATGACAATTTTTGGAATTTAGTTGTGTGATCAGGTATTGGTTGAGTAATCCAGCAAATGCAAAGTCCTAGATCCCACCGCTGCCACCAATGTAGGAAGTTGGCTCTGTAAATACTATTTCAAAGTAAGAAACAGTGTGCACAGAGTCCAAGGGTTCCCCTTAGAGGTAAGATAGTGGCAAAAAGAGATAATTCCATTGCTCTATTTTGTGGTAGTGTGGTCGAACAGTACGCTTATCAGATGGTAGTGTTAAGCATTTGTTGTACACCCACAGGCAATAAATGAGGAACACACACTCAAAGACTTACTCCAGGCCAATAGGTTTTTATATTGATAAATATCTTTTCTTAGTTTATTTTAAGAACCACAGGTTCAAGATTTACATTAAACACTTTAAATGTAAGGTACTTCACTTAGATACTTTAGGAACTTTGAATAAAAGCAATATCATATACAGTCTTTGTAAAAATGACAATAAGCTATTTTCAAAGTGGACACAGTGCAAAAATCAACAGTTCCTGGGGGAGGTAAGTAAAGATTAGGTTTGCAGGTAAGTAAAACACTTACAAGTCTCAAAGTTGGGGCCAAGGTAGCCCACCGTTGGGGGTTCAAGGCAACCCCAAAGTTACCACGCCAGCGGCTCAGGGCCGGTCAGGTGCAGAGGTGAAAGTGGTGCCCAAAACACATAGGCTTCAATGGAGAACGGGGTGCTCTGGTTCCAGTCTGTCAGCAGGTAAGTACCCGCGTCCTCGGGGCAGACCAGGGGGGTTTTGTAGGGCACTGGAGGGGACACAAGCAGGCACAGAAAGTACACCCTTAGCGGCACAGGGGCGGCCAGGTGCAGTGTGCAAACAGGCGGCGTGTTTTAGATAGAAAGTAATGGAGGGAACCAGGTGTCACTTCAATGATGCAGGCAGGCACAGGGGGGGGGGGCTCTTTGGGGTAGCCACCACCTGGGCTAGGCAGAGGGTCGCCTGGGGGTCGCTCCTGCACTTGAGTTCAGTTCCTTCAGGTCCTGGGGGCTGCGGGTGCAGTGTTGGTTCCAGGCGTCGGGTCCCTTGTTGCAGGCAGTTGCGGTCAGGGTGAGCCTCTGGATTTCCTCTGCAGGCATCGCTGTGGGGGGGTCAGGGGGGTTGTCTCTGGCTACTCACGGGCTCTCAGTCGCCGGGGAGTCCTCCCTGAAGTGTTGGTTTTCCGCAGGTCGAGCCGGGCGCGTCGGGTGCAGAGTGGAAAGTCGCACGCTTCCGGTGGGAAACATGAAGTCTTTAAAGTTGTTTCTTTGTTGCAAGAAAGTTGCAGGTTGTTGAACAGGGCTGCTGTTCACGGGAGTTTCTTGGTCCTTGGGTGCAGATCAGTCCTCTGAGGCTTCAGAGGTCGCTGGTCCCTGTTGGATGCGTCGCTGTTGCAGTTTTCTTCGAAGTTGGGAGACAGGCCGGTAGAGCTGGGGCCAAAGCAGTTGTCCTCTCCGTCTTCTCTGCAGGGCTTCAGGTCAGCAGTCCTTCTTCTTCTTAAGGTTGCAGGAATCTACTTTCCTAGGTTCTGGGTGCCCCTAAATACTGAATTTAGGGGTGTGTTTAGGTCTGGGAGGGCAGTAGCCAATGGCTACTGTCCTTGAGGGTGGCTACACCCTCTTTGTGTCTCCTTCCTGTGGGGAGAGGGGCACATCCCTAATCCAAACTCAAGATGGAGGATCTTTCAAGGCAGGGTTCACCTCAGCTCAGGACACCTTAGGGGCTGTCCTGACTGGTGGGTGACTCCTCCTTGTTTTTCTCATGATCTCCTCCAGCCTTGCCGCCAAAAGTGGGGGCATTGGCCGGAGGGGCGGGCATCTCCACTAGCTGGGATGTCCTGTGGCGCTGTAACAAAGGGGGTGAGCCTTTGAGGCTCACCGCCAGGTGTTACAGTTCCTGCAGGGGGAGGTGAGAAGCACCTCCACCCAGTACAGGCTTTGTTCCTGGCCACAGAGTGACAAAGGCACTCTCCCCATGTGGCCAGCAACATGTCTGGTGTGTGGCAGGCTGGCAGAAACTAGTCAGCCTACACGGGAAGTCGGGTATGTTTTCAGGGGGCATCTCTAAGATGCCCTCTGGGTGTATTTTACAATAAATTGTACACTGGCATCAGTGTGCATTTATTGTGCTGAGAAGTTTGATACCAAACGTCCCAGTTTTCAGTGTAGCCATTATGTGTAGGAAAGTACCATCTTGCCTGGCATGTTACCCCATATTTCACTGTTTATATGTTCTTTTAGTTTGTGTCACTGGGACCCTGCCAGGCAGGGCCCCAGTGCTCATATGTATGTGCCCTGTATGTGTTCCCTGTGTGATGCCTAACTGTCTCACTGAGGCTCTGCTAACCAAAACCTCAGTGGTTATGCTCTCTCTGCTTTCCAAATTTATCACTAACAGGCTAGTGACTAAATTTACCAATTCACATTGGCATACTGGTACACCCATATAATTCCCTTGTATATGGTACTGAGGTATCCGGGGTATTGGGGTTCCAGGAGATCCCTATGGGCTGCAGCATTTCTGTTGCCACCCATAGGGTCCTCTAACAATTCTTACACAGACCTGCCAGTGCAGCCTGCGTGAAATAACGTCCACGTTATTTCACAGCCATTTACCACTGCACTTAAGTAACTTATAAGTCACCTATATGTCTAACCTTCACCTGGTGAAGGTTGGGTGCAAAGTTACTTAGTGTGTGGGCACCCTGGCACTAGCCAAGGTGCCCCCACATCATTCAGGGCAAATTCCCCGGACTTTGTGAGTGTGGGGACACCATTACACGTGTGCACTATACATAGGTCACTACCTATGTATAGCGTCACAATGGCAACTCCGAACATGGCCATGTAACATGTCTAAGATCATGTTGAAGACCATTCTGGTTTTGGGGGGACAATTCCAATATCCCCCGGGTCTCTAGCACAGAACCCGGGTACTGCCAAACTGCCTTTCCAGGGTCTCCACTGCAGCTGCCAACCCCTCAGACAGGTTTCTGCCCTCCTGGGGTCCAGGCAGCCCTGGCCCAGGAAGGCAGAACAAAGGATTTCCTCTGAGAGAGGGTGTTACACCCTCTCCCTTTGGAAATAGGTGTGAAGGGCTGGGAGGAGTAGCCTCCCCCAGCCTCTGGAAATGCTTTGATGGGCACAGATGGTGCCCATCTCTGCATAAGCCAGTCTACACCGGTTCAGGGATTCCCCCACCCTGCTCTGGCACGAAACTGGACAAAGGAAAGGGGAGTGACCACTCCCCTGACCAGTACCTCCCAGGGGAGGTGCCCAGAGCTCCTCCAGTGTGTCCCAGACCTCTGCCATCTTGGAAACAGAGGTGTTGGGGGCACACTGGACTGCTCTAAGTGGCCAGTGCCAGCAGGCGACGTCAGAGGCTCCTTCTGATAGGCTCTTACCTCTCTTGGTAGCCAATCCTCCTTCCTTGGTAGCCAAACCTCATTTTCTGGCTATTTAGGGCCTCTGCTTTGGGGAATTATTAAGATAACGAATGCAAGAGCTCATCACAGTTCCTCTGCATCTCCCTCTTCACCTTCTACCAAAGGATCGACCGCTGACTGCTCAGGACGTCGGCAATACCGCAACAAAGTAGCCAGACGACTACCAGCAACATTGTAGCGCCTAATCCTGCCGGCTTTCTCGACTGTTTCCAGTTGGTGCATGCTCTGGGGGTAGCCTGCCTTCACCATGCACCAGGAGCTCCGAAGAAATCTCCAGTGGGTCGACTGAATCTTCCCCCTGCTAACGCAGGCACCAAAAGACTACAACACTGCTCCTCTGAGTCCCCTCTCATCCTGACGAGTGTGGTCCCTGGAACACAGAAACTCTGTCCAAGTGACTCCCACAGTCCAGTGACTCTTCAGTCCAAGTTTGGTGGAGGTAAGTCCTTGCCTCCCCACGCTAGACTACAAAGCTGTGTACCGTGTGATTTGCAGCTGCTCAGGCTCCTGTGTACTCTTCCAGGATTTCCTTTGTGCACAGCCAAGCCTGGGTCCCCAGCACTCCGTCCTGCAGGACACAACCTTCTGAGTTGTACTCAGGCATTGTGGGACTCCCTTTTGTGACTTTGCGTGGACTCCGGTTCACTCTTCTTCTAAGTGCCTGTTAGGGTTCTGCGGGTTCTGCCTGCTTCTGTAAGGGCTCCCTGAGTTGCTGGGCGCCCCCTCTGTCTCCTCCTCCAAGTGGTGACATCCTGGTACCTCCTGGCCCACAGCAGCACCCAAAAACCTCCACCGCGACCCTTGCAGCTAGCAAGGTTTGTTTGCGGTCTTTCTGCGTGGGAACACCTCTGCAAGTTTTATCGCGATGTGGGACATCCGTCTTCTAAAGGAGAAGTTCCTAGTACTCTTCTTTCTTGCAGAACTCCAAGCTTCTTCCAACCGGTGGCAGCTTCCTTGCACCTTCAGTTGGCATTTCCTGGGCTCCTACCCACTCTCGATACTGTCGCGACTATTGGACTTGGTCCCCTTGTTTTACAGGTACTCCGGTCTGGAAATCCACTGTTGTTGCATTGCTGGTGTTTGTTCTTCCTGCAGAATCCCCCTATCACAACTTCTGTGCTTTCTGGGGGTAGTAGGTGCACTTTACACCTACTTTTCAGGGTCTTGGGGTGGGGTATTTTTCTAACCCTCACTGTTTTCTTACAGTCCCAGCGACCCTCTACAAGCTCACATAGGTCTGGGGTCCATTCGTGGTTCGCATTCCACTTTTGGAGCTTATGGTTTGTGTTGCCCTTATACCTATGTGCTCCTATTGCAATCTATTGTGATTCTACACTGTTTGCATTACTTTTCTTGCTATTACTTACCTAATTTTGGTTTGTGTACATATAACTTGTGTATATATCTTATATGTGATATAAGTGGTATAGTAGGAGCTTTACATGTCTCCTAGTTCAGCCTAATCTGCTTTGCCATAGCTACCTTCTATCAGTCTAAGCTGCTAGAAACACCTCTTCTACACTAATAAGGGATAACTGGACCTGGCACAAGGTGTAAGTACCTCTGGTACCCTCACTACAAGCCAGGCCAGCCTCCTACATTATGGTACTGTGGAGTTCGTGTTTGACAAACTCTCAGACCATATACTCTTATGGCTACCCTGCACTTACAATGTCTAAGGTTGTGCTTAGACACTGTAGGGGCATAGTGCTCATGCACATATGCCCTAACCTGTGGTATAATGCACCCTGCCTTAGGGCTGTAAGGCCTGCTAGAGAGGTGACTTACCTATGCCACAGCCAGTGTGAGGTTGGCATGGCACTCTGAGGGGAGTGCCATGTCGACTTAGTCATTTTCTCTTCACTAGCGCACACAAGCTGTGAAGCAGTGTGCATGTGCTGAGTGAGGGGTCCCTAGGGTGGCACAAGACATGCTGCAGCCCTTAGAGACATTCCCTGGCATCAGGGCACTTGGTACCAGGGGTACGAGTTACAAGTGACTTACCTGAGTGCCAGGGTTGTGCCAATTGTGGAGAGAAAGGTACAGTTTAGGGAAAGAACACTGGTGCTGGGGCCTGGTTAGCAGGGTCTCAGCACATTTTCAAATCATAACTTAGCATCAGCAAAGGCAAAACGTCAGGGGGTAACCATGCCAAGGAGGCATTTCCTTACACATATCAATTCTCAATTTGATTAACACTATGATCTATTTTCGAAATTAGAGAGTATGTTACCGCAATGGCCTCTACAGCAATAAGTAAATAATTCTATGCTAATATTGGCTGCCTCGTTTTCACCTCTTTCTCCTTGTTTTTTCCCCCATGTTTTGTGTGCCCTCTCCTTGCTGTTCCCTTGTTTTCACTAAATTGTCCTTGCTTTTCCTCCAATTTTTGTTTACCTCCTTCTTGCTTTTCCCTCATATTCACCTCTTTCTCCTTGTTTTCCCCCCGTGTTTTGAGTGCCTTCTCCTTGCTTTTACCTAATTTTCACTGCTTTCTCCTTGTGTTTTTACCCTGTGTTTTGCATGCCAATGCCATTAGACCCCCAAAGGTAAATTGCCACACTTTATAAATCCTTAATTGATTGATCGATACATCAGCACTCAGTTTCATTTCTTAAACCTTTTACAGTAAATGCAACAAATAATTGATTTTTTGGAGATAATATCAGTGTGGCCTTTAGGCTGAAGCTAGCTGTTGGTGGAGAGTGCCGGCTTCATTATTCATTTCAGAAGTGGTCCAGGAGCAGATACACCCCAATTTCCTATTGCTTCTTAGTCTGGTAAATCAGTGTATCTAATTTATTTACTCTGTAAAGACAGTGAAGATTGTTTAAGCATTTTGAAAAATTTCGAAAGAATTCCATAAACTCAGTAACATTCAAATTCCTCCTATTTTGAATTTACACCGATTTTCAGGAGTGTTTATTATGTAACAAGTTGTCATGAGTCATTCAAAGACTGGTAGCAGGTTAGAACAACTGAACATTGGCAAAAGAGCTGCTCAGAGTAACACCAGGAGTCATAGAAGAAAAGGGATCCAATGGGATGGTCTGCACAAAATAGCTAGAAACACAACATTTGGAAGGAATGGGCAATCAAGAGACAATTCAGAGTAAACCGACACCCAGGATGTGCAAGAAATGCATATAACAACTTAAAAGGAATGTGGGTGTAAGCACTCGGACGCTCCCCCTGGTAAGACTGAAGCACAGTACGTTCTTTACCCACAGTTGCTGTTACAGACACTGAGGTGGTCATTATGAACATGGCGGTCTGTACCGCCACGCCGGCGGTGGCGGTCATTACCGCCAATGGCATGGTGGTTCAGACTGCCATTTTCTGAGCACAGCTACGACCCACCGCCAGGCCAGAATCGACCGTCAGGCCGACTGTAGGCACATTTGACCCAGTGGTGGAGGCCGGACCGGCGGTGGAATTATGATCCCATTTCCACCAGGGATTTCCTGGCGGTATATCCCGCCAGGTAATCTCTGGCAGAAGGCATACTGGTGACAGGAATAGCCATTCATGTCACTTGTATGTGACACGCCAGGACCCCCCTTGCCACTTCCCCCACCAACCCACCCAAGCCCCTAGAACTGCCCCCAACCCTCGAACATCAAAAACCGACCCCCATCCCTCCCCCCAAAATCCTTGTGCCTCCCAGTTCCACCCTCACCACCCCCCACCCCTACATACAGGTACCCCCCACACCTCCAACCCCCCACATCCTCATGCACCCATTCACCTACATGCACACACGCATACATACACCCAGACACACATCCCTCCTACACAAACACTCACGCACATCCCCATGCACTCGTACACTCACACACACACACACACACACACACACCCCTCCTCCCTTCCCTCTCAGGCAGCACTTACCTGTTCCATGGTGTTGTTCTGGGAGGGAACAGGCTCCGTGGATGCTGCTCCGCAGTCATCGCCGCGCTTCCATACACCGTCACGCCTATGACTGCATCATTATGGGCGTGGCGGTGTCTGGACTGATGTGGTGGTGAGGGTGGAGCAGCATCCACCCTGCCACTGACCGCCAGCATGGCACCTGGCGGCCCTCACCGCCATCAATGGCAGTGAGGTTCCAGGCGTCATTATTTGGCAGGATGCCGACCGCCGCCACTGTCGGTCTTCCGTTGACTGCCGGCACGGTTGGTGGTGGGGCATCCTGCCAACATCATAATATCATAATGAGGGCCTGAGTGTGCAAGTATCGACGTGTAGAATATTCATGGAAACACATGGTCTGTAGAGCTGACATCTTTGGTGATGTTTTAAGTAGCATAACACAATATGGCAATGGATGAGAAACACCACCGAAGTTGCCGTCTGTGCCAAGGAACCGTGGCGAACACAGAAGGCAGTAACATCAAGGGTAAAGAACTAAAATACACATCCACGTAAGACTAGACACAAGAGAGGAATGGTGCTTAACAGGAAAGAAGGAAAAGCAAAAAAAAGCACTTTGCACAAGTTGAGAAACAAACTCTTGCTAGGAATCTGACAACTAAAACAGCAGGCAGGGTAAGGCAGAACACTGTAAACTAAGGAAGCAAGAAAGAGAAGACAAAACACTGGACATTGGAAAATTAGGAACTGGTAGAGGAAAGCAAAGAGTGCAAAAAGGGAAATGACATATGTGAAAGTTCAAGGAAGGGGGAAGCACTGACTAGCACCAGCTGAAGAGTTGAGGAAAGTACTGTTGAACAGTCCTAGTTCTGGAAACTGGGATGCATTAGAAGATAACAGCCAGTTCAGAAAGCAAGGGTGCATTGCAAGGCTGTCCTGGTTCAAGAAACTAGAATACACCGTTAAACACCGCAGGTTCATGAAACAAAGAGAGCAGAACTCGGGAGTCAGGAATCTCTGCAAACAACCTGTCAGTCAAACAGGAACTCTGCTACAATGATCAACACTAAACTATAGGAAACAGAGGCTCTAAAAGTGCTCACAGGTGTGATGATTCCTCCGCCCATCCTTGGCTTGCAAGGATTGAGACAACGCAGTGAGCAGAGAATTTTAAGAATTGTATACAAAATCAGGCAACCGTGGTATAAAGGTTGCACTTTCCCACCTTCGAAGCACTGTCCCTTCAGAAATTGGTGCTCACACAATATTTTACATCTGTTAGCACAATGTAACCAAGCGGGACCCCACAAATATGGTAACCACTGCTCAAATCATGTAAGAAATTAATATTGGAGCATTCACTACAATTGTATATAAACAACCTTATAGTAAGGCACCCTGATACGTTTAGTTTCAGCCATTCCATAGCATTTCAGCCCTGAATTCCTCCTCTTTAAATAAGTAGTTCAACTCACAGAAAGTGCCAAGTTGTCTTTTTACTCAATCTTAACATCAGACATGGAATACCGTTGATTAAAGATACAGATGATTCAGCTGACACGTGTTTTGGCGAACCTCGGTCATTTTCAAGGCTATATAATAAGGACATTGTGTGTCAATGATAAGATAACGACTCAAAGACAGCGTATCCACTTCAGATGTGATGCCCAATCTAACTGAGAAGCCGACCTGTGTCAACTATGTTAATTCCAAAACAATTGAATAATGTTTGTACACCAATTCATAGAAAGTCGCCATCATTTTTCAATCGAAAAGGCTTAAAATCTATAACAAGCCACTCTCAGAAAAGTACTTCCTTCTATCCCCCTTTATAAGGAAGAGAAAGTTCAGTTTTATTTTCATGTTTCCATGTATATTCCACAATATCGAAACTGGTGTATCCATGTATGTCTTGGACCTTGATAAGTCCTAGGCGCACTGTACTGCTGCAGTGAGGTCTTGCGTAAGATTCTTTAAGGATGTTTAGATACAATTGTAACAAGTGTACCAATATTTATTTCTTACAATCCTAAGAATAGGCAGTCTTTTCCTGGGAAGCTTGAAATCATTGCTGGGGTCTGCTACAAGGTCAAGGCTTCTGGGAAATATAGTATTTGGGAGAATGGCTTTTTGGCTGTCACAAAGCCTGACATGGACCACAAATGAAAGGGAATTTGAGAATATTGTCCAAGATGCTGGAATTCAGTATATAGATGTAGCCCAGGGTCCACCAGCTATACCCCGAGTAGAAGTTAAGAGAGTGAACCAACATAAATTTCAGAAATCATTTGTCAGCCGTATCTATTCAGATTTGTGCCCAGGCAGTAGAGTTCATCCATCTGTTTTGATTAATGATGGGTAGATGGTAAAAGGAGAAGATAATAATGGACAGCTCTGGCAGGCGTGTTAAAGTACTTGTGATTAAGTGTTTCATCAAATATGTGCTATCCAGTTGAATTGATGCAGTTCCATTTATTTTAATTCATTTTACTTGTGCCACCACTTTGAATTTATTCTAAGGAGAAGTGATGTGTAACTGTTTTATTTAAAAGATGTTTATGCTAACTAACAACTTGAACTAACACTTAAACTTGAAAAGAACCACGCAAACTACATCTGTGAGCCTTCTAGTAACCATCATAATGAAACCGCATCAGAGTGTGTGACATATCCAAACCTACATTTATCTTCAGAAAACCAAATTTAAAAGTAACTATTGTCTACTCACAATGGACAGATTTACATAATGAATGTTGAGCACCACTAAACAAAGACATAAGGACATCTAAGTGAAATCTCTTTCTTTGTGTTTCCTCCAGACTCCATACTCCACGAGTAGCTTCAGCAGTGTTTCTACCAGCTTCAAGAGCGACTGCTCAGCAAGCCTTGTTCTGCCCATTGGAACCTTTCAACCAGGCGCTGGGGATTCCATTTCAGATGCGGTTTTTTGCGACGAGATCTACACTGTCGAAAGCACAGAAAAAGGTAATTCTGTCCAGACCCACTATGCAGTCATTCCTAGTTAATCCATGTATGCTCAATCCAAAATGGCCGCCATTCTTATGTCCTCGTGGATCTGAAGGCTTTGTTTGGATTACCTAGCCAGATGATTAGCCAAGTCTCAGTATTTTTTCTTACACTGGTTTGTTAGTGGCCATTGAGAGGGTGTAGTCCCCACTCCTCGTGGAAAGTCATTACTTTAGCGACAGAATTCACACCTTTTGGTGTCCACAAAAGCAGCATTCCCTGCACCCAACCCAGAAACCAGGTTTAGCTGATGTTTTTGTTTCCAGGTGCCTTGTGGTTACATGTGATGTTTTGTTATTTTATGATATGATAATAAAAAATTAGCCATGCTTTATACCATTCGAGCCCAAATGGCAAAGATTTATCTCTTTGTTATGCTGGCAGATGGGCTATCTGTGCTTTTTAGAGTGCACATTGCTCAGGTGTCTTAAGTCACTATTTCAGAAATTGGACAGTCAAATGAACGAAAACTGCATCATGCAGGAGAGGACAAGGTTTTTAAAAGGCGTATAATAATGTGATAGGTGTTTTATATTGTGGATGGAACTTGGAAATGCCCCAAGTTGGACTGTGATAAGATTAGTTCTTTGCTCTACAACACATTCAAAGCTGGTGATCTCCTGTTTTAGGGAAGATTGATGGACAACTTTAGGGTGAAATTGGTGGCGTTTGATTAAACCAAAGATGAGACCGACCAACAGAAAGAACTGATGTTCAGTGTACATTGATTTAAACATTATCCTGCACCTAGCTGGAATTGTGATCTTCTTTACAAGGAAATGTCTCTGCCAATCAAAAGACACTTTTTTTATGAGTGCAAGATCCGGGGGAGAAGGGCATGAATCAGAGTCTCAATGTGGGAGTCTTATGCTAGTTAGGAGGCTCTCTGTTTTTCTGGTAATCAACTTGAGAAAGTTGTTTGAAGCCTGTGCTAATTTTCGAGTTTGAAGACGAAGGGAAATTTTCCCAAAAGGTTGTGTTAAAATTCTGATGAGAATATCGCGTTAATACCCCGCTTTCGGCAAAACATGCAATGGATGCTTTTTAGTTTTAGGAATATAACAGTAAGACCACAATTTTTAAAGGGCACTTCGTTCTGCAGAAAGCCCCAGAGGTCAAAGTGCAAACTACAACCCTGCCAGTGGGTGTTTGTAGGTGCCAGAGAAACGCTCATTGTGAGCAGTGTAGTCATCGCCATCCATTACAAGATAGTTCTTTGTGGGACATGCCTGGGACTAGTGACATTGGTCCCATTTTGCAGTATGCAACCGACAGTACAATCGGGAGTGTGTCCCTTTTTCATTGTCTCTTTTTCAATGTGCTTTTTATATTTTCTGCTATGCTTATGCCTGCCTTTCTGCCTTGCATGAAATGTAGGAGCCGGGTGGTGGTCACCAGTTACCAAGATGGATGCATGGGGTTTCTCTGGCTCGGTCAGGTCAACAAGGCCTGCTCCATACACTGACAGATCCACCGCAGGTGCTTGAAGTTAATAGAGGCAAATCTGTTTGCAGAATTCAAGGAACTTGGCTTCAGGTCTTTATTGAAGTCAGGGGATAAAAGATAAGTGCGCTCCTTCCATCCTGAGAGAAATCTTAGTAGATGAGGCATCACCGGTCCTCTTCTTACACACCCCTTGGATGCATTTTTACAGGTCTGGCTATAAATATGGCCCAGTAGACTGGTATGAGAGGGAAAGACAGACAGACTGCAACCCATGCATCGCCCATCACTTACCAGGAGATATTGCAGACTGCAACACCACCAGTCATATCAGGAATACACTTATTGCAATGTGGATTGCTGGAATACCTTTCCCAGGAGGATGCACACTCCCACAAAAATTCTACATTATTATTTTTTAAAGGCTTTATTACTATGTTAAAGCCCTGATTGAGTGCAGGGTACATGCATAAGGGTAATTGTCTAGATAAACATTGTGGCCAGTTAAATGGAGACAATACATGTAAAACGAAAATAAATGGCAACATATTTGCATAGTAGATAGTAAGGCAATCTTAGGCTAAAATATATGAGGGGATTCATTCTTTCTATCCCAGACTAATGTCTACATTAGCTCCAAAATCTTGACAAGCATAGGAGCTTCCTAAACAGCCCCACAGTACACACTGTGATTTAGTGTCTCCCAGCCTGTCGCCTGGTCAGACAAGCCAGGCCAATCCTCACTTATGTTATGGCATTGTTCTTCTGAGAAGCAGGTAGCTAGCGCCAGCAAGGACCACCGTGCCGCCTTGATGCATATGACTGCTCTGGAACAGATGCTCCCTCTCGAATGCCTGGAGGATCACTCTTCTTGAGAGGCTCTCACTAGAAAATTATTAACTATATTTGAACGATATTATTGGAAAAGCAAGCCTTGTGATTTGTGATGTAAGATGTGACTTGAAACGTGTCATTTCCCTTGCACATTTGTCTAAGACTACTACATTTCTCCCTTGAAACTATATTTTTTTATAATCAACTTTTATTGTTTTTTGGTTATAAAAATGCATTAGAACGTCATCTGACTGCAACCTCCCCCACATCCTCCTTCTTAATCCCTTCTATCATCTCCCCCGTCGATGGTCATTTTTAGCAATCATCATCAAGCCAAATTAATCCCACCAACCGCCCCAAACACTGGCATGTTTCTCAGGGCATCTTCTGGAATGATTCCTCCTGCTGGGAGCACCAGCCCTTTGCTGCTTTCCATTCTGGTAATGTGGGTGAATTGATGGCTTGCCATCAGTGTGCAATGTTTCTCTTAGCCAGCACTGTTGCCAACCCCACCAGTGTATGTTTTTCCCTCCTAACCCTAGGCCATTTAGCAGCACTAGTAATGCTACCCTTGGGGTCGGGTCGATGCATCTGCCCAGTGCTTGGATGAAGGTTTTGGACATCAAGTTCTAGTATTTGGCGATTTTGGGGCATTTCCACTTCATATTGAATAAATCTGAATCCGGGCAAGCGCACCAGAAACGCTTGGGTTCAGGAAGCCTACCCTCATGCCACCAGTGGTTTAGTGTTAGGTAATGTGCAAGAAGAGCAGCTGAATCAAACTGCGTCTGGAAGCTGTTGCAATTTCCCGGAAGGGCCATGCGTGCCTCCCTTCAGTCTACATCATCTACGGGCCCAACCTTCTCACTTCTGTTACAGGGGTGCAAACCTGTCCAGTGCGTTGTTTATGAGTGATTAATAGATATTAGGTACTCCACCTTGCCAAGACCCCCATCACCAGTTGGGCCTCCAGCAGGCTGTACTCCGGAAGGTCAGAAAGCTCTGGGTGGTGACAAGCCAATGCATGCCGAATATGTAGGTATTTGTGGAATTAAGTGTGTGTGAGCTTAAAGTGTTTTTGCAACACAGCAAAGGTTTTCATATGAGATCCCACCTATTAATCACAATTTTGTCCCATTGGCCAAATTCCTGTAACTGTGACGTATGGTTCAACGAGTGACTGCTCCATAATTTAGTTTGTTGTGTCAACTTCTTATCCCTTACTGTGAATCTATTGCCGCTCACCAGCTGAGGAACACTTCCCAGTCCAGAAGACATGTTGGGACAGGTGTCCCATAGAGCATGTGCATCACCTGATCTAGACCCAGAAGGTCAGCCAGTCATTTATTAACAGGAGCTGTGAGGCCGAGTAGTAAAGTTGCAAATCTGCCATCTCCATTCCCCCCTCATATGTCGACTGTCAGCATTTGTCCCAAGGAGATGCGTGGGGTTCAGCGACCCCCAGATAAAGGAACGACTAAGTGCAATGAGACTGACAAACCACCCACTGGGACTTGGGAATGGATCATTTGCAACATGTATAGGAATCGTGGGTATGCCATCATCTTGGAAAGTACTACTCGCCCAACAATATGCAGCAGGAGTCTGGCCCATTTCTGTATGTCTATCTTTCTCCTATTGAGAGGGTTAAGGTTAAGACTCCACATGAGTTGAGGGATCATCAATATGTAAACCTCCAAATGTCTAAAGCTCAGCCGTTTGATTAGGATTTTCTTTTACCAGTTCACCACTGAGGCCTTGTCGCCCCTCAGTGGCATCAGAAATAATTTGTGCTTATTTCCACGCAAGCCAGAGGCGCCATCAAAGATCTTCAGGATCTGTGGGACCCATGGATCCAACTCCTTGGGATTTACTAGGTAAAGGAGAACATCATGAGCATAGAGGTCTATCCTGTCCTCCATTCCCCTTGCCCACTTCCAGCCCCACACCTGGACATTACATCGAATTTATTTTGACAGACGTTGGATCGCCAGAGCAAAGAGGAGGGGGGCGACAATGGGCAACACTACCGAGTGCCCCTGTGGATCGGAAAAGCCCAGGTGGGTCCCATTGAGCATAATCTTGGCTGCAGGTCCCTTAGAGAGGAGTCAGATGTAATTGCAGTATCGGGCCGAATTCCATGCAATGGAGAATGTGGCTAGGTAGGACTAATCCACAGTATTAAACGCCTTCTCAAAGCACACCATTAGTAATGCATTATGATCAGCTGTAACCTGCCGACAGTCCAGTGCCACAATAACGCGTTTGATGCAGTTGCGAGTACTATTGTTAAACAAGAAGCCACACTGATTCGGGTGGATGAGCTCCCCCAAGGCTTTCACAAACATTTTGAACTCTGCATTGTTTAAGGAGATTGGCCTGTACTCGGCACAGTTGTCTGTGGGCTGACCAATCTTAGGCAGGGCTACTATGATGGCCACATCCATCTCTGGGGAGAACACTCCTTTCGAGACTGCCTCTCTGTATAGGTTCAACATGTGCAGAACAAGGATTTTTAAGAGCCTCCGGTAGTATTCAGGTGGAAATTCGTCTGAGCCTATAACATAAATATTTGACATATGAACTCATCATACAATATCATCCTATAAGATACATCAGTATATTGTGAGTTTATATAAATCAAATGATAAATAAAATCACACATTTTAAAGTATATATTACTAATAAAATGCATACATACATTGTGTGAGGGGCCTCAAAAGCAGAAACAAGGCACATTAAACCTTACATTTTCAGACAGATGCGAACACTAAGCCAATAACCTATCTTCGGAAGCCATATTGAATGCCTTCAGCATCTCGGTCTCCTTCTGCTATGATCTGTCATGATCCCTAATTTGACACCAAACATACCAAGGTGATAAGCTTAACTTTGATTTTAACAGCAATTGCCCTGACTTTGTCTTTCTCCAGTATAAAGGTCTAACCTTTGACGCATTCAGTGTTATTGCTTGCGCCTTCTGGAGTCACACTGCCTTTGGTGGCATCATAGCTGATGCGAGTTTGGGTATGACCCTGCAAAAAGGGCCAGATCCAACTGGCATTTGTTTTCTTTTCTAGTGGTCACAATTAAGATCCTTGCTATAGGTGCATCCAGAACTAACATCCTCTCCACAATTGTTGGGTTTCCAACCGAGAAATCTGAACCTCTTCTCTCTTTCATTAATGCTATGCTGGAACTTTTATTGTCTGGGTGGCAGAAACCTTTCTCAGTTATTGACCTACAGGTTACCAGGAAACACTGCCAGCTCTAGTGAACCCAGCTTTCATGAAAGCCAATCCCACTTTGGAGAGTTGTTGAGTTCAAGCCATTTCTGCCAACACAAATCTTAACATTTGTATAAAAAACGGTTGATGCATGGGCAGAAAATGTTTAATTAGGGAGTTTGGAGCTGCAGGAGAGTAACTGTTGGTTGCCCAACAGGTTTGCATGTGCATTATGTTAAATGAACAAATATTAGTTCACATGGAGGTATCTAATCACATCCTGCGAATCACCATTGATTGATGGATTGTATTGCATGCTAAATGAGCCCTGGATTGAGCTGAAGAAGCATTGCTGAATGTGTTAGACAGGGTGCTTTTGTGATGTCCAGACTTGCTGGCTGGATATGAATATAAGCAGATATAAGCTTTTTTTAAAGTGCTACCTATGAGACTCTTGTCATTCTATTGCCAACTCCAGCATTACAGTAATTTATTGGGTTCCTTTGCCAGCTGTCCCAGCCATAGTGGTACCAATAGTTCATATCCTAGACAACCGTTGATGACAAGAATGAACTAATATCCTTCTCCCAAACTGAATTGCGACTGCAGAGACCAAACCCATTTGATTGTGTTTCCATTCCCTACTGCTATTTCCTGGTGGTGGGATGGGTGTCTCACTTGCTGGAGAACTGGAGAGTGACCTCAGAATGGTGGACACATCAATTGTCCATTGGGCTACTGCATCCATTTTACAGCCTCTCTTTCCCTCCATTACCTTATCCTTCCATATCTTCTTGAAAAAGGTCCAAACCTTCCTCCGGAAACAGGCAACCAATCCAACCTCATCCCAACACCGTATCTGAAACTGCTGCGCACACCATTTCTTGGTGGAGAAATGGCCAAGGAAGCAGGTTTCCTCCCTGTATTGTACATATGATATGTAATAAGTTGTTTTGCAAGTATAGTTCCAAAATTGTGACTCTAGTTCAGGTGCTTCAGGATTTGAAGCCCCAGAACAGGTTCTAGACCCTACACTTTCAGCAATGACTAGCTGTGCAAAGTGATTTCCCCATCTCTGATTTCCGACCTTCCTGGTTGAGGTGGCATCTCATAGAATTACTGGGTGCCTTGGAGCTTCACTTCACCATAGCAATCATAGGCATGAGCAGAAGAATTCTTTCAGGCCAAGGGATGGTCATCTCTATATTTTTTTAGCTGCAAAGGCTGCTTAAGACATTTGACCACCAGCATAATGTTGTAACTGCTTAAGTGTCAGTAATATATAAACCATCTTAGAATTTGCCTAGACCGAACTGTCTTGCTTTCCTTGGCAAACGGTTGCCTGGTGCAACACATCACAGATGCACTACTCCAACATGAATGGAGGGGCTTGAGTTTTTTTCAGCTTGGCAGTGAAATCCTCACTGTGTGGATGTCAAGTATTTATAAAACGCGGCAAATCACCCATGAGGGTCTCAAGCTGCTGAAAAAGTAAGGAAAAGACAGGAGCAAGAGCGAGGCAGCAGCATGGGGAGAGCTGGGCTGGGACTTGCTCAATGGGGTCAGGCTGCAGCCTCCATCGAGTAGGTCCTGGGAGGATGGAGGGGTGCTGGGAGGCAGTGGGCAGGGCTAGGAGGGAGGCTGGAAATAGCAGGCGGCATGCGGAAGTGGCAAGGGAAAAGCAGGGAGAAAGCAGTGAAAATGAGGAAAAGCAGGGAGAAGGCACACAAAAAAGGGGTAAAGCAAGGACAAAGCTGTAAAAATGAGGGAAAAGCAAGGAGAAGGCATACAAAATACAGGGGGAAAAGCAAAGGGAAGGAACACAAAAATGGGGGATAAAACAAGGAGAAGATAGGAGCAAGTCAATGCAGCTGCACAAGGAGAACTGGGCCTGGGACCGGCGCAATATGGTCGCGCTGCGGCCTCCATTAAGTAGGTCCTGGGAGAAGGAAGGGGCGCTGGGTGGCAGTAGGTGGGGCAAGGCGGGAAATAACGGGCAGCATGAGGAAGTGACACTTAGAGAAAAAGCAAGGAGAAAGCACACAAAAAACGGGAAAACGGAAGGAGAAAGCAGTGAAAACGAGGAAAATGCAAGTAAAAGGCACAGAAACATTGGGGGAAAGCAAGGAGAAAGCAGTGAAAACAAGGGGAATGCAAAAAGAAGGCAAACAAAAAAATACAGGAAAAGGAAGGAGAAGGCACTAAAAAAAACAGGGAAAATCAAGGATAAAGAGTGAGACTGAGGGAAAAGCAAGGTAAGGCACACAAAATAGGCAGAAAATGCAAGGAGAAAGCAGTGAAAACCAATGAAAAGCAGGGAGAGGGCACACAAAAAATGCAGAAAAAACAAGGAGAAAGCACATAAAATGAGGGAAAAGCAAGGAGAAGGTACACAAAAAGGGGGTAAATGCAAGGAAAAAGCACTGAGAATAAGGGAAAAGCACGGAGAAGGCACACAAAAAAGGGAGCATAAAGCAAGTAGAAGACATGAGGAAGAGCAATGCAGCAGTATTTGGAGAGCTGGGCTTGGGAGAGTCTGCATTGTGTCACATTATGGGGGTCATTACAACCCTGGCAGTCTTTGACTGCCAGGGCTGTTTTGGAGGAAGCACCGCCAACAGGCTGGCGGTGCTTCCAGGGGAATTACGACCGCGGTGGAAGCGCCGCAGTCGCACCGCCGGGACCGGCGGTTTCCTGCCACATTGGTCCCAGCGGTTTAAATCCCCCAAGGCAGTGCTGCCCACGGGATTATTAGTCCCCCTCACGCCAGCCTTTTCATAGCGGTAAGAACCACCATGAAAAGGCTGGCGGAAAGGGGAGTCATGGGGCTCCTGGGGGCTCCATGGAGCAATCGCGACAGGTGCAACTGCACCCGTCGCACAGCCGCAACACCGCCGGCTCCATTTGGAGCTGGCTCCCATGTTGCAGCCGAGATCCCCGCTGGGCTGGCGGGGATCTCATAATAGACCCCGCGGGAGTGTAGCCGCATTGGCGGCTGCCCGGCGGTTGAACCTTGGCGGGTGGTGGTTGAACCTTGGCGGGTGGCGGTTGCCGCCCGCCAAGGTTGTAATGAGGGCCTATGTCTCTGATGACATCCGGGGTGGTAGGCTTAGTTATGTTCATGGGCACTCCCTGAGCACGTTAATGAGGATATCCCATGAGTGTGCGCTCAACCACGAGCTAGAAAAAGGTTGCTGTGGAAAATTGGAGGGCGCTGTATGTTGAGGAGCTTTTTGCCTTCCTTGAAAACATATGGGCCCTCAATTTTGCAAAAGAGGCTAACATGTCTTCCTCTCCCCCTAACAGTTTCACCTGTGCTGCTGACGAAATGGGGGTTTTGTGAATAAATGTGATCTTGGTCATGCCAGACTGGGCAACAAGAACCTAATGGTCCGATGTAAAATTCAGCTGGTCCCTTTCAGTTCGGCTGTGAAGAGTCTGGATCTTCTGTACCAACAGGAGGAAAGTATGTTGCTTCACATTACGAACACCCTTGATCAATATGTATGGAGGTCTCAGTAGCCCACCCTAGTTTGTGGTCCCTAACGAGGTGACATGTGCCTAATAGCAATGCTTAAAAATCAATGCATTCCTAACTTAAAAGATGTTTTTATCAAGGTGTTCAGTTTGTGATGTGATATTTTTTCAAGTAGGGTTCCACTCATTCTTGATGTCACCTTTTCTTTGGGGAAAGATGGCCATAGTGTGTTTACCATGACGGTAGCTCAGGCTTAGCATTGCCTCACGTAAAAAAAGGGTTGACTCCTCAAGGTCTTAACAGCAGACTGATTTTTTAAAGGCCTGCAATATGCCTTCCTTCCCAAGGTTTTGTCTTCAACAGGTGTCTGAAGCTCTAATCCTCCAATTGTGCTTATTTGTTACCAAGCCATTTTGCGTCTCTAACATTATTCTGATAGTATGCAAGGATGTCTCCCCTGAAGCTGACAGGCTTCAATCATGTCACAATTTTACAAACAGACATAAGTTATGGACCGGAGTAACATCTGCCTGTGGTGACCTGAAACCACACATGACTCAGTCTTGTGACAAACCGATCCCTGAAATTGAAACACAATAAAACCTTCATGGAGCAGCAAGCCAAGTTCTATGTTGCTGAACAAAAGAAACAATATAGGTCCCGATCCAAATAGACAAGTTGATCCTGATTCAGATCGCCCGTGTCAGATAAGTCAAAGGCAAAGTTGAGGGACAAGCCAAAGAAGAAACGGGAAATCAAGCAAAGCTCTTAGAGGTCCAGATGCTTCCACTCAAGAGAGAGAACCTGCATCTGATGTTTAAGTAACACAGTTCCGAATTCCTTGTTGAACCTGATGTTGATTCTGGAGATGATGCCCCAGAAGTTCTCAGGGCTATTGACGACTGCAGCAAGTTGAGATCCTGAAAGAGGCAATGGTACGGATTTTCAAACTCATTCTGACTCCCTCTGTCTCGACTTTTGGCTCATTGGACCTGTTGGCTTTTCCCACAGGGTTGACTGACCACAGACAAAATCAGTCCACTCCGCCTCTGTCACCAACCATACATCTGCTGCAGGCACTTCCACTTGCTCTGCCATTAGCATTGCTACCAGCTCTAATGACACCAGTTCTCGATCTGGTTTCGACTCCGATCGGGATCCACCTTCAGTGAGTTTGTGCTATGTCAATTTACCCAATAACTATGACACAGCCCTTTTTGGCTGAAGGCTCTTTTCCAGTTTTCTGTCATCCCCTACCCCGCACAAAATACCCACACACATTTACCCCCTGCTGAAAGCAGGTGGGAAATGCATGTGTAAAACCCCTTGGAAAAGGGTATACCATGCAGAATGCCACACAGTAACTGTGTCTGTATTCTTATACCCCATTCCGCTGAGAATCGGCGCGTTGAGTTCAGCCTATGACGTAAGCCAGGCCCAGGATGTTGATGTAGATAAAAGGGTAAGAGGGCTGGACAGACATATAGGAGCCACAAATGGGTGGTTAGTGGTGCCCAGTGGCTGACAGGTAGTCAGAACAGGAGTAAGTGGTAGCGTCTCTCACTGACAACACATTTGAATCGAGTGATGTTGCCTTCAAATTAACAATAGTCTACGAGTAGAGTGGCCTGGTAGTAACATACTGGCTTAGAATTTTAAACTTCAGGAGGAGAAAAAACTTGATCTCAGCTTGATCATCACTGTAAGAGGTACCATCTTGAAATAGGGCCCGATTTTGAGTTTGGCGGACAGAAAACTCTGTCCGCGAAACTCCCAACAGGGTGGCTGCCGCCTATGCGGTGACCTTCCTGCCAGAGTTATTAAGAGTTTCCCGCTAGGTCAGCAGGCGGGGAAACAGGCTACAGCATTGTCTCCGGCTCGTAAACGAAGCGACGGCAATGCTGTAGCATCCATGGTGCACCAGCACCCTCGCAAAGTTCACTGTCTGCAAAGCAGACAGTAAACAATGCGATGGTGCTGGCCAGGGGGGCTCCTGCACAGCCCATGCCAAGCGCATGGGCAGTGCAGGCCCCCTCTGGGGCCCCATGCACCAGTTCTCCGCCAGCCTTTTCATGGCAGCGCTACTGCCATGATAAGGCTGGTGGAGAAGGAGGTCGTAATCCCCAGCAGCGCTGGCTTGGTGAGTTATGACTGCCACGTACCCCCAGACCACTGGGATCTCTGATCCTGGTGGAGCTGGCGGTTCCCGGGTGGCTCGACCGACAGGGTTGTAATGTGGCGCTCGGACCGCCGCATTGGCGGCGGTTCGACCTCCATCCGCGATTCTAGCATTCTAGTGGCTGCCAGACTCGTAAGCAGGCCCGTAGCATGTTTCCTAGCCTGAAATAGCTACAGTTATTTGGTCACTTTTTAGTGAATTGAAATGTAATGTAATTCAGATGGTAAATGTGTAGTGAATACTATGTTGATATCACACGGTGTGATTCACTCTGTTTAAATTTGCACCATCCCTCCAATAATGCATTATTGTAGATGTGCAAAGCACACTGAGTGAGATGCTTAAATTTGCTCCCTCAACTGCCAACTTTCCCAGTTGCATGGGTGATGATATGCTTCAGTCCAGGTTTTTTTAAAATTCTGGGACTTGTAGCCCTGGTTTATATTGGAGTAAACAAGGCTACTACAACCGGAATCCAAAGACAATGTATAAACTGGAGCAGCTAGTCACGCATTGACATGGGAAACTTGGCAAGGCAGCACTCTTTCTTAACAGAAGGAAATTCCATATTGGTCATCTGAGCTAGTGGCATGCACCGTTGTGCTTTTGAAGTTTAGCCTGTAAGCAGAATGTAAGAGGAAGAAATATTCTCTTCTGAAGAATGACACATAATAAAACATGTGTCAGGAGCTTTCCAAATATTTTTCTGCAAAAATAATTAAAATGTGAGTTAACTGAACTTCATGGATCATAGTGCATTGTGGGAAAATAGGTGCAGAATGAAGTGCTCTTCAGTATCCCATGCCCATGTGTGTGTGTAGCTCCTCCTGTCCAGTTTTTTCTTTTCCTTGTATTCTGAAACTTGTAGCCTTGATTTTATAATGGCAGCAAGAGGTCTGCAAATCTCAGAATGCAAAGAAAATTCCTGGAATGGATTAGCTACTCACTCGTGGACCGTGGATACCTGGGAGCAAGTGATAGTATGACCAGATAGTTTTGTTCTCTTACTTGTTTTTCCTGATGCTGTGTCCAATAATGTATTTATTGTGTAGATACAGTACTGTAATTGATTTTGATTAATAATCTGCTTTGCTGATTTTCCCAAGATTGTTCATCCGAGCTTGAGGAGGATCAGGACACTTCTGACAATTCCAGTGGCTACAGTACAAGTCCATTCAAAGATTCTACATTGGGTGAGTAATGCGTGATTTGAATGGATGGGTGATTTATCTGTAATGTGGTTGGAGTTCCCCCGTTACATTCATCATAGCCTGTTTCACTTGGTCATTAACAATGGATCTTGTTAAAATTACCATGGTAGACTTCTAGCAGAATGATTCACCATGGTGTTTAATCATGAATTAGTTGAAAATCTAGAGGTAAGCTCCTTCTATTTCACAATGGCCTTTTAACCCTTGCTTACCTTTGTTTTCACAGTAGCACCGACTGTAGAAACCCTGTGTAGGAAAGTACCCTCTTTCTTGGAATGGTTACCCCAATTTCTGCCTTTTGTCAGTGTATTTGACTATGTTCCCTTCTAATTTGGTACCTTAGTTACTTACACCCCATGCTTGGCATACTGGGTTCCCTATGTAAGTCCCAAGTATATGGTAACCAGGTACCCAGGGCATTGGGGTACCAGGAGATCCCCATGGGCTCCCCATCCCACCATGTATTATGCCAGCCATGGGAAGCCCATGCAAAGTGTATCTGCAGGACTGCCACTGCAGCCTGCGTGAAAGGATGCATGCACCCTTTTTCACTACAAGTCACTGCACCAGGTCATTGTAAGTCAGGCTCTCCTAGGCCAGAGGGCAGGGTGCAAGTACTTGTGTGTGAGGGCACCCCTGCAATAGAAGAGGGCCCCCCACGATCTCAAGTTCCATTTTCATGGACTTCGTGAGTGTGGGGGAACGCCATTTTATATGTGTACTGGACATAGATCACTACCTATGTCCAGCTACATAATGGAAACTCCGAACCTAGGCATGTTTGGTATCAAACATGTCAGAATCATACCCCAATACTGTTTCCAGTATTGGAAGTATGACTCCATGCACTCTGGGGGCTCCTTAGAGGACCCCCCAGCATTGCTCCTACCAGCCTTCTGGGGTTTTCCGGGCAGCCCAAGCTGCTGCCACTCCTAAGACAGGTTTCTGCCCTCCTGCTACTTGAACAGCTCAAGCCCAAGAAGGTAGAAGAAAGGATTTCCTTTTTGGAAAGGAGGATAACACCCTCTCTCTTTGGAAATAGGTGTTACATGGCTTTGGAGGGGTAGCCTCCCCAAGCCACTGGTATGCTTTGAAGGGCACATTTGGTGCCCTCTGCATAAACCAGCCTACATCGGTTCAGGGACCTCCAGTCATTGCTCTGGTGTGAAACTGGACAATGGAAAGGAGAGTGACCACTCTTCTGTCCATCACCACCCCAGGGGTGGTGCTCAGAGCTCATGCAGAGGGTCCCTGGGTTCTGCTATCTTCAATCTTAGGTTGGCAGGGAACTCTGGGAGCATCTATGTGGCCAGATCAGGCAGGTAACATCAGAGCCCCCTCCTGATAGGTGGTCACCTGGCTAGGTGACCAATCCCCCTTTCAGGGCTATTTAGGGTCTCTCTCTTGGGTGGATCCCCAGATTCAGCTTGCAGGATTCCAGCAGGACTCCTCTGCAACCTCTACTTCAACTTCTAGCCACTGAAACTGCGACTGGACCCTCCAGGAACCGACAATCTGCATCCACAATGAAGACTGTGCTTGCAACATTGTTTCCACAGCTCCTTCCAGCTTCTGCAATATTTCCCTGGCCGTGCATCCTCTGAGGGTGGAAAGTCTTCAGTCTGCATGAGAAGGAAGAAGGAATCTCCCTTGGAGTGAAGGAGTCACTCCCCTGCATCCGCAGGCACCAACAGCAACGACAACCGGCTGCGTGGATATCCCCTCATTCTGAGCTGCCTGTATCCTGAATCACTGGTGGTGGTCCGGAGTAGTCCTCTTGGTCCTCTCTGCCAGCTGTCCAACTTTGGTGGAAATAAGCCCTTGCCTTCCCACACAGGACAGTATCCCCATGCACCACGTCTCTTGCAGCTATCAAGGCTTGTTTGCATCTCCTGCAAGGGATCTTCAGGCTCTTTGTAGCACCATCACTCCTTCCTGTGACGCACAGCCCTCTGGGTGCCTCTTCTGCAGCGTGTGACCCTTCTCCAGTTGTGCTTGCTGGGCTCCTCTACGACTCCTGGTTCCTCGTCCCGTGGGTCTCTTGTGGGGGCTGCCTCTTCTTCTTTGGACTCTCTGCCTTGCTGAGGGTCACCCTAGGTCTCGCCCCGTGGGTTGAGTCCTCCTGGACCTTGCTGGTCCCCGGCAGCTCGACTTTTGATTCACTGTGACTTCTGCCCTTGCCAAGGCTTGATGGTGGCTCTTCCATGCCACTGTCTGATTGCATGCATCCATCCAGCGTGGGCCGTCGACTGCATCCTCCAGGAACGCTTCACCTGCTGTAGGGCTACATTCCTGACTGTCTCCGTCCTACTGTCGACCAACTCCTGCATCCACAGCTGGGTGGGTAGTAGCTCCTGCTTCCCCTGGACTCTTCTGCGACTTCTGGACTTGGTCCCCTTCTTCCACAGGTCTGGTTTCTTGTAGCCTTGTCTGGGTGTTGCATTTTCTTCTTTGTCTTTCTTTTGGGTGGTTCGGGGAAAATCCAGTAACTTACTTCTTTCTTCCTGGTCGCTAGGGCGCACTGTGGTACTTACCCCTGGGGTTTCCTAGTATATGGCTTGGGCTCCCCCTAGGGTCACTGTTGTCTATTTGCATTTGCACTTTCTTCTATCATTCTATGCCTATTGCTGGTTGCTAGTGTACATATCTAGTGCGTTACTTACCTCCTGTTGGAGAGTTGCCTCTCAAGTAAGTTTTCGTAATTGTGTCACTAAAATAAAGTACCTTTATCTTTGTAACACTGAGTGTTTTCTTTCATATGTGTAAGTGCTTTGTGACTACATTGGTATTTCATGAGCTTTGCATGTCTCCTAGATAAGCCTTGGCTGCTCATCCACATATACCTCTAGAGAGCCTCACTTCTAGACACTGCCTACACTTCACTAAGAGGGGATACCCGGACCTGGTATAAGATGTAAGTACCATAGGTACCCACACACACCAGGCCAGTTTCCTACACTCTGCATTAGCCATCCCATTACATGGGTGAGACATCGAGGGGGATCATGACCCCCCACAATCCATGATCTCACCATTTTGATTAGAGACCACTCATATCCCCTTGCCCTTGCAGCACTATATACATGTTCTGTTTACATTGGGACACCTCTTTCCTCTGTTTTGTACTCTTGTGTTGGATTGTATTACTTTCTCTCTGTCACTTATTCTGTGTTCTCTCCTGGGGCTTTCTCTATGGGCAAAACTTTTGTGCCACTGAGGTTTTCGTTTGCACTGTTGGACCACACATGCCTCTCTGTGCCATATACCTTTTACACACTGAGCTCTGTAAGCAGATCATGGCAGCTGTGGTGCCCTGTCCCTTCCACCAAGAGGTAATAGTGATATTCCTTGGCCAGACTTTGGAGTCTGTCTTGGTGAAACTGGTAGAAAAGCCTCACTTCAATGATCAGTGCTCATCACATTGTGTGAGTTCAAAGACGATACATAGTCCTTCAACTGCAGGACAAGTACTGTATTCAATTCTCCCTCTGTCTTAGTTGAATGAAGAGTGCCATATTGGCTTTGAACTTATCTGTGAAAAACTTTGCTCAAAGAGCAGTCAACTTTGAAAGACTTCAAGATCTTAATTAACAGCTTCTGTTTAGTTAGTTTAAAACAATCTCGCCTCCTTTGGCATCACTAGTAGCCCATAACTGCTCGAAATAACTTTGGCTGAAACACCTACCATCAAGTAGAACTGTTCAAGGGCATTTTCTTTGTTGATTCCACATCATGCTCTGGCATTCAGCAGGCGGTGTCACTATTCAGAGCATTTTCTTCTATTTCGGACCCTCCATTGTGGAATCCAACAGAGGGTTTCTAATGTTGTTTAAAGACCACTTATGTCTCTCTCTTTGCTCTTCCTGCATTTTATCCATCTTGTGTTTGACACTGGGAGATTATTATGATTGTTACTCGCCCTCCTGCACATATTGGCTTACCTCCCCATTGCACTTCTCTCAGTCCCTTCCTCTTTGTTTGCACCTGATGCGATCATCAGTCTCAATATATCCGTGAGGAAGACAAATTTGGGTTGGACTGTTACCCCACTGTGCCTTAGCCCTGTCAACCTACCTTTGACATCCCCTGCTGGTTTTCATATCCCTTCAGGAAGCTGTGCACATGCTAAGAATTGTTTCCTTGACTTGGTTTGCCAGCCCAGAGAGGCTGCCCTGACTCGTCCTTTCCCTTGCTTCCCACTCCATGATGCTTGGAGAATGTCATATATTGTGAGGTGAATTCATTTTTATAGAATTGATTATACCTGTTGGGCCATCTCTAATTAGGGAGGGTATGACTAGTAATTTTAGTTAAAGAAAAGGCAGGTTTTGGCATCTTCTCAGTTGTCTGGGTGTTCTAAAGGTGTGACTCTAGATGATGTAATATCACGTCCTGTCATGCCACATCATCACGTTTCATTATGTGGGATCAAGGGTGCCTTTGGGGTTCCACCAGTCTTGCCACTGGCTTGGCAGGTGACACAGGAGCAACAAAACTCCTTTGTGTCTTCTGACATATGGGGCCAGTGAAAATGTGGTACCAGTCTGTCCCATGTTTTACTCTGGACTTAATGCCCAGGTAAAGGTATGTCATGATCCAGAGTTAGGAGGAATTCCCTGTACTGAAGGGGGATGACCAGTCTTCTGGTAGCACCAGGTTTAGGGTCCCTTGCTTCAGTATAAAGGAGATTATTCTCCCAATAAACTCTGTGTGTGTCAGTGACATCACCATTTTGCTGCTTGACAGCTTGCTGTCTGAGGCCCTCCAATGTGGGACAGGTTTGCTGTGCCACACTCAGCTCTTCCCTGGCAGGCTCCGCTGCACCCAAAAGCTCAGCTGTATCAGCTTCCAGCTCCTCGGGTGTATGTTCTGCACAGGGAGAGAATTCCTCTTCCTCAAAAGGGGAATCATCTGTGGAGGGAGGGATAGTGGACAAGGGTTTGCCCTTCCTACCCCTAGTTTTTGGGAGCACTTGGTCCATTGTTCCAGGATCCAAGTTTCCCTGTCCTCTTTGCTTTTTGGCCTGAGTCCTGGTAAGAGCAAAGATAGGCCCAGGAATGCCCAGGCTGCTTGTGCTTATCCATATTAAGGGGACAAGCAACTAAAGTGGCTAGGTCAATGCCACCATCAGACACTAAAACAGCCTCAGTGGTCTCCCTAACTAGACCAACCCCAGCTACATTACCAATGGTGAGCCCAGCTACACCCTTTGACTGGCTATTAGTAGTGCTCTTCCCACCACCACTGCTATTACTAGGGGCACTAGTGGTTGCATTTGGGGTTGTGGTGGTGGGAGGTTTGGTGTTTTTCTTTGGACAATGACTGTCAGTTGCCCAATGGCCTTTGGCTTTACACATAAAACACCAAGGTCTCTTATCTTTGTGAGAAGAGGATTTGGACCCACCACCCACAGATGATTTTTGTGGGCCTGATGAAGACTGATGTTTTTTATCTTTGTCCCCACCCTTGTCATGTGACTTACCATCCTTCTTCTTGCCATCTTTGTCACCCCCTGTATGAACTTTTCTGTTCACCCTTTTTCTGACCCATTTGTCTGCCTTCTTTCCCAATTCTTGGGGAGAGGTCAGATCTGAGTAAACAAGATATTGATGCAACAAGTCAGACACACAATTATTCAAGATGTGCTCTCTCAGAATCAAGTTATATAGGCTTTCATAGTCAGTCACCTTACTGTCATTTAACCAACCTTCTAGGGCCTTCACAGAACAGTCTACAAAGTCTGTCCAGTCTTGTGATGACTCCTTTCTGGTCTCTCTGAACTTAAGTCTGTACTGTTCAGTGGTTAAGCCCAGACCATCTAAGAGTGCATCTTTAAGAATTTGGTAATTATCCGCATCATCCTCTCTGACAATAAGAAGTCTGTCTCTCTCCTTGCCAGAGAAGAATAACCAAAGGATAGCAGCCCACTGTACATGAGGGACCCTCTGAACTTTACAGGCCCTCTCAAGTGCAGCAAACCACTTGTAGATGTCATCACCATCCTTGTAAGGAGGGACAACTTTGCGCAGATTTCTAGAATCAATTGAAGGTTCCCAAACATTTGAGTTTCTAAAACTGCTGCTGCCAACATGGAGAACTAACCCCAACCCCTGCCTCTCTTTCTCCACAGCCAGGAATTCCCTGTCTAAGGCCAACTGTTGCTGCATTAGCCTCAGTCTGGCCTCTTCTAACCTCAGCTTTCTGAGTTCCCTATCTAGGGCCTGGTCCTCAGGGTTAGAATTGTGTGAAGCCTCTGAAACAGAGGTAACATGAGAGTGTGCAGAGGCTGACCTATCTCTAACAGGGGCCACTCTAGTGACCTGGCCTCCAGGGGTGAAGGGAGCCCTACTTGTGTGTGAACCCTTCCCTCTACCAGTTATACTAGGGGGCTTGTTGACAGATAGGTCTGTAGAAGTACCCTCCCCAGGATTGTCATTCTGCTCCTCTGAGCCTTCTTGGTTGGACTCATCCTCTACCTCTTCCCCTGTCTGATCTGGACCAGTGCTGAGTCCCTGGTCACCTTGGAGGAGAAGATTTAGGAGGAACTCCTTATTGGAGTTCTTCCCAATCCCTAAACGTCTTTCAATACAGAGACCCCTTAAACTTTTAAAGTTTAGATTCTCATTGGTAGTCTTGACAACTCTAAGGGTAGCTTCTACAGAAGACATATTAAAAGAAAAAAGTTTAGGAAAGTGAGTAAAAAGTTAGTGGAATAACAGTGCTAACTTTTTATAGAAAAGAAGAAAACTTTTCAAGACCTTGTCAAAAGTTTTGCAAAGTTTAAAGAACTTTTAAGAAAGTTGGAACATTGTTTCCAGGTATATATTATGTATACTCTAAGTATTGGAGCAAGCTTTTCTTGTGAAAAGCACAGGTAAGAAAGTGGTAAAGCAATTGCAAGTACTAATCCCATTGCTGCTGCCAATGTAGGAGGCTGGCCTGGTTTGTAGTGGGTACCTTGGGTACTTACACCTTATACCAGGTCCAGTTATCCCTTTTTAGTGAAATGTAGTAGTGTTCTAGCAGCTTAGGCTGATAGAGATAGCTATAGAAGAGCATCTTAGGCTGAACTAGGAGCTATGCAAAGCTCATGCAATACCCCTTATAGTTACACAGTACTTCTACACGAATAAAGACAATACTAAGTGCTACAAAAATAAAGGTATTTATTTGGGTGACACAGTACCAAAAATATCTTAGAGACAATACGCCTTCTGGAGGTAAGTATTATACACAATATATACACTAGCCACCAAAATTAGACAAGTAAATAGTCATAGAACAATACAAACAATAGGAAATGCTATAGAATGCAATGGGAGAAAATAGGTCTAGGGGCAGCACAAACCATATACTAAGAAAGTGGGATGTGAATCACGAATTCCCCCCTAGACAAGTGTAGTGTGTGCAGAATCGCTCGGAGAGTAAGAATACAGTAAAGGTAAGTAAATTACCCCACCCCAGAACCCAGAAAAGCAGGAGTAAAGTACTGCAAGTTTCCTTAGGACACACTACACCTCGTGATTGGGATTTGGCAGCAACCAACCAAGTCTGCGAACAACAACTGCTGGATTCCTGGACCTGAAGACCTGCAAAGGAAGGGGACCAAGTCCAGAAGTCGAAAGAAGTTCCAGGAAGGACAGGAGCCCCTGCCAACCCAGAAGAGGGTGCAAAAGAAGAGTCCCCGGTTATTCAAAGACTGCAGGAATGCACCCTAAGAAGATGCTAGCGGGTTCCTGCATGATGCAAAGGATGTCTCACGACGTGAAGGTAGTTGCAGACGTGATTTCCTGTTGGAAGTCACCAACAATCCTTGGTTACAACAAAAGGGTATTTTGCATCAAAATGGCGCTGGATGGACCCAGGATGTACCTGGGACCTCAACTCTGTGTGAGGAGGAAGAGGGGCTCTCAGCACTTTAGAGAGCCCTCAGGATGCCAGCCAGCACCCCCGGGAGCCCCAGGACATGGGGTCAAAGGAGGTGCAAAATGCAGTTGATGCAGCACAACAAAGGAAGGTCCCACGTGCCGGAGAACAACTCAGCGAGTTGAGCGTCGCAGGATGGAGTGCTGGGGACCTGGGCCAGGCTGTGTACGAAGGAATTTTGCAAATAGTGCACAGAGGCCTCAGGTGGTGAAGAAGTCGCAGTACACAGGGGTACCATCGCTCTCAGGGAAGGCAAGGTCTTACATCCTCCAAATTGCATCAGCAGGACCTTAGGACAGTCTATATCAATGATGTCCACCCTCTGTGTCCTTAGGAGCACGCTCGTCGCTGTGAGAGGAGTCCAAGGGTACCGATCGTCGTCTTGGAAGGTGCCTGTTGGAGCAGGGGAGTGACTCCGTCACCCCACAAGAGATTTCTTTGGTCCTTCTGGTGCAGGATGAAGACAGGGAGTCTCCAGAGCGTGCACAGTGTGGAAACTGTTGCAATTGCTGACTTGGAGATGAGGTTGCAGAAGAAAAGTATCCCTTGTGGATACTTTGTTGCAGTTACAGCGTTTCCTGGAGCAGGCTGCGGTTGATCCGAGGATGATGAAGTAGTTGCAGAAACTTCCAAGCAGAATCTGAAGAGAACCCACAGGAGAGACCCTAAATAACCCTGAGAGGGGGATTGGCTACCTTATCAGGTAAGGACCTATCAAGAGGGATCTCTGACGTCACCTGCTGGCACTGGCCACTCAGAGCCCTCCAGAGTGCCTCCACACCTGGCAAAGCAAGGTGTCTGATGTCTGGGACACACTGGAGGAGTTCTGGGCACCACCCCTAGGGTGGCGATGGACAGGGGACTGGTCACTCCCCTTTCCTTTGTCCAGTTTCGTGCCAGAGCAGGGGAAAAAGGGTCCCTGGACCAGTGCAGACTGGCTTATGCAAGGAGGGCACCATGTGTGCCCTTCAAAGCATTTCCAGAGGCTGGGGGAGGCTACCCCTCCCCAGCTTGTAACACCTATTTCCAAAGGGAGAGGGTGTAACACCCTACTCTCAGAGGAAATGCCTTGTTCTGCCTTCCTGGGACTGGGCTGCCCAGACCCCAGGAGGGCAGAACCCTGTCTGTGAGGTGGCAGCAGCTGTAGTGCAAGCCTCAGAGAGCTGGTTTGGCAGTACTGAGGGTCCATGGTGGAGCCCCCAGGATGCATGGAATTGGCTCCCCAATACCAGATTTGGAATGGGGGGGGGCAATTCCATGATCTTAGGCATGTTACATGGCCATATTCAGAGTTACCATTGTGAAGCTACATATAGGTATTGACCTATATGTAGTGCACGCGTGTAATGGCATCCCTGCACTCACAAAGTCCCGGGAAATGGCCCTGAACTATGTGGGGGCACCTTTGCTAGTGCAAGGGTGCCCTCACACTTAGTAACTTTGCACCTAACCGTCAGCAAGTGAAGGTTAGACATGTAGGTGACTTATAAGTTACTTAAGTGCAGTGAAAATGGCTGTGAAATAGTGTGTGCACTGTTTCACGCAGGCTGCAATGGCAGTCCTGTGTAAGGGTTTGTCTGAGCTCCATATGGGAGGCAGAAGAAATGCTGCAGCCCATATGGATCTCCTGGAACCCCAATGCCCTGGGTACCTAGGTACCATATACTAGGGACTTATAAGGGAGGGGCCCAGTTTGCCAATTGAAATTGGTAAATTAAGTCACTGGCCTACAGTGACAAATTTAAAAGTAGAGAGAGCATAAGCACTGAGGTTCTGGTTAGCAGAGCCTCAGTGACACAGTCAAGCACTATTCAGACACACACATTAGGCCATAAACTGTGAGCACTGGGGTCCTGACCAGCAGGATCCCAGTGAGTGAGGCAAAGACATACTGACATACAGGTAAAAATGGGGGTAACATGCCAAGGAAGATTGTACTTTCTTACAATGTTGCCCTTTATTTGTAAAGGAAACAAACCTCTTGGAGGTTTTGAAACAGCAGGTGATACAAAATCAGCCACCAGGTAAGTCACCAATTACTTGCTGAAAAAATCTGATGTTCAGTCTCTTCCAAAAAAGGGAAAGGTTAGAGATATTCACCCCACCTCTACCAGTCATTCCGTAGTCTGGCTCGCAGCAGGCTAAAGCTCTCGAACAACAGGGGGTCTTTCTAAATTTGGGAGCTTCCTGTTGAACTAAGAATGAAATGAAATGTGTTCTTCCTAGGAGTTAAGGACTGACAATATTTTGACTATAAGCAGGAGCCTTGCTTGGCACACAAAACTGAGTTAAGTGGTTTGTTTTGAAGTGGATGTCTCGGCTGATTTGGAGTGGGGGAATACACTCTCCTTAAAAAATGTGAATATGTTTGATACTCTGTATCCTGCTAGCCAATATCTGCAATTTCTGACATAAAGTCAGCAATTTATATGAGAGTCCTAGTTTCTTTAAGGACTTATAAGTCTAGCTTTGAGCTTATTATAGTTCTGCTGCCCTGTGGTGCCAGAATATTGTCCCATCAGTGTTAATAACAGAAAAACACCCAGTTGGGTGAGATTTTTGTAAATGATATTTAAGACACAATAGATATGCCAGTCGATATTTCTGTATGCAATATCTTGACATACAAGCACAGCCTGTGCCGTGGTATGCCAATTATCCCACAAAGATAATCCTCGTAATTTTAAGTCACTTCTTTACATTTTGCCCAAGGGAGAAGGAGGGTGCATAGTTATGCTTGAGGGGTTTACCTTCTGAAGGTTAGGAAAGTATTAAGTACTCTCTCGGCACCTTCAGTCAATATCTCTGTCTTGGCCATGTTGAGAGTGAACTGATTCCTGTTGTTTATAGCATTATAACTTTCAAGGAGAGCAACTATGGCATATTCATATTTGGCAAAAAGTCCAGAATTATTGACAGCATGATTATGAAAACTGAAAACCCTATTATCAATACGTCATGCTGAGATTGCAGATAGATATTGAATAAATCTAATGACATAGACAAGCCCAGTAAAATGGCAAAAGTTGTTGGATGTTTAAATGTGCTGATGCAAATACTTGATGCTCTGTCATCTAAAAAAGAGGAGAATGAATCCATGCTTCCTCTTCACACAGTGGCACTTCCTCAAGTCTGAACAATAGTATTCAGAAGCCTAAGTTGCTGAATGCAGATGAGAGACCAGGCATCACTACCTGGATTGCACTACCCTTTTCCATTCCAGATAGGTAATGTTACTTCATGTCCAGCAGCACAGATGCAAAGCCCATTATGGAAGTCAGATTGCTCCTACCACTGACGACATCTGTTTTATTAGAAAACCCCCAATTACAAAGTTCCACTACTTTTTCACTACCTGGTCTATCAGTGATGGCTGAGCATTGGGCCTGAAGCTAAAGCAGATCTATCAGACCTAGTGCCTTATTTAGAGTTCGGCTATAGGGGTCTCTATCACAAACGTGGTGACATGCCCTGTCCTCCAAACTGACAGTCCTGCCCTACTTAAACTCGCGCAGACTGTCATGTTTCTGGCGGCAGTGCCCCTGCTGGCTCCACCATCAAAACCCTACACCGATGACCTAATGGTGTTGGCGCTAATGGGGTTTGGTAAATCAAACCATATTTTGATTGAATGGTTTAATTTACTTTTTTCTTTCGGGGACCGTCAGTGAAAACCCTCCGGGTGTGAGGATTATGTATTTATTGTCTTTCAAGAACAAACTCCCAAATTGTAAGTGTCTTCAGAGGAACCACCATGATGGCAGCTCCTCTGAACGCTCTGAGATCTCTGCAGGGCTGACAGAGGTCTCTTAATACAGTGTCCGGTAGTCCATTTATTGTGGTGGAAAGACGCCCACCTGATGGATGGCAAGCCGCCAAGACGGGCCCCTAGTGTCATGATGTTTTCAAGACCAATAGTGCTGTTACCTGTTGTACCAAAGCATTTATAACCTCCATTGTAAAGATTTAAAATAGCTGAACATTCTTAAAGGCAATTTGATATGGAACAGGGTCACCTTCACATCTGCTGGTTTGTGATTTTTTAAAAAATATTGCAAAAGACATCCACAGGCACAATGTGCTATTGGAGCATGTTTTATTACCACATTTGTTCCTTCCGGGGGAAGAACTTCTACTTCAATTTTGCTAGAACCTATTGAGAGGACAACGATAAAACAATCTCTTCTGATCATTGCACCTTTCCCTTTGAAGACATCTTGTTTTTTTATGTGCAAGTCTATAGAGTCCACAAACTCTGGTCATTGAATTGTATGGTGATTACCTTGACAAAGGTTTTGAAATAGTGCCTTTGGGGATCATTTAGCTTTCACCGGTTCTTCTGTAGAACCTGTTTCTTCCCCAAAACCAGTGAATTCCTCTAGGTTTTTCTCAGGCCTCTAGAATGTTTCTTGCAATGTAACTCTTCACAACCTTTTTCATTTGCAGACAATTTGTTTGCTTTTTCAGACTCCGATGTTCCATTTTAGACAAATGGTGTATGTTTCGTTGAGTTCTGTTTACACTCCTATGAAGGGGCATAATGCGAAGGAGTTTGAGATGCATAATTCATCATTATAAATGTTTATTTCCGCTTCAGCTTTTTCGGTTTCAGTGAGTATTTATTTAGCAGCAAAAGACTATGGGGGTTATTCTAACTTTGGAGGAGTGTTAATCCGTCCCAAAAGTGACGGTAAAGTGACGGATATACCACCAGCCGTATTACGAGTTCCATAGGATATAATGGACTCGTAATACGGCTGGTGGTAAATCCGTCACTTTTCCGTCACTTTTGGGACGAATTAACACCTCCTCCAAAGTTAGAATAACCCCCTATGTTCTTGAGTGGATGTTCTGCTCAGTCATTTTCCTGTATTTGGCACTGGTTAAAGCTATATCCTTAATTAGTACCCAGTATACGAGGCAAACTCGTTGGAGAATATCCTGCATTAAAACAGAACCTGACATACGTCTTGCAGGGGATGCTCTATTCATCTGGTCTTGAGGCAGATGGCTAGCCCTTCAGTGTCTGACCCTTTCACTACTTGTGGGTAGTATCACTCGAATCCCTTGAGTCTCAAAATCAAAGCACAGACAGGGCACTCCTTTCACAATGGAGCCAAGAGTTGAATCACTAAGCCTCTTCAAGTTTAGTATTCTTAAACATGACAGATAATTATCACTGTCTGCATGACCAGATGTTGCTTCTAAGAGATGCGTGAATGGGAGTCAAAGACCTGCATTGTGACTATCATTGAGAAGTATCTTGGGCTTGAAATTGCTACCCCTAAGTTGTTGCTTGAAACCCATGTATTTTTAACTGTTCATACACATACTCATATAAACCACTATGTTCTAATTTGTCACTGGGGCAGTGTGTTTAAAACGCTTCATAAATTATTTTCCACAGATGATATCAAGATACATATATGTGACATTTCCCCCACAGATCATAAATCTGCCCATGGCTTGGGGCCTTAGAAATGATCTAGTCTATTTCCTGTATTTGGGCACTGGGTACAGCAAAATCCTTAAGGAGGACCCAGCCTACAAGATGCTCAGATGAGGCTGTAGGTGTAGGAGTCTCTGGAGATCTCATTGCTTCTGAACAGATCTCCAGCATCCTGTGCAACTGCCAGCATTTCCTAGAACTACCCTTTTTTGGCTAACTCTATTGATCACATCCAGAACCCCATTATCTTTCAAATGTTTGTATCCCTTTGGTGGACTAAAAGCCTGACTCTTTTTGATTCCACAAGTTTGCGGCTAATATATTAACGAATTAATATATTCAAAAGAAGATGAAAAAAACTAGCCTGAATGATTTTGGCTTTCTGAAACAATGAACTCCACTACACTTACAACCTTTCTGGTAATATTTATCAAAGTGAAGCTCTCTGGCAACCATGCCAAGATGTTTTGGCTGGAGTAATCCTTTACCCAGGTGTCAGTAATGGCCAGAAAGTCTCTTTACTGTCAAAAATATTAAAGGAACTAGCAATTTCTGATCCAGCATTTATTAAGGTCAAGGCTAAACTCTGTGGGGACTGACGGTGTTCTCCTTATTGTAGCCCAGTTTGTAATTTAAACATTCTTTGGCAAAGGCTAGGGGTATGTCTCACTATGGACTGCCAGTGTCAATATATCACAGCTGCATTGAAACCATGACCTAGTACATAAATCATGAAGAAGATGAAGGTGGATTGTTTGCAGTACTTTTGTGTCTTTCTCTCCCATGGAGGGTTTAATCAGTTTCATGCAGAACAAAACTTTTCATTTCCTGCCCTTTGATAGCTGAATTTTATATAACCTCCTAATTAGATTTCATATATTCTAGAATTGCTTTTCTGATCTGCCCAGTCACATGATATGATTGTAGTGCGATTGGTTATTTAAAAGGCCAATTAGAGCCCGTGCTGTCTGTGTGGTGTGGTGCGGTGGTGTGTGATGCAGATACCTTATGAATTCTCCGACCCAGTATCCATCTCTAGATAGGTCATTGGAGAGGGTCAAGATTCCAATTTAATTGCCCATAGGAGTCCAAACAGGTGTATGTAATTGATCAATGGCTTGCAACAACAATTACTGATACTAACCACTCATGTATACAATACCGAATCCCAATTTTGAAGGAACTCTTCTTTCGTGCCTTTTCCCAATTGCAGTTCATTTGGGTACCATTTTGTGAGTCAGAAATACTTTTCACTCCTACAAAATGGGTTTTATGCATACCAAAAAAATCACTTTTTTCTGTTGCAAACTCAGTAATTTTGCAAATTGCAGGATGTTTGACCAGAAAATTACATAGTACATCAGGACCTTACTTCCTAGTCGCTGAGCTGTGTAATACGAAGGCAAAGTCTAGTGAGTTCACTGGAGGTACTAGAACAACTATCACAGTAGAGTCTGAAAACAACACTTAAAGTAGCATTCGATTTTGGTCAAACTGAAAGGGTAATAACCTGCATTAAGGGGAAGTGAACATCTGTCTTTCAGAAGATGCACTATGGCTCTGGGCTGGAGGAAGATGGGCAGCTCCTGACTGACTGGCCCTTTCACTGCTTGACTATGTTAGCCCTCAAGTAACAAAATGCAGATACAGACAGGGCACTCCTTTCATGATGGAGCCGAGATTTGAATCACTAAGGTCACGAGATGCCAAACCCTGTGCACAGCCTTTTGAGATTAAATATTCCAAAACATGCCATTAGTAATTGTCACCATCTGCACTACCAGCTTTTGCTCCTAAGAGATTCATGAGCGGGAGCTTAAAAAGTATGTTTTGACCATCATTGGTGCAGCAGGTGCAGTGGTACTGGGGCCCAGAGGTCCGCTGATCTGTGATTACTGCTGTATTTTATACTTCAGACAACAGCCAGGGGGCCCATTTCCCTACTTGCACCTATGGCCTCTGACCCACTGGCTACTCCACAGACACTAAGGGACACGTACGAGTTTGGCAGTCCCAACACGGGACCGCCAAACTTACGGGGAGGACACCACTGCCATGGCAGTGGCACCCTGCCCTATTACAAGATATCTGACTGTCTGACCTTCTGACTGGCGGAAACCTTGAAATAGAGTGTCCCCGCTGATCAGACCGACGGGAACAGTGCAGCGAGATAGCACAAAGGGAGCCGAGTGCTATCTCGTAGCACAGAGGGAGCAAGCCAGCACTCTCAAAATGCACACTGTCTGCAAACCAGACATAGGTATGGGCTCTGGTGGGGCCCACTGTGGCCCCCAGCACTTGTTGTCTGACAGCCTTTTCACGGTAGAGAAATCGCCTTGAAAAGGCTGGCAGAAAACAAGGTTGTAATCATCAGGGCGGTGTCGAGTTCATCGCTGCCCTGGCTTATTACAACCAAGACCGCTGTCAGCCCATCGGGATCTTGGATCCTGGCAGAGACGGCAGTCTGTTGGTGGGTCCACCCACCAAACTCGTAATGTGGCATTTGGACTGCCACAGCCACGGCGGTCCGACTGCCACCGCAAATCTGACGGTCTTGTGACTGCCAGACTCGTAATCAGGCCCTATGATTGTAGCTGCCTGCCGTTTGAATGATCCTGTTGGTGATGATTTATTCTAGTCTCCTTGGCAGATAATAAAATGCATTGCCCACCGCGTTTAGGTTGCTGCATGTTTTTTTCACATTTTATTTTCTGGCATAGACTTGCAAAAAAACACAAAAACTAAGCATCACACAAGCGATGGCCAGACCTATTGGCTTTGCCAGTGCTTGCTCTAAATGGAATCAAAAGGTTTGCTGTGCTTACATCACCATTTGTATTTTTTTTTGTATTTAAGCACGATCTACAAATGTAATGTATAATTGTGACTGCCAGAGTCTTTTCAATTGGGGTGACACCCTGAGCCTTCAAACAAGCACTGGCTTTCAGTGACCTTTCACTGCGCACGACCACGCATCAGCGCATCAGTTGACAATGAAATATAAAGAAACTGAAAGAGAGTATCAAGAAAAGGCACGCATTTTGACATGTACTCAAGAACTTTGATTTAGGGACAGGTGTCAATAAAACCACCAACTTCTGAATTATTCATAATGTAATGTGAATGAGTTTTTACAAAAAGGGATTTTTGTGAACACATTTAAATTTAGAAGCCAATATGTATGGAAGATGACAGATCATAGAAGATGTCCTACCAGGCTACATTTCCATTCGTATCCCAATAAAACCTGTGTCTCACATACGTGGGTTGGTCTACTGCTCAGGACAAGTAAGGCCCAAAATCACAACTACGTCGAAAGACACTGAGATGCTGGAAAGTAGATGTTTATGATGGTGAAAGGCTCTTGTATTTGTGGCTGAGTCAGCTAGTGCCCTCTCATTTCTGAAAATGAGAGACACGGGCAATGTTTGAGGTGTGCCTTGTGTTACTCTCTCACATTTTCTTCCCCAGAATGCCCTGCGGGAAGAACACATTCTACTCGGTGTCCTACAGTTCTACAATTCAGCATTCTCAGAATAGAATGGTACCCAACACTTGTGGGTGGTCCTATCGAATGTGGCCTAAATCCGTGGGTATTCACAAAGAGCCAGAAATGCGGTAAAAAAGTAGACTTTTGCATTGTGTTCAGCTGCACGATTTGTGTCTGAAGTTTGCCAGCATAAAGAGAATCCTACCAACCCCAGATTTTTTTTGTCTAAAGGCTTGAAAAGCCGGGAATCCAGGGTGGGTTGGCTTGTGTCAATCGCACCTCTTTTTCTTACCAAGAATGTTCTGCAAATGTCAAACTATGGGTATAAAACACCTTAAAATTCTGGAATGTGTGGCAGTGGCCAAAGTCCTACTATCAAGTGTTCCCACATTTCTCTTGGTGAAAACTGACCCATACCCCACATGTGTGAGTGGATCTAAAGTACAGGACAGATCAGGTCCTTGGGTAAGACCATAGCGCATGTGATGATGTGGAAAGAATATAAGTAGATGGCAGTCCTTTGGCCTGGGGTTGGCCACAACTCTGCAAATCCTCAACAAGCCCAGGCATTTCTGAAAATTAGTGACACAGAAGAATCCATGAAGGTCGGATCACACCACATTTTCAAACTCAGAAACCCATGCAAATGTCTATCTTGGGTCACAATCACATTGATCTCAGATCTATGACAGAAAACTCCAGACAGTGTGGCAGATGTTACATCATCCTTCATCCCAACCTGTTGTTGCATAACACACAGGACAGCAACATTCCCAAACCGTGACCATGTCAAGGGATTTAGAGATGCTGGTAACGGAATTCTTTTGCAATCGTTGGTCGTAAAGCGAGTCTAGTTGCCTATGATGTAATCCAGGCTGGAGGCATGTGATGTGACGTCTATGGTTTTGGTGAAGTGACTCCAGGGGTAGATTGTAACATGCAATGCGTTCTTGGCACCACCGCGATAGAAAAGCATGAAAATATCATGAATGTACATGTTCTCGTGCCAAGAAGCAGCAGAATGCTAAACCTGGAGAGGGATCATACAACAGGGTGGAGAGGGCGGCACAGATCCTTCTGCACGAGCTTCTGAGGGTGGGGTACACTAGGCTTAGCTAACTGCAGAGAAGATGTTGTTAGAAGGTGAATTTTCAGTTCCTCCTGGAGTAGAGGCTAGAAGGACCGTGTCAGATCTGGGATGGGGTTGAGTTCCAAATCCCAGTATCGAGACTAGCGGTTGTCATTCAAAATATTTGTTTAAAAGCACACATTGTGAAATCTGCCATATATTTTAGTCTGCTTTCACGGTGAAAATTGTTTTGGAAAACTGCCAAAATCTGTTCTGTGTGTGAGTAGACTACGTAGAAGGTGGATTTTGTGCTGAACCCAGAAAAGTACCTCTGTTCATACTCTCTGAACTACAAAACACCGTCCAGGGAAAGCTGACTGCCCTGAGCTTTGTGATTGGCTGCCAACAGCCATGACACTAGTTCTAACACACCGAAATATTAAAATTATGTGAAAGGGTGACTAGTCAGAATTGCTCAAGCAGCATGTTTTTTCAGCAACCTAATTGACCTCCCTTTCAACCAATCATAATATGGTCCTTTCTGTTAGGACCATTTTTACTACCTGAGGCAGCCAATCAGAATTACTGTGGCATGTGTCCAGCCATCAATCTTGCAGCAGTATGTGGCTCGCTGCAGGACCCTGCCTGCTATCTGCACTTTTATTTCACTTCAATTTAAGAGGATTGCTGGAAAAAGGTTTCTTTGCCTTTTGATTCGATTCCGCTTGCGACTCACTGATAAAAGAAATTAAATGGCCATCCAGATACTTGACCCCTTGGGTGCTATGGACCTGACCTCCACATCCACATTACAACCATCGCATGCTATGGACATGGTAGATACGTCCAAGCACCCAGTTCTGGGAAGTCTTCAGGAACTTACACCAGAGGGGTTCCCTTTTCCTGATTTCAGGTTGGCCAGTTGGGGAAGAGCTCGCTAGCAGCCTGAGGCATTTTTTTTCCAATGACAACCTGTGTGCCTGGTGCACTGACGTCATGGTGCTGAAATTAAAAATAAAATGTTGCATTTTCTGGCCCTTCCTATCATGGGCGCTAAGTCCCCAGGCACAAAAGTGGGGTACAGTTTTTATCAGGATGAGTGTGAGAACGCCTGATGGTGTAAATTCTGTGGATCCCTGCAGATCCCAGAACTTTCCTTCACAGGAATGGGATGAAAATGCACAATGTTAGCTAAAGTTTTGCAGGGCATTGTAGGTAACGAAACGTAGTGGGATCTGTGCAAGTCACACCAACCTGGACACCCATGAGTGTCTAGTTTTCAGAAATGTCTGGGTGTGGTAGGTTTCCCTGGGTGGCGGCTGAACCTAGGCCCAAAGTGCCCAGTTAGCCATCAGTATTGCCAAAAACGATAGATTGATGTAGAAAATGTGATGTCTCGATGTCGAGTTTTTGGACCTTTCCCATCGCAAGCACTAGATTTAACCATACCAGTGGGGTACTGTTTTTATTGGGAGAAGTGTGAGAATGCAGAGTGCTTTGAATTTGATGGATTTTTACAGATTCCGGAACTTCACCTCATAGAAATGGGAGGAAATTTGTGATTTTAGCAAAAATGTAAAGTTGGTAGGCAGGAGTGGGTAAAGAAGGGTGATGGGACCCATGCAAGTCACACCACCCTGGACTCCACTGGGTGTTTAGTCTTCAGAGATGTCTGGGTAAGGTAGTTTTTTCCTAGGTCGTGGCCTAGCCGAGGCCCAAATTCCACAGCTATCCTCATTGCTAAAAAGGGTTTTTTTAATACCAAAAATTGGATGCCTCCACGTGGCCTTTTGGGGCCTCTCCTTTTGCAGGTCCTAGACCCACCAACATTAGTTGTGTACCTTTTTTATTGGGAGACTGGAAACACATTTTTTGTTACTAAATTGATTTGTCTCCATTTTGGCTTCCAAATGTTTGCCAGAGTGAAAGAACGAGCACATTTTTCCAAATGCCCTCTGAATCACATGATAGTATAGGTAGCCCCATATTCAGAGTTGGATAAATCATCTTTATTTCTTAACTCAGTATCTTGTGCACCTATTAAAAAAAATGCACAGGTTTCTTTCATATCCATTTTTCATTCATTAGGTTCTACCATATGAATTGCTACATGTTCGATACGCAATCAAAAATGATAGTAAGCTGCAGCTTAGCTATTGGTTCTTGCTATTGGACAACCACCAATCAAAATACATCCCTGCAACTAGAAGGGCCTGGTGGACGTAACAGTATATTACTTTTGTAAATATGCCATCGGGGCAAATATTTACAAATGAAAATGTTGTCATATATTAATACTTTTTCCTACTAATTTTCATTATTTTCTTATTTAAAAAATGAGATTCTCTTCTCTCGTTTCAAGAAATGCAGAGCTTTATGGGGTCACCCTTGGGTTTGATGCTTGTTTCCACCAAAAAGTAGGTTGAAACCACAAACAAAATAGGAAAAATGTACTACCAGTTAAAAAAATGCAAAAACTGATGTAACAAAATGGTTTACTTTTACAACTCTGCTAGTTCGTGAAAGCTGGGAAAACGGTGACCCTGTAAAAGCAATCCTTTTGTTGATGCCATTGTTGGAAGAAAAAAAAAAAAAGACGTTACTTGCACAGCAATTTTTTTTCTCCATTTTTCAAAACCACCGAAACCTCTACTATATTTTGGCTATTTCCTTGGATCCTTCCAGAGTAATCCACAAACACGGAGTATTGTTATAATTCCCAGAATGTGGGGAAAAAAGGATGCTGATTTGGTCTGGATACGTTTTGTGGAAAACATGTTGTAGACTTAAGTATTAAGTTCATCAAATATCAAAAGAAGGGCCCAGTACCCCAGAAGGAACCCCTAGCAAACACAGCAACATTTTAGTGTTTGGAACAACTTCCAGTTTGAACCACAGGGTACTCAACAGCCCAACTTCTGGAAGCCTTCACGCGTTTCCTATGCATCTGTTATTTACCACAAGAGCTGTGCGTCTGTTTGTCCGAGATAGCCACGTCTCCTTATGATTACACCCTTATTGTTTGTACAGTGTCTGCCGTTTTGTGCTTTATTTTCTTTGTGCTGTGACCAATTCTTCTCTTTGACGCTTGAGTGTTTTTTTAGGACAGTGGCCAGACCCAAAGAAATGCTAAAATAATGTATTTTCTCCGTAGCCGAGGGTGTGAAGTAAGGGCTCATCATGGACCTTTGGATGGCTGCATCCCCGCGCGCCAGGATGCTGGGACTCCGCAAGGCCGCGGCCTGTTTCTGAGCATCTGTGGTCCTGATGCAGCTTGTGTTTCCTTTATCGCCCGCGCGCACATGGCGGCCCTTTGTTATCATCCCCTGCGGGCTGGAGCGCGCCCTCCACTCCAGGCTCTGATTTACAAGTCTGAAGATGCTGCTCCTGATACCTGGTTCCCCAAGCTGCAAACACCCCACACTCCAGCGCTCCCTTTCACTTCCACGTGCCTGAGTAAATGCGCACCTTTCTTGCGTCGGAGACCAGATGTTATTTTCCTCTTTCTCCTGGATAATTTCCATTTTGTTTTGAAGCAGGAGTATAATTAGATGAGGGCCAAGAAGGGAACCCGGAGCGCTGCACAGAGTTACGCTCCCTGTGGCTTCCCCCTGGCGTCTTTAATATTCATTGCCTTGCGATTGTGCTGTTCTCTGCCGGCTTCTTAAAGGAACGAATATGTGTATAATAAAGAAACCCAATGCAATGTCTGTGTGCTAATGTCCCATAGGGCACTACTCTGACAGGCCACCTAGGGATGTCATAGTGGCTGCCTCCACGTCCCACTGTTTTACTATAGTCCCGAAAGGATGTACTGCTGTCCCTTCCAATAATCCTGTACGGATGCCCTATCAAGGATTTTCATGTGTTCATCCGGGTATGACCTATTATTCTCGTAAGAACCTCACAGCAGTCCACGAGGAATCAGATTATTTAGGGTGTTTTGTAGCGCCTCTCTCACTCCGAAGCAGTCTCTTGGTGCTGAATTGCTTCGAAAGGAAGAGCTGGTAAAGCTATGGTGGATCTGGCGTTTAGTGTAGACGCAGGTATTTAACGCTTTACTGAATTTTTAGTATGGTGGCCTGTGAGTGGATCTCGAGTGGGATTGAGTTCCATTTTTTTGGGATCCTTAAGTCTTGACTGCTCCGCTTCCCCATTTCTTTTAGTTGAAACGAGAAACTTCAAATTTACCTTTACTGGTGGATCTAAATGGCTAAGTAGGTGTGCGTTTTTCAGATTTGCTCAAGAGAAAGTTGGAGGCCGAACCAAGTTATATTTTAATCATTATACAGGATATTTTGAAAAAAAGTATCTTCATCCCGCTAACCACTGAAATTGTCAGAGGAAGATGGAGACCAAATCAAAATTTTGAAGATTGACCATTGCCCTCACACGGGCACTTTAAAATTTTTGAATTCAGTTAATGGGCTCGGGTGCGAGACATAGGTGGGCAAGCTAACGTCGTCTAAATGTGAATGAACACACACAGTTGCCACTATTATCTTGTGGGAAAATCACACAAAGGGTAGATGAGTTGTAATACTCATAAGTTGATGGAATCAGGTTTGGGTAACCTTAGTAATCTTTTGTTCCACATCCAGCTGTGTCTAATGTAACCTTCCATGATCCTGACAAATAAAAATGGGTTTGGACCGACCCCTAGTTCGTTCTTAGTAAGTTCAATTGATCTTGTTAGATATGGGCAAAATATTAGGCCTTCGCGCAACGACTTTCACTCCATGGAATTCGGTGGAGTTACACAAAAACGCTGGGATTCTACAGAGTTCCGCAAGTTGACTAAATTCGGGCACATTGTGCTGATTTCTAGCAGTGGGAGCTTGTTCCGCACTGTAAAACAAGCACAAATGGCACCGCGTGGTGCGCCAGAGGGCGCTGCTTCTTTCTGTCGATTGGGTAGATTTTCTACTCGAGAGGCAGCTTTCTCAACGCAAATGGTCGTGATCTGCCGTGACCGCCCTCTTTGAAAAATTTAATCGGTAGGTGTTCTAGCGCCCCAAAATCACGCTAGGGGATACATATTCTCACTCGTCTTGCCAACTTAACATTGGCAAGCCGAATGTGAGAAAAAACGCCACGCGCATGGGCCAACTTCTGCAAATTCCGCCGACTGAGCAGAATTTTTTGCCCACTCCTACAAAACATCCGATTTGTCTGGGCTTTAATTTTTAATAGTTTTGGGTCATCCAGCCAGAGATTGGTGTGAGATTGGCAGGTAAATCTGTGATAGTATTAAACGGTTCATCGCTCAAGGTATATATAATTTGTCATCAGTGTATAAATAAAGATTCACATTGAATTGACAGAGAAGTTGTGCATGGAGCTGGGTATCAATCTTGAATAACAATGGAGATGTAGAGGATTCCTTTGGGATACATATGGAAAATATACATTGAACAAGATAAATCTGCACAAAAATCCACTCCCTGCTGCAGCCGCTTAGCAAACAGTTTCACCACAGAACCAACGTAAATGCATGCAGCGATTATACAAAGGGTTTTGTGCCCTATAAGAGGGACTATTTTGTGACCTCTCTCTCCACTGTGTCTAGTTTCACTAATAGTAGGGACAATTGCAGATAGCCCCTTCCAATTGCATTGTAGGGAGACATCCACCCTTGCCTTGCCCTAGATGCAAGGAGCAGCTGGGCAAATTTTAATGAAGAAACATTACATTTTAGCTTCAACATAGTTCTGAGATGGTGCTTGGACTATAAAGCTGAAATGTGGGCGTTGCCTGCTCATAATTTGCATATCCCCAGCTCCTCTCTGTGTTCAGGGAAGCTGCAGGGAGGGGTTGTAATGTGCAGATTTTTAGTTTCCCTCTGACCCCATACAATGCCATCTCACGTTCAGCGTGGAGGATTCCATGCCAGATGTTCAGAATATCCACATAAGATAAATATACGAATAATTGATTTAAATGGATTTTTTTTTGTTATCCTAAAACATGTGGCTTGAATCTAGCCAACCTGGGACTACATTGAAACCCCCTGAAAACAGAGGTAAAGCTTTCACAATTTCAATCCAACCTTATGGGGGTCATTACAACATTGGCGGTAAAAGGCGCTTACTGCCGTGCAGAAGACCGCCAATACACCGCCGCGGCTGCGGAATACCACCACAGCTATTATGACCCACATCTCGGAATCCGCCGAAATTCAGACACCCACACAAGTCCGCCACACCAAAGGTCAGTGATAAACTGGCGAAAACAAAACCTCCACCGTCACGGCAACAGAAACACGCCCATGCTATCACGACCCACGAATCCACGCGGCGGTCTTTCAACCGCGGTATTCCATTGGCAGTACACACCGCCGCGCTCAAAATACACACACATCTCCAAAACACCGACACATTGGACAATTCAAAATACACACACCTGACACACATACAAACACCACTCCCACACACCCAACACAATATAAAAAACACACCCACATCACCCACAAACCCCTACGACTCAAAAATCCGAAAGAAGGCCAGAGAGAGACTACAGCAATAGACAACCCCACCACACAGAGGCACACAACACCATCACCCATACAACATCCACACTCAAAACACCCCACACCACCACACATCACCACACTCATCAACACATACACCACCCCACACATCACCGACACCACCCCATGTCACGGCAAAGACACCCCAGGTTTTCCGAGGAGGAGCTCAGGGTCATGGTGGAGGAAATCCTACGGGTAGAGCCACAGCTATTTGGAGCACAGGTGCAGCACACCTCCATAGCCAGGAAGATGGAGCTATGGCGCAGAATCGTCGACAGGGTCAACGCTGTGGGACAGCATCCAAGAAATCGGGAGGACATTCGGAAGAGGTGGAACGACCTACGGGGGAAGGTGCGTTCAGTGGTCTCCAGGCACAACGTCGCGATTCAGCGGACTGGCGGCGGACCCCCACCTCCTCCCCCACAACTAACAACATGGGAGGAGCAGGTCTTAACCATCATGCATCCTGAGGGCCTCGGAGGAGTCGGTGGAGGAATGGACACTGGTAAGTCAAATCTTAACTATCATATCCCCCACCCTACCTGCATGCTATCACACACCCTCACCCTCTCCCCCTCCCCTATCACTCCAACTCCTCACTAATGTACTAATAACACAAACCACACATCCCAACACCAAGCCCTGCATGACACAACTAAGCATGGACACCCAGCACTAACGCATGCTCACTGCACATACCCATAACAACCCCCCAACCATCATCATACAAGCCCCCACACAGGAATGCTAGCACTGGGGTACACGCTCACCCACCCATTGTCCACCATGACACACACAGATACACTGACCTCCCACCGTCTGGTAACACCAGCACAGCACCCACCCAGCGGGCCCATACCTCCGTACCCAGGACACGTCAATCAGCTATGTGTCCACCACTACAGGGAACCCAGGGTAACCCACCACCCCAACAACAACTGGGACCTGGGGGCAGTGGTAGTGGGCACACGGTCCAGGGGACGGAGGCACAGGAACACAGGGGAACTGGGAGGGCTGCTGTGCGACAGGGGGCGGACAGGCCAAGGGACCCCACTCTCCACGAGGCCCTCTCCTCCATCATGGGAGCATACCACCACTCCCAGGAGACGATGGCGACGGTACTGGCCAAGTTTCAGGAGACCCAGCGCCTGTAGGATGAACAGTATTTGGGGTTCAGGGAGGAGCTCAGAACCATCAGCTCCGCCCTGGGCACCATCATAGGGGTGCTGAAGGACATACAAAAGACCATGAGGGACACCGTGGCACTCCAAGGGGCCCCTGACACTAGCATGGACGATGAACTGCCCACCACCTCTGCCGGCGCTAGTGGACAGGACGTCCCGCCACAGGACCACCACACCAGCACCCCACCCCCTGCAGACGGACAACCACCCCGCAAGTGGTCCCTGAGATCCAGGAATAGGACAGAGCAAGATGGCAAGACCCCGCCAGGAAATGAGACCACCCTGATTGTCCTCCCACTTTGTTACCCTGTCCAGATTGGAACTGGCCCAGCTCCACTTCCTATGCCCATATGGGCAGTGCACCTGTGAGACTTATAGACTGGACTCTGCCATGGACATACCACCACCATCACCCATCACCATTTTGCCACCCCTTCCAATAATTAGCACTTCAATAAACACCCTTGAACCACAAAACAATCTGGAGTCAGTCTGTGATTTGGAAAATGTATATTAGCAATGACAGTGACAAAATGCCTTTTCAAATGTAATGCCAACATACCTATGTCACACATCACAAGTCCATGAAGGATGCAAGCAGATGACACACGTTGGTAACCACACCTGTGAAACCGTAAGGGAAATGTACAACTCAGTTACCAAATACTGCTACTAATTGACAGACAGGATAGAGGTAGAAGTGTGAAAGGGAATGTAATAGTAAAACAATTGTTCTCACCTGTGTGTCACTGGAAATATTGCTGTATGACTGACTCCCTGTTGTCTATGTCTTCTTCCTCCGCTTCCTCCTCATCACTGTCCACAGGCTCCACAGCTGCCACAACTCCGTCAACTGGACCATCCTCCTGCAGAAAAGGCACCTGGCGTCGCAAAGCAAGATTGTGAAGCATGGAGCAGGCGATGATGATCTGGCACACCTTCCTTGGTGAGTAGAATAGGGAACCACCTGTCATATGGAGGCACCTGAACCTGGCCTTCAGGAGGCCGAAGGTGCGTTCGATCACCCTCCTAGTCCGCCCATGGGCCTCATTGTAGCGTTCCTCTGCCCTGGTCCTGGGATTCCTCACTGGGGTCAATAGCCAGGACAGGTTGGGGTAACCAGAGTCCCCTAATAGCCACACCCGGTGCCTCTGGAGTTGACCCATCACATACGGGATGCTGCTATTCCGCAGGATGTAGGCGTCATGCACTGAGCCAGGCAACATAGCATTTACCTGGGAGATGTACTGGTCTGCCAAACATACCATCTGTACATTCATGGAATGATAACTCTTCCGGTTCCTTTACACCTGTTCACTCCTGCGTCGGAGGACCAGAGCTACATGGGTGCCACCAATAGCACCTATGATGTTGGGGATATGTCCCAGGGCATAGAAGTCACCTTTCACTGTAGCCAAATCCTCCACCTGAGGGAAAACGATGTAGCTCCTTACGTGTTTCAGCAGGGCAGACAGCACTCTGGACAACACGTTGGAAAACATAGGCTGGGACATCCCTGATGCCATGGCCACTGTTGTCTGAAATGACCCACTTTCAAGGAAATGGAGCACTGATAGCACCTGCACTTCAGGGGGTATTCCTGTGGGATGGCGGATTGGTGGGATCAGGTCTGGCTCCTACTGGGTACACAGTTCCTGGATTGTGGCACGGTCAAACCTGTAGGTGATGATCAAATGTCGCTCCTCCATTGTTAACAGGTCCACCAGCGGTCGGTACACCGGAGGATTCCGCCATCTCCTCAAATGTCCCAGCTGATGGTGCCTAAGAAGGACAACAGCAACCACAGAGTCAACAATTTTCCAGGTATGTACCCACAGCTACATAGAACACGACACCAAATACAAAACTCTTCCTGTATGTGTGTTGAGTGTAGGCATAGGTATGTGTGACACAGTAGTAAATGAAGCCATGTGGGCCCCTGAAATGGCGGCTGCCTGACCTCTAAACTGGGACAATGGGATGTGAGGTATTTGCGCTGTCGTTGTACACCGTCGCGGTAGGCGGTCGTAGACCGCGGCGCAATGCTGCATTGGTTAACATTGGACCCTATGGGTCCCAGGAGCCAATGATGAAGTGCGCCGGCGGGGATGATACGCACTGCCACGGACGTCACCGCCGCGGACGTGACAGCCATTTTCTATCTGTTCAATCACTCGATATCTGATCTTCGACAGGAGAGGACCTACACTGGAAGTGCTGCTGTGACCTCGGTCTGGAAGAGACAATGGCTGCTGCGTCTGGGGAAAGGGCCCCTGCCTTCAGTGCTCAGGAGTTGGAGAAGCTAGTCGACCGGGTCCTCCCCCAGTACACGCTACTCTACGGTCCTCCAGACCAACAGGTAAGTACACAGGGAGCACCTTGAATGGGCTATGCCTATGTGGAGAGGGCTGGTTGTGAGAAGGAAGGGGGCAGAGTTAAGTGAGCATGAAGGAGTGTGAATGCATGTGCCACATGGCAAGGGTAGTGATGTGGGCCACTCACTTCGACAGTGCAGTTGGTAATGACTTCTCTTCTTCCCCTGTACATGTCATGTAGGTCAGCGCCCACCAGAAGAAGGACATTTGGCGTGCCATCACCAAGGACGTCCGGACCCTGGGGATCCACCAGAGACGGGGCACCCACTGCCGTAAAAGATGGGAGGACATTCGCTGCTGGAGTAAGAAGACGGCGGAGGCTCAGCTGGGGATGGCCTCCCAACGTGGGAGGGGTGCCCATCGCACCATGACCCCCCTGATGTTCCGGATCCTGGCGGTGGCCTACCCGGAGTTGGATGGGCGCTTGAGGGCATCACAGCAGACACAAGGGGGTGAGTACAACATAATTCAGCGGACTTTGCGCGCAGTGGAGGGGTCTGGGTGGGGGAGGAGGGCTGTGGGTTTCCCTAGGCCAGGGCGAGTTACGTAGGCTAGGCCCCTCCGGAATGCAGGCCATGTGCCACTCCACCCCACCTCTGTAGAGTGGCAAGTACAGGTATACATGCCCCTGAGTCATCTATGTGTGCAGATGTCCACCATAGCCATGTAGGCCAGATCCCAGGAATTGCATCTGTAGAGGCCAAGAGCATGGCGTAGTGCAGAGGGCTGCTGTGTCTGTATTGTCCGCCAACGGTAGCGATAAGCCATGCACTCAACCTGTCTTTCTTCTGTCGTTTCCCCCCCCCCTTTTTGTGCTCTCCCTGTTCTTTTGTGCATCAGCATCATCAGGCGGGGGTACAGTGGCACCGGAGCACGAGGGAGCTGCATCCCACATGGCCGTGGAGGTCCACACCACGGACTCTGAATACACCAGTGGGACGGAGGGCGAGGGGAGCTTCACGTCGGTCACCGGATCACCAAACAGCGACACGGACTCGTCCGCCGATGGGAGCTCCCTTGTGGTGGCGGCACCATCTGTGCCCCCCACTTCTACAGGTACAGCTGCCACCCCCCCTACCAGCACCACCCTCCCAGCAGCCCCTCAGCCTTCGCCCTGTGCCCGCTCACCCAGGAGGGTGGGCATCACCTTCGCCCCAGGCACCTCAGCCCCTGCCCCTGTCACCCCTGCTGCCCTCAGTGAGGAGGCCATTGACCTCCTCAGGTCACTCACTGTTGGGCAGTCTACCATTATGAATGCCATCCAGGGTGTAGAAAGGGAGTTGCAACACGGTAATGCATTCCTGGAGGGCATTCATTCGGGTCAGGCTGCCCTTCATCGAACCCTGCAATCTCTGGCCTCAGCACTGATGGCAGCCATTGTCCCTGTGTCTAGCCTCCCCCCACTAACTTCCTCCACCCAGACCCAGTCCCCTGTACCCCAGCCTATCCCAAGCACACCATCAGACAAGCATGCACACACCTCAAAACACAAAAGTAGCTCAGGCAAACATAAGCATCACACAACCCACAGGCACTCACACAAGCATCACCCACATACAGACACAGCAACATCCACTGCCTCCACTGTGTCCCCCTCCTCGTCGTCTCCCTCCTCCCTCCCAGTGTCGTCTACACTCTCACCTGCATGCACTACATCTACAGGCACTAGGACTCTTACCACAACACCCAGCACCACACCCAGCTCACCTGCACTCACCACCCCACTACCATTTACACGTCCCCTGTGTCCACTCCCAGTGTGTCTGTGACGCCCCCTCCCAAAGTACACAAATGTGGGCACCCACACACCCAACATCCATCCACCTCACGACAGCCTCCAGTACCTGCACCCAAATCACCTAAAGTTACACCTCCTACAACCACCTCCTCTTCCTCCACTCCCAGACCCCCTCCAGCTACCCGTCCCAGTGTTCCTAAGAAACTCTTCCTGAGCAACGTTGACCTCTTTCCCACCACCTCCACCCCTCCAATTCATAGGTCCCGTAGTAGCACCTCAGCCAAAAAAAGTCCGGTACCAGTGGTGCGTGTTAAAGGAGTGTGGAGTGCACCGGCCACCAGGGCAGCCAGTGTGACACGGAGCCAAAGCACTGCCAGTCCACCCTCTGTAAAGCACCTTAAGTTGGAAAGTGGCCGACGGGAGAGGGTGAAGACTCCTGCCAGCAAAACAGCTCACAAGGGTCCCGGGGGGAGTGCCCAGTCAGCTCTGACTCCTCCCAAGGTGGTGAAGGGGCAGAAGAAGTCTCCAAAGTCTGGGAAGAGCAGCACGGCAGAGAAGGCCGCCATCCTCCCCGCCGGCCGGGACGCCACCGCCAGCAGTATCGTCACTGGTCCGGAGACCACCGCCAGAGTCAGTGCCCTGGAGGGCAGCAGTATCGTCACTGGTCCGGAGACCACCGCCAGAGTCTGTGCCCTGGAGGGCAGCAGTATCGTCACTGGTCCGGAAACCACCGCCAGAGTCAGTGCCCTGGAGGGCAGCAGTATTGTCACTGGTCCGGAGACCACCGCCAGAGTCAGTGCCCTGGAGCGCAGCAGTATCGTCACTGGTCCAGAGACCACCGCCAGAGTCAGTGCCCTGGAGGGCACCACTATTGTCACTGGTCCGGAGACCACCGCTGGAGTCAGTGACCTGGAGGGCCCCGGCAGCCACAGCCCCGCTGGGCACTGAGGGACCGTAATGCCACACACCGCTGAACAGGGCAAAGTCCTCCATGGTGAAGACCGCTGAACAGGGCAAAGCACCGCCATGGTGAAGACCGCTGAACAGGGCAAAGCACCGCCATGGTGAAGATCGCTGAACAGGGCAAAGCACCGCTGAACAGGTCAGAGACAGCAAAGGCAAGCACCGCTGAATAGGGCAAAGCACCGCCATGGTGAAGACCGCTGAACAGGGCAAAGCACCGCTGAACAGGTCAGAGACACCAAAGGCAAGCACCGCTGAACAGGGCAAAGCATCGCCATGGTGAAGACCGCTGAACAGGTCAGAGACAGCAAAGGCAAGCACCGCTGAACAGGGCAAAGACCGCCATGGTGAAGACCGCTGAACAGGGCAAAGCACCGCTGAACAGGTCAGAGACAGCAAAGGCAAGCACCGCTGAACAGGGCAAAGACCGCCATGGTGAAGACCGCTGAACCGGGCAAAGCACAGCTGAACAGGTCAGAGACAGCAAAGGCAAGCACCGCTGAACAGGTCAAAGACCGCCATGGTGAAGACCGCTGAACAGGGCAAAGCACCGCCAAATCAAGCATCATTAGCCCATGTGCAGCTGGGACAGTGACGGAACTGGGACCGTCACGGGGAGCGTGATGCACTCTGGGCACCATTCCCCCTCCAGAACCAGTGAAGACCTGCATCCACTCTGTCTGTCCTTCACAGGATGAAGCACTCTGGGCACCAGTCCCCCTCCAGAACCAGTGGAGACCTGCATCCACTCTGTCTGTCCTTCACAGGATGAAGCACTCTGGGCACCATTCCCCCGCCAGAACCAGTGGAGACCTGCATCAACTTGAGAGACTGTGGCTTTGCACTCCCCAGGATGGTACAGTGGGCAAGCCACCCACTGTAGAGACTTGAGTGACTGTGGCTTTGCACTCCCCAGGATGGTACAGTGGGCAAGCCACCCACTGTAGAGACTTGAGAGACTGTGGCTTTGAACACCCCAGGATGGTACAGTGGGCAACCCACCCACTGTAGAGACTTGAGAGACTGTGGCTTTGCACTCCCCAGGATGGTACAGTGGGCAAACCACCCACTGTAGAGACTTGAGAGACTCTGGCTTTGCACTCCCCAGGATGGTACAGTGGGCAACCCACCCACTGTATAGACTTGAGAGACTGTGGCTTTGCACTCCCCAGGATGGTCCAGTGGGCAAGCCACCCACTGTAGAGACTTGAGAGACTGTGGCTTTGCACTCCCCAGGATGGTACAGTGGGCAACCCACCCACTGTAGAGACTTGAGAGACTGTGGCTTTGCACTCCCCAGGATACATCAATGGGCATGGAGCCCCGTCATGGATCTGGCGTGGTTCTGACATCCGGCTGAGGTGCCCCCTCTTCCCTTCCCCCTGAGGTGCCTGTTGTATTTCTATCTGATGCCCCTGCAGTGTTCTCTCCGTTCCAGGACAGGTATCGTGTGTGGGCCTCGCCCATGCATTTTGGGCCCAGTGGTCCACGGACATTGAAATGTGCATACCTGTACTACTATTCGTGATGTATATATTTGGAATGTGTATATATTGATGTATATATGTGCTTACTGATTTTTGATACATTACAATGTTTGAACTCATTTCCTTTTGTCTTAGCATTTATCCGGGGGGGTTGGGGGCTGTTACTGTGATGTTCGGAAATGCATTGGTGTGTGTGATGTAGTGGGTGAGGGTCAGGTGGGGGGTGGGGGTGTTGCGTGTGTGTCTCCCTGACTTTTGCCTCCCCCCTCCCCTATGTTGTAGGTGCAGTACTCACCGTTGTCTTCGGCGCCTACGTTGCTGGTGATCGTAGAAGAGCAGGTAGACAAGCGCAGGGAGTATTTGTAGTTCGGGCTCCATGGTGGGCTCCTTCCTCGTGGAGTGTGTTAAGGTGAGCGTTTTCCCATTGCAAAAGCTGTTTCCGCCGTGTTTTTATCCACGGTGAATCCGCCCCGGAAAAGGTGGCGGATTGACGGGTTGTGATACTGTGGGCGGTACATTGTCTTCCGTCTGTCTGTTGGCAGTGACCGCCGCGCTGCTTATCTGTACCGCTGTGGCGGTCGGAGTGTTAAAGTGGCTGTCTTTGTTGGCGGTTTCCGCCACGGTCATAATTCCCTTTTTTTGTCCGCCGGCCTGCTTGCGGTCTTACCGCAGCTTTAACACCGTCCGCCAGGGTTGTAATGACCACCTATATCTCTTAGCAGCAGGACTGTGAGGTTGTTAAGCTATACTTCTTTTTCATTGGAGGCGGGAGGGGGGGACTTATCAGGTTCAGGAGATGAACGCAAGGAGTTCACAAAGGAATGAGGAGTCAGTAATTCCAGATCGGATACTCCCTGTAACTCCTCATTCTCCCATGCAATGTCACCTGGAGCAGCTGAAATCTATGCTGGAAACAGGACAGGTCTGCACTAACTCTTCAGGCCTCTTAATTTCTAAACGAAGTGGTAATGGGTTTAACGACCCCCTCAGGAATTATGGTGCTCTCATAACAAAGGCTTTTATGCCCTGATTCTGGATAGCCGAACCCACATTGAGATATTAATTCTGCTGTAATTTCCAAATTACTTGAAATCTGTGTGTGAACCAAATATAGAACACGTGTTTTCACAACACCATTATGTTTTTCTTGATTCGACACAACAATTTAGTATGTCCAAGAAGGACCACACAAACGCTGACAAAGTCAGGGTCTGTGTGCTTATAAGTGGAAATACTTGACCGACTGGCAAGACTGTGCGTTTGGAAGTTTGGATGGGTGAGTGTAAAAATGAGTCAATGGTTGGATCGATCGATAGATGAGTGAGTACATGGACGTATATGATCAGTGACTAAGGGACCTGATAGATTCATTGATTGTTGAGTGAGTGCATGGGTGGATGGAAGCCCGGAAGGGTGAGTTTACCTGGATGGATAAATGGGTGAGAGCATGGCTAAATATGAGTGGCTGCTGTAAACATACCATTGTAAATGCTGAAATGTTTACAAGCACAGAGTGGAGGTTCCAGAGCCTGGGATTTGAGCGGGATGAAGCACAAGAACAGTTTAACAAATTTAAAACCAAGAACTCCCACGGTTAAGACCACTGCACTCCTTTATTTCGCTGTCTTCCGGTGGGCTGGGACAGGAGCCTGACAGTGCCACGAGCGCTGTGCTGTCTGAGCAGGCTTCAGTCATGAGCAGTCAAGAGCGCTGTGGTGGGTGAAGTGGGGACAGCTTCTACTGGCCTCCAAAGACTGCTAGGTTCACGGTCTGGGAGCTGGGTCAGCCCTATATGTGACACTCACCAAGTTAGGGCATAGGGTTAGGGTTAGGGTTAGGGCAAAGGATGAGTCATATGCACATATGTGGCATTCAACGGTGGCGTTATTCATTCCGGGATGGAGCCACAGTGCTCAGGGAGGAGACAGAAGCGGGAAGTGACCTGCACGTTATCTTGGATGGAGGTCAGGTGGTACACATCAGCAGACGTAAATGCACCAGTAGCTGCTGCAGGACCAACTGGAAGGGTCATCTACTCAAGAGCACTGGTCCATTTCGCATGGACCTCTGAGCTCTTAAACTGCTCAGACACAGGCACCCGCTCACTGAGTGGGATGAGTGAAGTCACCCAGGACAGTCAGGGAGCCTTCCCACTGACAGAAGGTAGACACTTGCACTCTAGGAGACCCACAGACCATCAACCACTGGGAGTAACTCCCCCGTTCAATTATAGGCCATACCACAGTCTCCAAAGCCAAAGAGGTAACATGAAATGGGCATGTTCCTAGCCAATCCCCGGACATTGTTTACACAGTCTGACCATGGTCTCACATTTAGACTCTCACAACAGGATATGTTTACTCCTGTGTGATTGGTTGTGAGCAGCTGACTGCCCCAAGTTCTGGTCCTGCTTGTGTGATTACTGTGACACAAGAGCTGCACAGTACAAAGGGGAAAGAGTGCCCCTAGCTGACCGGTGGGCTCGTCTCACTGCTGTACCATTGTTCTGACCACACACTGATGCAAAGCCAGTCCTCCACATCACAAAGGACCATTATAAAAAACTGTGGCTGTATTGTAGCCTGGCAGTTGTTTAAAATATATAGCTAACATTAGATGAATGGGTTAACCTATTTCCCTTTTCTCTATGTATCAATATTACCCATTCTGCCATACACCTAAGGCTGTCTCGACCTAGCTCTAAAAAGGGATATTTTTCCAAAGTAATGAAACACTCTTTCCTCAGCCTGACATTTTGAACGCCCAAAACATGCCAATCTGACTATGGTCATGCAAATTGAGAAAAAAACGTAAGTCACATTTTAAAGAATTTTCTATCCACCTCATTTCAGAGCAGAATTACATGCTTCTGAGAATCTTCTGAAGAAGGAATTCTGGATGGCGTTAATGATTGGAGACCAGTGGTACCAGGAGAAACATTGAAAATACGCTTCTACTCAAAATTAATTCTCATTGTAAAAGGTTAGATAAGGAAGTTAAGGCTTGTCCTAGACCCAAGGCCACCCAGCAAATATGTGAAGCAATAAATGGTTTACAGTAGTCTTTCTAGTGCAGTGCTATAACAAGATTATTGAAGGTGTCTGATATGCAAGATGTATATTCCCCAATTCTAATTCTCTCTAACAAAGTATGTTTTTATGGTATGGTGCAGTCTTTATACAGTTCACCTGCCTGGTCTCACATCAACTCCTCTAGTTTTCTCCAAGGTGTTGGCAGAGTTGCGGCTCTCCCATGGAGCCCAGGTATTTCTTTGCCAGGGTGACTGGATCCTGATGGATGTGTACTTAATAGAGATGCTGGGCTCCTGAAGTTAACGACAACTCTGATGCACAAGTTGGGATCCTGCCTGAACCAGGAGGATAAATGTATTTCTTCTGTCATTTTTTTTTATAAAGCTGCTCACGGAGGGAGTGCGGCATTCAAAGGTGGTGGTTGTTTCTTTGATCATTCCGCACAGAACAATTCTGGCAGAGTTGATCATAAGGATTCTGGGCCTCATTCTTTCTGGCACTACTGTTGACTCATGGGAGGCAAAAAAATAAGATCTTTGTAGGGGACTCAGGGGCATATTTATACTTTTTGACGCTGAACTGGGCTAACGCAGTTCAGCGTCAAAAGTTTACCACCGTCTAGCGCCATACCAAGACCCCGGACGGGCGTCATATTTATGGTATGACGCTAGGCGGCGGTAAGGTCCTGCTAGCACCATAGAAAAGGACACTAGCCAGGTGCAGGAGGCGTAAGGGGAGCAGGGGGTTTAGCGTCAGAGGTTGACGCTAGTACATGCAGAGGCAAAAAAAAATACCTCTGCCCAGACTAGCGCCATTTTCTGACGTTAGAACCCCATGGACATGACTCCTGTCTCAGTTAAGACAGGAGTCATGCCTCCCAGCCCAGGGGACTTATGTCCCCTGAGCATGGCCATTAGGCACAGTGCCATGTAGGGGGCCCAAGTTAGGCCCCCCTATGGCACTTCGAAAAAAATAAAAACTTACCTCTACCTACCTGGGATGGGGGTCTCCCTATCCTTAGGTGTCTTCCTTGTGTGGGTGGGGGGGTGGTGAGGGTGTCCCTGGGGCCAGGGAAGGGCACCTGTGGGCTCTTTCCATGGTCTCTGACCATGGAAAAAGGCCCACAGGTCCCATAACGCCTGCCCTGACCCAGGCATTAAATAATGGCGCTAAGCAAGCATAGAGCCACTAGTTAAGGCCCTCATCCCCCGTGCCAGATTTTAGCACTGGGATAAATATGGCGCTGAGGCCATATCGTCATTTTCTGGACCGGAATGCCTACCTTGCATCTCATTGACGCAAGGTAGGTTTTCACGTACAGAAAATGACGTAAACTCCATAACTTTGGCACTAGACATGTCCAGCGCCAAAGTATAAATATGATATGGAGTTAGGTTTGCGCGGAATTAGCGTAAAAAAAAGGACGCTAATTTGGCGCAAACCGAGTATATATATATATGGGCCTCAGTGGTTCGAAAGGAGAGATTAGTCCACAGAATGCCTACAGCAGAGGCTTTGTCAAGATCTTTGCCGGTTTCAGAAGTAGGCTGTTCGGAATTCAGGAGCTTATTGTTATGGATTGTCAGGCTCAGCAGGTGCTGAATAATTCCCTCACAAGTTGGGAAATGCATCTAATTGAAGATTTAAAATGTCAGTGGTTTATAGACACAGGCAAGTCAGTGTCTTTAGTCTTCTAGAATCAAAGGCCTTTAGGGGGATGCTGACAGCTTTTGTTTTCTTTTTGCAGGACACTTAGGTCTTATTGGTGACAGCATTATGACCTGCTTTAGTTCAGCAGATGCAGGGCATTGGATTCGAATTTGTTCAGAAAATCTATGATACTTTGGCATTAGGCTATCCTAAGGTATAATCTTGCACAGGCAGCTCAGGATGCAGAGAAGGGTGCCTGCAGGTGTGTTTCTTTACAATTTTGTAAACAAGGAGAACCAGCTGTTTTGTTCATGGGTGCTTCCAAGGGATGGTATTTTAGGTTGGTGTGATACCGGCCCCCTGGGATTCCCAGCAGATGTATGCATTCACTCTGATTTCAGTTATTCATGCTGTGAAAATGGCCAGACATCCATGATACTGGTGGCTGCGGATTGTCATTGAGTATCTGGTACCTGGATCTGTTGCTTCTCAGTAAATGGAGATCCATCAAAACATTTGGGCTTTCCATCATTGTTAGTGCAGAAGGAGGATAAAGTGTTTCATCCTGACTCCTAGCCACTGACCTCATTTTTAAGGGGAGAGCTTCAATGTTTTAATGTTTTAAGTGGATTGCTTACTTTATAACGAGCGATTTTATTACTTCTACAGCGCTTACTTTGGGGGCTGTTGGGGCCGCCTTTTTCCTGGACCGGGGGTCTTTTTTTTTTGGACCTCTTGGGAAGGTAGGGCCTGTTAGAGCCCACTTCCTGTTCCCTGCAGGGGACCGCATCCTGTTGGTTAGCAGTCTAGGCTTTCACAAGGGAATAAAATGGCGGCAGTAACACGGCCGTGCAGCGGCTGCGTGCAGAGGCGCGCCAAAGGCAAGCCCGTCTGCGTCCGTCCGCGCCAGTACGGGCCAGAGGGCCAGGGGTTTTACATCTTTATTTAAGAGGGGCGTGTACGCTGCCTCAGATCTCTGCAGCTTTGCCGGCACTTCCTGCCCCCATACGTTGGTGCCTGGTAATTCTGCTTCTTGGAAATGTGTGCGATGTAACTGGACTTCGCCTATGCCCCTAGCAGTTGAGGAGCATATAGAGCCTTGGGGGAAGTGAGAAATAAGCTGGATTATGCTAACCTCCGGAGCGTAAAGGATACTAGGAAAATGGGATCCTTTGCCCTTATTAATGCCATATCCCTCCCTAAGCATGAATTTGAAATTAGTGAAGTCATCTCCACCTTCAACATAGACTGCCTTTTTATAACTGAAACCTGGGCTAGGCTAGAATCGGACCCTGATTTCATTGAGGCTTCTCCCGTAGGCTACTCCTTCTACACGTTAGATAGGACAACGGGTAGAGGTGGCGGACTGGCTCTTATCTGTAGGTCGGACCTCACCTGTACTTGGAACTGCACAAGTTTTATTTCAGATGTATGTGAAACTATGTTTTTTAAACTCTCTCACGGTCATTCTTTAGTTCTGGAGGGTCTCCTAATCTACTGTCTTCCTGGTCCCCTCCCTAAGTTTCTTTTGAAATGGACCGACGTGCTGGAACCTCTTATTATGGCCCCTAAAGCCATTATATTAGGTGATTTTAATATTCATTTTGATGATATTAGTAATCCTCTGGTCACCGAATTCCTTAATCTTATGGCCACTTTGGATTGGGTTCTAAAGGGGGGGTCCTGCTACTCAGACATCTGGCCACATCCTCGACGGAATCTTCACCCGTCCTGAGGAGCAGTTAAAGCTTACGACTACTCCGTTAGACTGGACTGACCATTCTCTCTTGACTTTTAAATTTACTGAAAGACAGCTTTTTCTCATACCCAAACCCCTGAATAAATTGATAAGGCAATGGAAAAGCATCAAAGCCGAATATTTGAGAACGGCACTAGAACACGGCTGGGAGGAGCCAAATATGTCTACTCTGCCGCCGCTTGTTTGCTTTAATCAGGGAATAGCCACAGCCATTGACTCGCTAGCCCCTCTGAAGGTCTATGCGCCACGTACCGGAAAAAAAACCTAGCCAACCATGGTTCTCTAAGGACCTCAAACTACTTCAGAGGAAATATCGACAACAGCAGTGCCGCTGGAGACTCAGTTCCAGTTCCAGCGAGAAAGCAAATTTAAAATCTGCTCTAAAAACCTACAGAGAGGCTTGCTTTATGGCTTAATCAGATTACTATACCTCAAGAATTAGAGAGCCAGCCAACTCCTCCAGAGAGCTGTTTAAAGTTATTAACACCCTTACTACTCCCCTTGGTTCGCCTGAGTTGGAGAACTCTCAGGACTTCTGCAACAAAATAGCTACATTTTTTTAAAGCAAAATTATAAACATTCACTCGAGCTTCATTTCTGGCAAGGCTCAGGGGAACTCTTTATTTACGGACACTACGTTGATGCTCCCCTTTGCTTCACTCACTGCCACCCTCGATAACCCTCAATTACTTTCAAAGTTCAAAATTCCATTTTATGATGTAATCCGTAAGCTGATCCATTAATGTAAATCAGGCTCCCCGTAAGATCCTTGCCCCCCTGCTATTCTTCAATTGGTCCCTGATTTGGTGGCATCAGAGTTAGTTCCCATTTTTCATGAGGTTCATACAACAAGCATATACCCGAATGCATGGAAAGAGACCATCATTATCCCCCTAAAAGAAAAAGAAACCGGAAAGAATTATGACCTAACCAATTTACACCCCATAGCTTTGCTTCCTTTTCTGGCCAAAAGTTTTGAAAAATAAATTAATAAAGAACTGGTCAATTTCTTTCTAGAATCGGGGGGCTTAGATGTCTCTCAACATGGATTCCGGAAATCCCACAGCACCGAATCCACTCTCATTTCTTCATCAGATACCATTCGTAGATTGGTAGATGTGGGCATGGGTGTCTTTCTGGTATTGCTAGATTTATCAGCAGAATTTGATACCATTGCACCCCATATTCTGTTAGAACGACTATATCATACTGGTGTCAGGGATCAAGCCTTTACGCTTCTTGAATCATTCCTAACTAATAGGTGGTCGACGGTAAGCAGTGGAGATTTCAGATCCCCTGCTTATCTTTTGCCATGTGGGGACCCGCAGGGCTTGTCTCTTAGCCCTACTCTATTCAATGTTTATTTTGCCCCTTTGTCTGAATTAATACGCTCTTTTGGCTTCATCCCTACCTCCTACACAGACGACACACAACTTATCATTCCTATCAATAAAAACGTGGAGGAAGTTGCTGCTCATTTTAACGCCTGTATGTTAGCTGTAAATAGTTGGATGAAGACCAACTGGCTAAAACTGAACTGTGAAAAAAATGAGATTCTCTGCTTTGGTATTAGCAGGGAACAGTGGCCTCTGAGCTGGTGGCCTAAAGAGTGTGGCACCCCCCCACTCCGGGTTCCACCTCAAGGAATTTAGGACTACTTTTTGATGACCATTTATCTTTCAAACCCCAGGTCAACCAGACTGCTAAAACCTGTATGTGGATCTTGAAGAAACTGAATACAAGTTTTCCCTATATTCAAAAACAATGGAGAATCACAGCTACCCTGGCTTTTGTCCTGTCCAGATTGGATTACTGTAAGGAAATCCCTCCTTGGCATGGTTACCCCCTGACTTTTTGCCTTTGCTGATGCCAAGTTTTGATTTGAAAGTGTGCTGAGGCCTGCTAATCAGGCCCCAGCACCAGTGTTCTTTTCCTAACCTGTACTTTTGTTTCCACAATTGGCACACTCTGGCATCCAGGTAAGTCCCTTGTAACTGGTACCCCTGGTACCAAGGGCCCTGATGCCAGGGAAGGTCTCTAAGGGCTTATGCCACCCTGGGGACCCCTCACTCAGCACAAACGCACCGCTTTCCAGCTTGTGGGTGCTAGTGGGGATAAAAAGACTAAGTCGACATGGCACTCCCCTCAAGGTGCCATGCCAACCTCACACTCCCTACAGGTATAGATAAGTCACCCCTCTAGCAGGCCTTACAGCCCTAAGGCAGGGTGCACTATACCATAGTTGAGGGCATAAGTGCATGAGCACTATGCCCCTACAGTGTCTAAGCAAAACCTTAGACATTGTAAGTGCAGGCTAGCCATAAGAGTATATGGTCTGGGAGTCTGTCATGCACAAACTCCACAGCACCATAATGGCTACACTGAAAACTGTGAAGTTTGGTATCAAACTTCTCAGCACAATAAATGCACACTGATGCCAGTGTACATTTTATTGTAACATACACCCCAGAGGGCATCTTAGAGGTGCCCCCTGAAACCTTAACAGACTACCAGTGTAGGCTGACTAGTTTTAGCAGCCTGCCACACACCAGACATGTTGCTGGGGATAGTGCCTTTGTCACTCTGTGGCTAGTAACAAAGCCTGTACTGGGTGGAGATGCTTCTCACCTCCCCCTGCAGGAACTGTAACACCTGGCGGTGAGCCTCAAAGGCTCGCCTCCTTTGTTATAGCACCCCAGGGCACTCAAGCGAGTGGAGTTGCCCGCCCCCTCCGGCCACGGCCCCACTTTTGGCGGCAAGGCCGGAGGAGATAATGAGAAAAACAAGGAGGAGTCACTGGCCAGTCAGGATAGCCCCTAAGGTGTCCTGAGCTGAGGTGACTCTGACTTTTAGAAATCCTCCATCTTGTAGATGGAGGATTCCCCCAATATGGATAGGAGTGTGCCCCCCTCCCTTCAGGGAGGAGGCACAAAGAGGGTGTAGCCACCCTCAGGGCTAGTAGCCATTGGCCACTAACCCCCCCCAGACCTAAACACACCCCTAAATTTAGTATTTAGGGGCTCCCAGAACACAGCAAGATAGATTCCTGCAACCTAAGACGAAGAAGGACTGCTGACCTGAAGTCCTGCAGAGAAGACGGAGACACCAACTGCTTTGGCCACAGCTTTACCGACCTGTCTCCCCACTTCAAAAGACACTGCTCCAGCGACGCGTTCCACAGGGACCAGCGACCTCTGAAGCCTCAGAGGACTGCCCTGCATCTAGAAGGACCAAGAACCCCTGAGGACAGCGGCTCTGTTCCACAAAGACTGCAACTTTGCAACAAAGAAGCAACTTTGAAACAACACACGTTTCCCGCCGGAAGCGTGAGACTTTGCACTCTGCAACCGACGCCCCCGGCTCGACTTGTGGAGAACAAACACCACAGGGTGGACTCCCCAGCGACTACGAGACCATGAGTAGCCAGAGTTGACCCCCCCTGAGCCCCCACAGCGACGCCTGCAGAGGGAATCCCAAGGCTCCCCCTGACCGCGACTGCCTGCTTCAAGGACCCGACACCTGGTAAAGGCACTGCATCCGCAGCCCCCAGGACCTGAAGGATCCGACCTCCAGTGCAGGAGCGACCTCCAGGTGGCCCTCTCCCATGCCCAGGTGGTGGCTACCCCGAGGAGCCCCCCCCTTGCCTGCCTGCATCGCTGAAGAGACCCCTTGGTCTCCCATTGAAACCTATTGCGAACCCGACGCCTGTTTGCACACTGCACCCGGCCGCCCCCGTGCCGCTGAGGGTGTACCTTTTGTGCTGACTTGTGTCCCCCCTCGGTGCCCTACAAACCCCCCCTGGTCTGCCCTCCGAAGACGCAGGTACTTACCTGCTGGCAGACTGGAACCGGGGCAACCCCTTCTCCATTGAAGTCTATGGTGGTCATTCCAACCCTGGCGGTCCATGACCGCCGGGTTGGAGGACCGCGGGAGCACCGCCGACAGGCCGGCGGTGCTCCAATGGGCATTCCGACCGCGGCGGTAAAGCCGCGGTCGGACCGGCAACACTGGCGGTCACCCGCCAGTGTACCGCCGCCCATTGGAATCCTCCAAGGCGGCGCAGCTAGCTGCGCCGCCGAGGGGATTCCGACCCCCCCTACCGCCATCCAGTTCCCGGCTGTCCGCCCGCCGGGAACCGGATGGCGGTAGGGGGGGGTCGCGGGGCCCCTGGGGGCCCCTGCAGTGCCCATGCCACTGGCATGGGCACTGCAGGGGCCCCCGTAAGAGGGCCCCTAAATGTATTTCACTGTCTGCTGCGCAGACAGTGAAATACGCGACGGGTGCAACTGCACCCGTCGCACAGCTTTCACTCCGCCGGCTCGATTCCGAGCCGGCTTCATCGTGGAAGCCTCTTTCCCGCTGGGCTGGCGGGCGGCCTGAAGGCGGCCGCCCGCCAGCCCAGCGGGAATGTCAGAATGACCGCCGCGGTCTTTCGACCGCGGAACGGTAACCTGACGGCGGGACTTTGGCGGGCGGCCTCCGCCGCCCGCCAAGGTCAGAATGAGGGCCTATGTGTTTTGGGCACCACTTTGACCTCTGCACCTGACCGGCCCTGAGCTGCTGGTGTGGTAACTTTGGGGTTACCCTGGACCCTCAATGGTGGGCTACATTGGACCCAACTTTGAACCCCGTAGGTGGTTTACTTACCTGCAAAACTAACAAACACTTACCTCCCCCAGGAACTGTTGAAAATTGCACTAGTTTTAAAATAGCTATATGCCATTTGTGTGAAAACTGTATATGCTATTTTGCTAATTCAAAGTTCCTAAAGTTCCTATGTGAAGTACCTTTCATTTAAAGTATTGTTTGTAAATCTTGAACCTGTGGTTCTTAAAATAAACTAAGAAAATATATTTTTCTATACAAAAACCTATTGGCCTGGAATTGTCTCTGAGTGTGTGTTCCTCATTTATTGCCTGTGTGTGTACAACAAATGCTTAACACTACCCTCTGATAAGCCTACTGCTCGACCACACTACCACAAAATAGAGCATTAGAATGATCTCTTTTTGCCACTATCTTACCTCTAAGGGGAACCCTTGGACTCTGTGCATGCTATTTCTTACTATGAAATAGTGCATACAGAGCCAACTTCCTACAATTACGGTAACGCCCTTTTGCTCAATCTTGACAAAGATCCCTTAATAAACTGCAGCTGATGCAGAACACAGCTGCCAGAATGCTATTAAACCTTCCACGATCGGCTTCTGCTAAGGATAGCGTTAAACATTTACACTAGCTCCCGGTAGCCCAACGGATCACTTTTAAAACTCTCTGTATCACCCATAAAGCCACCTATGGGATCGGACCCAAGTATCTGACGTCCAAATGACAGTGGTACAGACTTGAAAGACTGCTGCGTTCTGCCAGCACCCATCAAATTCAAGTCCCCCGCACCAAGAAGGTGAAGTGGGGTGATAAAGCCTTCACTATCGCAGCTGCAAAGAATTGGAATTTACTCCCTTTGGAACTTAGGAGAGAGCACAACTACCTCACTTTCAGGAAACGGGTCAAGACTTGGCTTTTTAAACGATAAGTCTCGACCCTGATTCTTCTTTCCTGCAGAGTTTGCACAGTCTCACCTTAGTCATCGTTTCGATGCCTTCGGGCCGGAAGGCGCTTTACAAATACTCTATACATACATACATACATACATCCTGATCCATGGTCCAATCAGTCTGCAGCTGCATGTTTGACATGTAAAAGATTAAAATGTATTGGTAGAACTTATCAGGAGAGTTGTTAGATATCATGATGAATGCCAACTGAGTGGACATCTGCAAGCTAGATGGTGTGTTGTATATTGTGTAACTAGAGACTTCTCAATATGCTCACTGCTTCTTATTGAACAATACTGAGTTTTTGTTGCACACTTTAAAAATGGTTTAACAGGTTGCAGCTGTTAGGGATTAGGGGGTAGCTATTTCAGTTTTTCCGAAGAAAGCAAATGTATCTTCCCTTTTTGAAGTTTTCTGAAGTTTCACATTACTGAAGGGGTGTGTCATCCAGAAGACACATGTAGCTTATATTACTTCACATTAGGATTTCGTTTTAGTATTTGTTTAATTGATGGCTCAAGCACTTATGCACTTACATAGTTGTGATGAGGAAACCATGACCCTAAACAGTGATTTTCTTGAGGTAACAGCAATAGACAATAAGTTGCATGACTTATCTGCAGACCTACCACACTCAGCTTTATCAAAAAACAAAATAAGTTTGCGGGTACAGCCATCTTTCTTGGTTAATGTTTTGATCACACGTCACTTAAATTAGTTCACTGCAGGAAAGTACCCTCTTTCTTGGCATGATTACCCCCATTTTCTGCCTGTTGTCAGTATGTTTGACTGTGTCTGCTGAGATCCTGCTAACCAGGACCCCAGTAGTTTTGCTCTCTCCTCTAAATTGTACCTTTCGCTTCCCACAATTGTCATACTGGTCCCCTGTGTAAGTCCCTAGTATATGGTACCCAAGTACCCAGGGCATTTGGGTTCCAGGGGATCCCTATGGGCTGCAGCAGTTATTCTGCCACCAATTGGGAGGCCATGCAAAGGGTTCTGCAGGCCTGCCATTGCAGTCTGCGTGAAACAGGTGCGTCCACCCGTTCTCACTACAGGTCACTACACCAGGTCACTATAAGTCACCCCTATGGTAGACCCCCTCCGCCCAAGGGCAGGCTGCAGATACCTGTGTGTGAGTGCACCCCTGCACTAGCAGGGGTGCTCCCTCAAACTCCAGATCCCTTTTCCTGGACTTTGTGAGTACGGGGACGTCATTTGACGAGTGTACTGAACATAGGTCACTACCTATGTCCAGCTACATAATGGTAACTCTGAACCTGGGCATGTTTGGTATTAAACATGTCGGACTCATACCCCAATACTGTTGCAAGTATTGGAAGTATCATTCCATGCACTCTGGGGGCTCCTTAGAGGACCCCCAGAATTGCTACCACCAGTCTTACAGGGTTTTCCGGGCAGCCCAGCTGATGCCACCCCTCAGATGGGTTTCTGCCCTCCTGCTGCATGCTCTGATCAAGCCCAGGAAGGCAGAACAAAGGATTTCCTTTGGGAGAGGGACGTAACACCCTCTCCCTTTGGAAATAGGTGTGACTGGCTTGGGAGGGGTAGCCTCCTCAAGCCACTGGTTTGCTTTGGTGCCCTCCATGCATAAACCAGTCCATACCAGTTCAGGGACCCCCAGTCCCTGCTCTGGCATGAAAATGGACAATGGAAAGGGGAGTGACCACTCCCCTGTCCTTCACCACCCCAGGGGTGGTGGCCAGAGCTCTTCCAGAGGGTCCCTGGGTTCTGCCATCTTGTTTTCAAGGTTGGCAGTGAATTCTGGGAGCATCTGAGTGGCCAGACCAGGCAGGTGACGTCAGAGCCCCCTCCTGAGAGGTGCTTACCTGGTTCGGTGACCAATACACCTTTCAGGGCTATTTAGGGTCTCTCTCTTAGGTGGGCCCTCAGATTCGGCTTGCAAGATTCCAGCAGGACTCCTCTGCAACCTCTACTTCGAGTTCTGGCCACAGGAACCGTGACTTGACCCTCTAGGAACCGACAATCGCACCTACAACGAAGAAGACTGTTCTGCAACTTTGTTTCCGCATCTCCTGCCAGCTTTGCAACACTTCCCCGGCCGTGCGTCCTCAGGAGACTGCAGCTCTTCAGCCTGCAGAAGAAGAAGAAGGAATCTCCCTTGTAGTGAAGGAGTCACTCCACTGCAACCGCAGGCAGCTACAACAAGCGACGACTGGCTGTGTGAATCTCCCCGCATCTTGAGCTGCGTGGATCCTGCATCACGGGTGGTGGTCCGGAGTAGTCCTTTTAGTCCTTTCTGCCAGCTGTCTAACTTTGGTGGAGGTAAGCCTTTGCCTTCCCACGCAGGACAGTACCCTTGAGCACCATGTCTCTTGCAGCTGCCTAAGGCTTGTTTGCGTCTCCTCCAAGGGATGTTCAGTCAACTTTAGCTCCAGCCCATAGCACTCCATCTGGCAAAACACTGCCTCCTACATTATTCTGCAGCGGCGTGGGATGCTCTTCTGTAGTGCTGCCTAGGCTTCTTCTGCAACTCTTTTGTCCCCATCCTGTGGGACTCCTGCGGGGGCTGCCTCTGCTCCTGTGGACTCTGCGATGCTGAGGGTACCCTGTGACTCCCCCTTCTGGCTTGGATCCTCCAGGGCCTTGCTGGTCCCTGGCAGCACCACTTTTCCACTAACTGCGAGTTTGCCTTTGCCAAGGCTTGTTGGTGGAATTCCTGCTCCGACACCCATCTGCAATCTTTCTTCCAGTGTGGGACATCATCTGCATTCATCAGGAACTCTTCTCCGGCTCCAGGGCTGCAGTGCTGACCTGTTCTTCATCACTGTCGGTAGTAACTTCTATTCCTCCTGGACTCCACTGTGACCCTTAGACTTGGTCCCCTCTCTCCACAGGTCTTCTTTCTTCAGGAATCCACCAATGGTTTTCTTGCAGTCTTGTCTGGGTGTCTTCTTTTTCTTCTTTTCCTCCTTTTGGGTGCTTATGGGAAAATCCAGTGATTTACTCCAGATTCCTGGTTGCTGGGGGGTACTGTATTACTTACCTCTGTGGTCTTTTAGTATCCCCCAGCTCACCTCTACACATTTTACTTACCCAGGTGGGGGCACCTTATTTGCAGTCCATTTGTTTAGTATATGGTTTGTGCTCCCTCAAGGAACACTATTGGTTAATGCTATTTGCACTGTTTTCTAACCTTTTCTATGCCCATTTCTGATTGTGAGTGTATATATTTAGTTTATTACTTACCTCCTAATGGTGGGTTACACTTGTAGTATTTTTGTGGTGATTTGTCCCAAAAATAAATTACCTTTATTTTTGTAACACTGAGGGTTTTCTTTCATGTGTGTAAGTGCTGTGTGACTACAGTGGTATCGCATGAGCTTTGCATGTCTCCTAGGTACGCCTTGGCTGCTCATCCACAGCTTCCTCTAGAGAGCCTGGCTTCTAGACACTGCCTACTCTACACTAATAGGGGATATCTGGTATAAGGTGTAAGTACCATAGGTACCCACCACACACCAGGCCAGCTTCCTACAGTCACCCAGTTGCTAGTCTTCTTTCCTCTGCCTCAAACAGTTGAAAGGTTAACTTCTGAAGTCTGTGTTTCCCAAGCTATGACTATGATGAAACAGTTTATCTCCAGATGGATAAAATGGGTATTATGGAGTGCTGTGAGGCAACCAGTAGCAATCTGACTGAAAGAATTGTGGCTGAATCCTGAAGAGCCAGTGCTGTGATCGTTGCTGTCATGAGGGAGGTGCCTCTGCAGGAGATTTGCAGAATGGCAACTTGGTCTTCTTTCCACACTTTAACAAAATATTAGGGGGTTGACCTAAATGCCAAGACTCACGACTTGTTTGAAAGATTGGTGATTCACCACATATTTAGTTAATGAGATGCGTTCAGGCTTCCCCGGGGAGCTCCGTCCAAATTCTTAGGTATTGAAGGAAAATCTGCAGTGGCAACACTATCCATTATAATTTTTAAAAAGTTACTGACTTTTGGGAACTTTGGTTCTGATATAGTGTGATCCTTCTGCATATTCTTTATTGTTTATCTGCCACCTTTGAATATATGTGTATGCTGTAAAACAGTGGTTCCCAACCTGTGGTCCGGGGACCCTGGGGGTCCGCGAAGCCTTCTCAGGGGGTCCGCGAGAGAATAGAAAATTAAAAAATATGAACAAATATTGACAAATTAGGTCCTCAGCTTCCAGTAATGACTCAGGCGGGGGTCCCCGGATTCCCATGATGATTCAGTGAGGGTCCCTGAGTTCCATCAATGTTAAAGTGGGAGTCCACAGAAATCAAAAGGTTGGGAACCACTGCTGTAAAACGTATCTTGGCTTTGAAGCAGAGTGGCACTATTTATAAACTATTTGTCATAAACCCTGGGCGAAAAAAAACAATTCCATCACGACACTCTGTGGTGTAAGTGGTGCCATCTTGCACTGTGAGAATGAACAGAAAACATTCCATCATTTAAGATAATAGCAATCCAGCTTTTGAAGCCTGGACAAATTATATAGCACCATGTACACGGTTCATCAGAAGGAAGAAGTTGGTTGTAGACTGTCTGCCTCATGGAGGCCACTAATGTTGCCTGTTTTTGTAAAAGTGATACAGTATATTAAAAGCTGCATGTAATTAGATTTGAAACCTCATTGCTGACCAATGAACATGTTTGACAGGTCCCAGCTCCTCTCCTCGTTTGCCACGTGAAAGAAAACCATCACACCCTCTTTCAAGGCCAGATATGTCAACTCAAGGTCAAGGCCCCCTGTCAAAGAACGGATCAACAAGAAGCCCTGTGACAGGTACACAATTTCATCTTTGTAGCCCAGTACTCCTATTGTTGTTAATTCTAACAAAAATCAACAGTAGTGATAATTAATACCAGTTTCAAATTAGATTCTTCTTAGCTAACTTTTATCATGTACCACTAGTTCAAATTGTTAGTGGAGGTCCAGCATATGCCACAGAAATAAAAAGGAAAAAAACATTCTGCCACCCAAACCTGACCTCAATATGCTTGCAGTAAAAATGTAAACTAAAAACATTCACTGTTGTGACAGTTTTACTATTATTTTTTCAAACCATGCCTTTCAGTTGCGCCATGCATTTTATTGTTATTTTTTGTGAAGGAGTCGAGAATAAATAAGGACCTAAACCAGCACTCAAACCACGGGCAGCTACAATGTTACAATGCCGCTTACACATTTATTAACAGTAACTTTCAAAAGAAGATGTATGATAAATCACCCGAAATACAGGCAACATAAGTAGCAGTCATTTAGAGATAAAGAATAAATTAAAGCCACATTTTGAAGCACCTTTGTCGCCGAAGAGAAAAGGAACTCTTGGATGTAAACAGTGTGCAAAGACTTTGAAGACACTAGAATGAAGAGAACCAATGGGTGATGTTGGCTTATCCCACTGCCCTGCATCTGTGCTGTAGTAGGCAGAGGCAGAGTGGGAATGGCAATTTAAAAGACCAGTGGATGAAGCCCACTGACCACGAGCCCATGTCTGTGTTTATAAAAACAATAGTTCAGCGACAGAGCTTATGCTAGGTCAAATGGCGGGTCTCAAAAGAATGAATGGGAACAGCTACTCATTTTGCGAGTTTTGTCAATACCTCACATACGTTAATGTTATTTAAGCCAGTAACAAAGCACCTAATCAAGGTAGACCTAGATGTGTGGAATTAAAACATGCTAATCGACATTAGCAGTTATGCCTTACTTCAGTTTCCATACTGTCTAAATTGACTTTTTATACTAAACTTTTTAGTTTCTTCTACTATAACAGTTTTTCTTCATTATCAATAAGTGACATATATTTAACAACTGTAATTCTGACCAATTCTACAGAATTTAAATGGCTGATCGCTTCTTTCCAGTACTACGGGGGAAAAGATCTCCTTTAGGTCTCCCATTATATTGCTTATTTTTAAGATAGTAGTACAATATTTTATAATGCCAGTCTGGATTGTCCCTGTGCTTAAAAAGAAAACATCTCTTTACTTCAAATAACAAACTCACAAACCAGCCAGCATGTGTCTCCCTATTCAATGTAGATTTGTTATTGCTTCCTCAATTTTCCTTTTCAGAATGTCAAACTGAGTGGGATGGTGGGATTTCCATCTGTGACCTCTGCGGATAATATGTGCAGAGCTCCCATACAAGCAGTGACAATCAGGGCCCTCTATGAAAGCCTCTCTTCTGGTGCCAGTTTATGGTCATTTCAGACACCCTGCTTCTTGATCATGTCCTTCCTTCTAATGCAGGTAGTACAAGAACTCAGCCAGTGAGGACACGTGCTTGGCCCTTGAGCCTGAGTCACTTGTGCAGACAGGAGTCACTCTGTAGGACAAAGACCGGGGAGTGGACAATCTGCTTCCCAGTTATTACACTGGTCTTTACAAAGACCTCCAAAGACAGAATGTCTTCTCCTGGGCATTTACACTACAGATGAGCAGGCTCTCTTCTCTTCCATAGTTAATAAAACTGCGGAAACACTGATGACTCCCCTTAATTCAGATCGCCTGACTTCTACTCCTTTCACTGAAGTCCTTTCAGAGGAACAGACTTCAGAGGCCATTTGCCTTTTAATGAAGATCTCAGTGAGGCAATTTGTGATGTCTAGGAAAAGCCTCAGTCAGTTTCTATAGTTTCATGGACTTCTTCCAGGAGGCACAGACCAGCCCCCAAAGACCTTGCTTATTTATCAGCCCATCCAATACCTGAAAGCTTGGTGGTGCAAGCTTTATCTTCGTACCTGAAACAAAACAAGTTTGAGTGGCACCTCATTACAGAGTTGCAGTGCTCCTTGCATTCGGTTGTGCCAGGTTGCCTGGCTGTAAGGATTAGGAATGCTGTCTGTCTGTTCACAAGATACTCTTATGCTTGGGCAGGTGGATGTGGATGATGGCTGTTTGGAAAATTCCAGCCTACCAGGAAATGCAGAGCTGCTCCATGGGTCCAGTGGAGGACGGCATGGTCGCAGTGGTACAGGCCATGCAGATGGCTTCAGACTCCAAGCCTGGGTGAGGGCATGCAGTGGACTTAGCAGTATCTGTGGCCCTCTCCTTGAGATGCCATTGCATTATCAAAAGCTGTTTGAGGAGAAGACAGGTAGAATCCTGGAGATATTCAAGCAGAGTTATGCTGCCACCACAGCCCTGAATTTGACTTCCCCGACAAGCATTTTACACCCACAGTGTCACACTTTTTGGGTGGAGCAACCACTTTTGTAGACTCCATAAGCAACCTCATCGACTACTCTTTCATAATGAAGAGGGCAGAGGTACAGGTAATAACGGTACAATTAGCTCCTCCTCCTCCTCCTCCTCCTGTTCATCCACACCAGTTACACCTAAACCGCTCTGGAATCTCAGTGTGACAATTTCATAGACTCCCCGTGGAGGGTGAATGACAGATGTCTGCTTCTGTTAAGAACATCAAGGCAAAGACCTTTGCCAGTGGATATTGTTAAGCTTCAGTGCTTAATTTGTGGAAAAATAAGTTGCAGGGCCCATATCATCTCTCAGGAGGCCCCACTGCAGCTTTCACCACATGCTGTCCCCAACATCATTGCCAAATGCCTGTTCCATTGCTTCCCACTGAAGATCCTAGCATTGTTATCCAATTTGCAATATAAGTTCACCTGCTGATGTTTAAAAACAGTCAGACAGCACCTCGATGTTGTGGGCAGTCATGAATATGTGCAGGTATCAAGAAATAAGTGCTGTGGTGAACATTGGGAAACACTGGTGCAAATTAAGCACTGGATTGCACTCTGCCTTTTCTGAGTAAGCCACCACCTATTGCCTCTCTTGATGTAGTTGTGGCAATATAATTGGTACCTGTAGACGGAAGTGGAAAGTCTAGATGCATTGGATTCTCCACTTGAAAAAAAGAAATGTATTTCTTTGGCTACTGTCTTTGAGGAGGAGAGATCTATATTATTCTACTTTCATGAATTGTGATCCAGAGAAAAAAAAGGAAGGATGAGAACAATTTCAGGGCTTGACTCCTTAATTCCTAGACTGCGCAATGGTGTGGTGAGTGGTGGCTCGTGCTGAACCCAATGAAAGACCACTGAGAAGGTGAGCAATACTAGACAGATGTCCTCATCAACCAGAGCTTACAGTTGCTAACTTGGTACTTGTAGAGTTTATTTCCTTGCTACGTCTGGAACTGAATCCAGGTTAAAAACAGTTCAGTAGCATAGAGGCTGTCACAGATTCTGAGAATCTATAGGAACTAAGTTTGTTTTTTCAGTAGTGGTGTCATCTGGCAAGATTGTGGTGTAAATGGAAACACGTCTTCTTCCAGGAAAGGATCAACTATTTGAAGAATTAAAATAGCTACCTCAACAGCCCAGTATTTCATCAGTGTTGGTGAAATGGTGTTCTCGGCATAGTATGAAGGATATGTGAAGGCTAACTTGTAGGAAGGATAGTGTGTCCTTATGGTTGAAGGGTGTCCATTTGGATTTGTCAGATTTTCAATGAAGTTGGTAATGTTAGACACACTTACCGCTGAGCAAGGACATCCTGGTTTTTGTGTGGCATCAATCCATGCTTGATCATTTTAAAAATGCTATCTTGTACTTAGAGAGTTGGGTTATTTAACTTCTAAAACAATATTTTTAGTATGGCTAGTAAGGGCTTAGTGTATCCTTTTGTTAGGGCTTGGAGTTGCGAGGGTGTTGATAGCTTTGTTCATGTATTTCCTAGTTTTCTCATTATTCTTTTTATTGTATAATTGAAGTCTTCTGAGTACAGAGGATCTTGGCAGGAGAAAATGTGAATGCATTAGCATCTCACAGAGTCACTACCATGAGTAACTTGAGATGACTCCCTGGCTCTAGCACCTCTTCCTCCAGCCTCAGTGGAGATCTCAAAGCATCTAAAGTCCAGGGTTGCTGTCAACGAAGGAGGCAGTGGAACAAAGCAAAATTAGCCCAACTTGACAAAACGTAGCATGAACGTAGAGCTTATTGTTGTAAAAAGGGTGAAGTGCAGACAACCTTGATAGTTTGCAGACCACATCTCAGGCATGGCCCACTGGAAAAGACACTGACTCTGCCCAGGACCTGGTAGCAATTGAGCAACTACTGTATGGAGAAAGAAGATACTTGAAGATGTCCTATTACTTTTATTGTAAAGCACTTTGCCACTCTTTAGGGTCTAGTAACGCTCTGTCAAAAACTCTAAAATAAAATAGAACAAATAAATGGCAGGAAATATATAACTCTCATGGAACAAATAATTCAGCAATAGCACTTTTCCTTGGGTAAAACCACCAAGTTTGACAAAGTGCCTGTTCAGGATATCAATAGATTTTGTCTCGTTAAGATATTATTTGAAAATTCTCCAGACATCTGGTTTGTTGTGAGTTCTCTATGTGTGGGTTCTGGACTAAGATTACAGTGGAAAATGTGCTGATTTTTAAGAAAATCGAGTAGGGATTTTGACAAAAAAAAGTGGATGAATTTTTATTAGCTTATTTGCGCCAAAGAAAAAAGATGACTCCTCAATGGAGGGACTATTCCTTTATTAGTACATAACAGATAGTAACCCAAGGGTTTCCAAATGTTTGCTTCCGAGATTCCCAGCTGGTCTGTGGAAGGTCATCGTGCCTCAAGAAAAAGGCAAACCATGTACTTTTTGACAGGATCCTCTTGCTGTGTCTCCGAAAGGGCAAGCCGTGATGGACGGGAATGTTTCAGTCAGTCTTACCCACAGGGAATTCCCCATTGCAGCCTTTGATGCCATCATTGTTTAGCTCGAAATGAGTCTCGATGTGTTTGTGTTCCCATTCAGCAGAACCTCAGCCGAGCAGATCGGGAAGGATAATCCTTTTGGGTGGTTTTCATTGGGGGGGAGGGGGCATAACTGGCGTACTTTTTTCTGGCATAATTTCCAAACATTACACATAATTATGCTTAATTGTGTGAGAAGGGAAATCCAGCATTTAGCACTATTTTCGTCGAAAATGGGCTTGAGGATACATTGGGTACTAAGAAAATAGCAATAAATGCCACAAGAGACCAACAGTAGTAGCCAGCAGCCACTCTCTCTGTTTCTTCGCTCCTGTCGAGAATGTATTCACCACAGTACTGTTAATTACTCCAGCTGGAGTAATCACGTAGGTTTGGTAATTTTGCATCACAAGAGTAATGTGTAAATTACTGAAATTACTCCAATCACTTGGTGTAATTAAAATTTCTCCTTTTTAGGGGCCAGCGCAAAGCGCTCCGTCCTGTGTTGTAATCTCTCTTTGGGCTTCAAACCACACCCATGTCACGTCAGTCTTTCATTGGTTCACGGGCTTGCCTTTTAAAATCTGCTTGCTTTTATTAGTAAAAGGCATGCATACATCATACCTTTTCTGGTGTTTAGCCCTCCTCAAGCGCACTGACCATGTACTGAAAACATACGAGGCACTATGTTTTCCGTCCAGATTCTGGACTACTTTTTCTCTTTTTTCGCAGTGCGATCTCGCTGGGCAGAAGTCGAGCGCTTTGCATGAGATCGATCCTGTTACGTAGGTAATTGCACTTTTGCCAGTTACAGGGATAATTGTACTTTTGCCGGTTACATGGATAATTGTACTTTTGCCGGTTACAAGGACAATTGCACTTTTGCCGATAGGTTTCACTACGAGTGAACTTTTATTTCCCTTTGTGTGTCTGCTTTGCGCTGATGGCGGCCGTCAGCTTGCTTATGTGAAACTTTTACTTTTCAGTTTATATGTCAAGAAAAGTCTGGTTAGTTGTGTGAAGCTGTTTTACTTTTCATTTTCAACTTATGTGGCAAGAAAAGTCTGGTTAGGAGTTTACAATGCCAATTGCTCTAGCTCGAGCAAACGCGAGACCCATTGCATTGCAAATGCTTGTTGATTCAGATGGCCAAAGGAGTAGACTGCTACTCTGAGCAATCTCCAGTGGTTGCTGTTGATTCAAGCATGGGCACACGTCACTTTTATGCTTTGTAAGGGCCTCTGTATGCAGCCAGTGGACGGCAGTTCTGCTTCGGTTTTTAAGTCTGGTTTCTCTGATATGTGTGTGTTTTCATCTATCCCGCCTGCCCTGTAGAACCAACGACACATTCTTCACTCGTTCATTCACTTCTCAGTCAAAGGTCAAGTTATTGACAGAAGTAATGTGACAGGAGAGTAACTAACTACTGTGGACGTGACTGCTATGGATGTCACAGGAGAGTGGCTGCTCTTGATTTTAGAGGAGAGCGACTGCTTTGTTGCAGTAGGGTGACTGGTGCAGATGTCATAGGAGAGTGTTTGCAACAGGTAATACAGTGAAATGACTATTGTGACTGTCTCAAGAGAGTGGCTGCCCTCGCTGTTACAGTAGAATGAATGCTGTGGATGTCGCATGAGAGTGACTGCTAAGGATGTTACAGGAAAATGTCCGCTATTGATTTTAGAAGAGAGGGACTGCTATGGATCTTAGAGGTGGGTGAGTGCTGTGAATGTAACAAGAGAGTGGCTGCTGTGGATGTTACAGTTGAGTGTCGGGTGCTGATTTTAGAGGAGTGTTACTGCTAGTGACTGCTATGAATGTTAGGCTATGGTGACTGCTGTAGATGTCGCAGGAGAGTGACTGCTACTGATGTTACAGTGAAGTTGCTGCTATGGGCAGTACGATGGAGATGCCACAGGAGATAGCTGCTATCTGCGTTACTGTCGCGATCACAGTAAAGAGACTGCTACGGGCATTATTGTTAGAGATGTCAATGGAGAGTGTTGCTATGGGCGTTACTGTAGAGATTGCAGGAAAGTGGCTGCTAAGGGCATTACTGTAGAGATGTCACTTCAGATTGCTGCTATGGGCGTTACTGTAGAGATGTTACAGTAAAGTGACTGCTGCGGGCATTGCTGTTAGAGATGTCACTGGAGAGTGCTGCCACGACCGTTACTGTAGAGATGTCACTGGAGTGTGTTGCTATGGACGTTACTGTAGAGGTTACAGGAACGTGACTGCTATGGACGTTACTGTAGAGATGTTACAGTAAAGTGACTGCTACGGGCATTGCTGTTAGAGATGTCACTGGAGAGTGCTGCTATGGGCGTTACTGAACAGATGGAGAGTGCTGCTATGGGCGTTACTGAAGAGATGTTACAAGAGAGTGCTGCTTTGATCGTTACTGTAGAGATGTCGCAGGAGCGTGCTGCTATGGTCGTTACTGTAGAGATGTCACAGGAGAGTGCTGCTATGGGCGTTACTGTAGAGACGTTACATTAAAGTGACTGCTATAGGCGTTGCTGTTAGAGATGTCAGAGGAGAGTGCTGCTATGATAGTTACTGTAGAGATGTCAGAGGAGAGTGCTGCTATGGGCGTTACTGTAGAGACGTTATATTAAAGTGACTGCTGTGGGCGTTGCTGTTAAAGATGTCAGAGGAGAGTGCTGTTATGATAGTTACTGTAGAGATGTCAGAGGAGAGTTCTGCTATGGACGTTACTTTAGAGGTGTCACTGGAGAGTGGTGCTATGGCCGTTACTTTAGAGGTGTCACAGTAGAGTGCTGCTATGGGCGTTACTTTAGAGGTGTCACAGTAGAGTGCTGCTATGGGCGTTACTGTAGAGACGTTACATTAAAGTGACTGCTATGGGCGTTGCTGTTAGAGATGTCAGAGGAGAGTGCTGCTATGATAGTTACTGTAGAGATGTCAGAGGAGAGTGCTGCTATGGGCGTTATTGTAGAGACGTTATATTAAAGTGACTGCTGTGGGCGTTGCTGTTAGAGATGTCAGAGGAGAGTGCTGCTATGATAGTTACTGTAGAGATGTCAGAGGAGAGTGCTGCTATGGACGTCAGTGTACAGATGTTACAAGAGAGTGCTACTATGGATGTTACTTTAGAGGTGTCACTGGAGAGTGGTGCTATGATCGCTACTGTAGAGACGTCACCGGAGAGTGCTGCTATGCATCTGTTATCAGGACTTGACCTCTTTTTCCTTTCATTTTCTCAAGGTCCGGTGAAACGCAGCGTCAGTGCTTCTGGAGGAGAGCGCCAGCCCGGGGCAAGGTATGTATGATTTACGCTGTTTAAGTTACCAAGTAATTGCTCGGCGCAGCAGCGGCCATGTGAATTCCTTGGCAGTGCGCTTAAGGTCACAGTTATTAAATTCAGTATTTTTCACCCGTGTTTGGAGCATTCTGATGAACCAGGTTATTTTGCCTGAACATAAATGTCGGAGGGGAAATTACTGTTTTTTATGTACATCTAATTTAAAGTTACAATTTGTTTTGGGCAGCGTTGCAGTCTATGAAGTCAGCTGTTTGATTCTGTGAGCAAAAGCATTATTTTCAAAATGCTTGGCACAATTGTATATAAAATATAAACCACGTCGAGTTTAGAGCTGCATTCTACTCTCAGGACAGTTGCATTTCAATGTTTTTAAAATAATGCACATCTCTCTGCAAAGGATAGTTGCATTTCAGTGTTTGTAAAATAATACACATCTCTCTCCACTGTGGCTGGGGAGCTGGTAGGAGCAGTGAGGTTCCCCTGCCCCCCCCCCCCCCCCCAACTTGAAAAAACGATAATGGGTTGGGACCAGGTGGGCAGAGGTGGCACCCACAGAAAAAAATCAGTGGCCGTTCCCGCAGCACCACAGTGGTTCTTGGCTGGGGAGCTGACGGGGTCATTGGGGGCCCTGCCACTCCGTTCAGTGGTGTGGCATAGAGTGGAGCAGAGGGTCATCGAGTGGACTAGAGTGAAGCAGAGTGGAGTTAATCAAAGTGAAGGGTTTTAGAGTGGAATAGCATAGAGTGGAGTGTTGTGAGTGGAGTAAAGTGTCATAGAGTATAGTGTCGTGAGTGGAGTAAAGTGTCATAGAGTGGAGTGGCGTGAGTGGAGTAAAGTGTCATAGAGTGGAGTGGCGTGAGTGGAGTAAAGTGTCATAGAGTGGAGTGGCGTGAGTGGAGTAAAGTGTCATAGAGTGGAGTGTCGTGAGTGGAGTAAAGTGTCATTGAGTGGAGTGGAGTAAAGTGTCATAGAGTGGAGTGTCATGATTAGAGTAAAGTGTCATAGAGTGGAGTGTCATGATTGGAGTAAAGTGTCATAGAGTGGAGTGTCGTGATTGGAGTAAAGTGTCATAGAGTGGAGTGTCGTGATTGGAGTAAAGTGTCATAGAGTGGAGTGTCGTGAGTGGAGTAAAGTGTCATAGAGTGGAGTATCGTGAGTGGAGTAAAGTGTCATTGAGTGGAGTGGAGTAAAGTGTCATAGAGTGGAGTGTCATGATTGAAGTAAAGTGTCATAGAGTGGAGTGTCGTGAGTGGAATAAAGTGTCATAGAGTGGAGTGTCGTGAGTGGAGTAAAGTGTCAGAGTGGAGTGTCGTGAGTGGAGTAAAGTGTCAAAGAGTGGAGTGGCGTAGCATCGTAGAGTGAATTAAAGTGGCGTGGAGTGTTATAGAGAGTCATAGAGTGAGTGTCATGGGGAGGAGTAGAGTGGCCTAGAGTGAAGTGGCGTAGAGTGGCATAAAGTGGAGTGATGTGGAATGTTGTAGTGTAGAGTAGGGTAGAGTGGAGTGTCATATAGGGGAGTACCGTGGTCTTGAGCATGGGAAAGTGGAGTGACATATAGTAAAGTGGTGTACAGTGTTATAGAGTGATGTAGAGTAGTGTAATGTAGAGTGTAGTGGTGTGGAGTAGAGTGGCGTGAAGTGGCATAGAGTGAATGTGCTTAGAGTGGCGTGGAGTGGAGTGGCATAGAGTGGAGTATGCATGGTGTGGTAATGCACTGCCATGACAGACAAAATGTTTTTAATTGAAAGAACAATTACATTTGCAGAGACATTCAGTTTCACTGATACAACTATACTGCACATAAACTATAATGTGTTGAAAGGGAATCACCATGTGAAGTGATGTGTTTTGATTCTATTCAGATATTTGTTTCCAGTACACTTCAAAATTATAAAATAAAGTTTCATGTGTGCTTTCCTAATTCTGATTTATTCTGAAATATTTGCATAACAGACATTTCAATCTTGTTGAGCGCTAGAACAACACCTTTACTAAGTAAGTAAAATACATTTCTAGAGCACACTGTACCCAAAGCTATGACAGCACTACAGAACCCAAGAGCTGCAACAGAGGCAGAGAGAGGAAATGAAAAAGACAAGAAAACCTTACACAGACTCAAAGGGGAAAAAAAAACATTTCTCACCCTCTGATAGTCAGATAACGCCTTTCACCTTGAAGTCAGAGAAACAAAAGTAAACACCAAGCTCCCTCAGAAGTCAGAGCCTGACATTTGACCTCTTGTGTTTGAATGCACAATAAATGTGACAAGATAAGAACAAAATGTAAAGGCCTGGTTACAGAAAGCAAGCACTGTGAAAGAATACATTAAACAGGCTATGCTCCATGGGATGGACTAACTCATGCTTGACAGCTTAAAATAAGTAAAGCCAGCAAATAGAATGCAAGCAAATGTGAGTTACAAACCACAAAGTCAATGATGAGTAACAGGCCCAATGCATTCCTAGGCCAGCTTTCCGAATGTCCCCAAGATGACTTTAGCAAACCAGAAAGCTGCGCTGTCCGGTAGGCTTTGACCTAAAAAAAACACAGCAAATTTCCTTGGTTCATTGAATCCATGATCCCAGGGTAGCTTAGCCATATACTTTTAATGCACTCTGAACAGGAGCTGTATGGTCCTCAGCTAGAGTGCTGGGACTCCTTGTGATTGGTTGTGGCAGTGCTTTGTGGTCTAAAAAATACTTTGAAAGGACACAGACTTGCTTAATGCTTTTTTAAATACCTTGGCACATACTTTGAGACAATCACTGTTATTAAACATTGTAATTTGTGAAGTTAAAATCTGCATATGAAATATACAATCTGATAGAGACTTCTAGTTGCAGATTCCTTATCTTATAATTTTTCCCAGGCGTCAGACTGGATACGGAGATTTTTTCTTCAGCAATACCCTTGCGCGACGTTGGGTCGTGGTCGCCGTGATGTCGGGAGTAGTACATAGACGTTGCCTCAGAGCAGTGACGTCAGTTCTTTTTATTTCTGCGCCGCGCTGATCTGGAGAGAGCAACCATTGGTCTCTTTTTGACCAAATTCGACTCTTTTGTTGACTTTTTGGTGAGTTTTTTGGTGCATCAAGTGATGTCCCCGAAGACTGGTTTCAAGCTATGCATGGAATGTCAACACATAATGTCGCTGATGGACCCAAATCAGGTCTGTTTATGGTGTCTGGAGCGCGACCACGACCCAAAGTCATGCTCCGAGTGCCGGGCCATGCACCCGAAGGCCTTGAGGGTGCAGTCCCTCAAGCTGATGGCAGCCCGTTGCTGGGCTCCGTGTAGGCCCCGGTCTCTCTCGAGGGGAAGGCCTCAAGACCGGTCATGGAGCCACCAGGTGAAGAGATCCCGTCATCCTTCAACTTCACCCCTTTGCTCGGCTGACGTGATGCGGGAGGAGCATCGATGCTCGAGGCCTCCGTCTTCGGAGCCTGCTTCTGGGTCCACTCCATGCCTCCCCGAATTTCCGGGAGCGGGGGCAACCCCTGCCCAATTAAAGGAGTTTTATGATGCCATGTGCCTCATTTTTTGGCAAACAGACCCGCTACAGTGCCCTCGGGCTCAAGGGGTTCAGCTGGGGGCTATTTGTGTTCCACGCCAGCAGCTCCAGCTCCGGCCACCGAAGTCCCCTCCGGATCCACTCTCGGATCCGCATGGGCACTGGTTGTACCATTGAGACCTTTCCCAATGTCGGTTCGATTGCAGATGCTTCCGACATAGGTGGTGCCCACCATTGACTTTGACCTGATCCTGTTACCCGACTACTCGGAATCAAACCGGCGTCGGCCGACGATGCCTCCTTCTTTAATGGGGCCTATTCACCCAAGGTTGGATTCCGACCCTTCATCTTATGGGTACAAATTCGGCAGAGGAATGGATGGGTCCCTGGACCCTCATGAATACCAGGATGACCCTAACTTGGACTGGCCACAGGAGTTGGATGAGGCCAGTGGTCTGGATACCTCTCCAGACACTGGCATGCTGTCTCCTCCTACCGTGGCTATGGCAGAGGGAGCAACTTATTCCATGAAGGCCAGTAGGGTGGCTGAGGTCCTCGGCCTTCAATCAATCAATCAATCAAACAAATTTCTTAAGTGCACTACTCACCCGGTAGGATCTCAAGGCGCTGGGGGAGGCTGCCTTGAGCTGCCTACTGTTCAGGTCAGGTCTGATCTCCTGACAGAGGTGCTTCAGTCAGGGGCTTCCACATCTGAGCCTTTTCTTCCATTCAATAAAGCCCTCACAGATGTTCTTTTGGGTACTTGGTCCAGACCCAACATAGGGGATCCTTTCACCAGGACTATTGCACACCGTCATCGGCCCACCCGAACGACCCTAAATTCCTGTCTCAACACCACACGCTTAAGAGCCTTGTCATCCAAGCATCCTCATCCTCAGGTGTATTCCCTTCCGCACCCCCGGATAGAGAATCAAAAAGGCTGGAACAGATTGGGAAGACATGGTTTCGTCCTCCAGTCTTGCGCTGCGGTCAGTGAACACCACATGCCTTTTTGCCGCTGTACCTACTCTCTGTGGGATACGGTCATGCAAGTTCTGCCGCAGATACCGAAGGAGGCCCATGCTATCGTCTCCCAAGCTGTCACTGATAAGAGAGACACGCCAAAGTTCACTATCAGATGTGGGATGGACACGACCGACTCTCTAGACAATCAGTCTAGGTTGATCAGTTGCAATGGCGGTGGCCGTGAGGCGCCACGCCTGGTTACGTACATCTGTTTTTTCGGGAGATGTCCAAAAGACTTTTATTGACATGCCCTTTGATGGCTCCTGTCTCTTTGGAGACAAGACGGACTCGGCTTTGGAGAGGTTCAGGGACTCCCGGGCTACGGCTCAGTCCCTCGGCCTTTCCACTGCCCCTCGTCACCAACAGTCTGCCTTTCACCCCTTTTGTGGCCACGGAAGGGGCTCTCTGTCGTGTCCCCATCCTAGCCACTGTGCAACTCATGCTGTTTAGCTGCTGCATGGCCGGGGAAGTAGAATCCCACGTGCGCGTGGGACAGGGAACCAGAGGTCTGCCCAGTCCACCCCTGCCCCTGCGGCAGCCTCCAAACCATCCTAGTCCATCCCCTCACTCCGGTCCAGTTGGCGGCAGGATTCGCCATCACCTGCCCCACTGGGAGTCCATTACTAATGGACAGGTGGGTTTTGGAGCTCATTCGAAGGGTCTACTCCCCCCCTTTCGAATCTGCCCCACCAGCCATGCCTCAATCAGTCAGCCGTATTCTGGAGGATCATTTGGCACTTCTCCGCCAGGAAGTTGCGGCTCTTTTGGCCAAGGGAAGCATAGAGATGGTCCCTGCGCCAGAAGTAGGTTGTGGTTGTTATTCCTGCTACTTTTTGGTGCCCAAAAAAGACAAGGGCTTATGTCCTATCCTAGACCTTCAGACCCTCAATCTCTTCCTCAAGAAGGAGACATTCAAAATGCTCACCCTGGCTCAGGTCTTGTCTGCCTTGGACCCAGGAGACTGGATGGTGGCGTTGGACTTGCAGGGTGCTTATTTCCACATTCCCATCCTGCCTGCCCACAGATGTTACCTACGATTCGTGGTAGGTCACGATCACTTTCAATTTATCATTCTCCCCTTCGGCCTTATCAGCGCCCCTCGGGTGTTCACGAAAGTGATGGTGGTGGTTGCAGCTCATCTGCGCAGGTTGGGGGTTTCAGTCTTCCCCAACCGTGACGATTGGCTATTAAAGACAGACTCACCCCAGATAGTCATCTCCTGCACACTCTAATTCGCTCAAAAAGAGACCAACAGTAGCTCTCTCCCGATCAGCGTGACGCGGAAAGAAAAGAATTGACGTGTCTATGTACTACTCCCGACGTCATCACGGCTACCATGACACCAACGACACCCGTGTAGTCGACCGATGCCACCTACCGACATTCAAGGGTATTGCTAGAAGAAAAGATCTTCGGATCCAGTCTGGCGCTTGGGGAAAAATTCTAAAGTAAGGAATCTGCAACTAGAATATGTCTCTACCAGATATATCGTTACCGATAAAAATCAATTATTTTTATTGATTCATTTTTTTTACAAAGTAACTAGATCTGCTTTATTTTTGTTGATGTGTTGACACTTTCATAAAGCCAATAGGCCCAGACATTTTTATAATTTGAGCTTTTGACAAAGCCAGGAGATCATCCTTAATTAAAATGACACCACTTACCTTGTTATTTGTCATAGTCAGTAGTGCACAGCGGCGGGGTTTGGGTGATTGTGGAGATTTTAATTTACAAAACAAAGGTTAAATTGACTTTATGGTTAGGGATTGTAAGAGTGTTACTTTACATTAAAAAACATAGAAAGTCACTGATAAATAAAAGGTGAGCGAGACGTTATAGTTAGAAGAAAATATCAGATAGAAAATACATTTTTAAACTAACAAAACCACTGAAATTCACCAGTTCTAGCTATCTCAGGTAACTATAAGTCATGCCGTGAAGTAACTATAACTCATGGTCCCACCATGCACTGCTGATTGCCTCCCAAATTACATCACTCATGACATTTTCTGTGACATCATTGATAACACCACTACAGCATCTGAAATTACATAATTGATAGCATCACTATGCATGACGGAGGCAGGAGTTATAGCGACTTTAGGCACATGTTCTAATTACTTGAGATAACTATAACTTTTGAATTTACAGTATTATATTTTAACTGACAATTTCACCCAACTGTTGCAGGGAACATATATATATATATATATATATATATATATATATATATATATATATATATATATGTCAGAAATGGGGTAATGGGGTCTTTGGTTGACAGTCAAGTTACCCCCTGTTCAAGCAAGGACCCTCACTCTCTAGTCAGGGTAAAGAGAATCACCCTCAGCTAACCCCTGCTTACCCCCTGGGTAGCTTGGCAGAGGAGTAGGCTTAACTTCAGAGGGCTAGGTGTAAAGTATGTGTACCATCACACACAGTAACTTAATGAAAACACTACAAAATGACACAATACAGGTTTAGAAAAATAGGAAATATTTATCTAAACAAAACAAGACCAAAACGACAAAAATCCACAATACAGAAGTCGAGTTATCAATAACAAATGCAAAAAGAGTCTTTAAGTAGTTTTAGCCACACACTAACACTGTCAGCATGAAAAAGTACCTTGTGCGCGTCAAAAATAATCCCGCACAGGCAAGCGCATGTCAAAAAGGGCTTGCGCTGTGTTGATTCCACTCACAAGCGGGACCGTGCGTCGTTTCTCCTTTCGCCGGGTCGGGCTTGTCGTTTGTTTTCTCCTTGCAGGAGAGCGATGCGTCGATCCGGTCAGCACTCTTGGGTCCAGGCAGGCCTTGCGTTGTTTTTTCATGCACAGCGGTACTTGAGTCGGAAATCCAGCTGCACGATGATCCGAAAACCCCGCAGCGCGGGTTGTGATCTCCAGCCTCCGTCAGTTATGCTGCCCGTCGTTTCTTCTGCTCCATGCGTCGATTCTCCGGTCGCGTTTCCTGCGAGCGTCATTCCTCAGCTGCAGAGCCAGCGGTGGGTCGTTTCTTCAGCCACAGATCGGAGTCGCGTCGATCTTTCCCCCGCACGGCGCTCTGTGCGTGGATTTCCTTGTCTTTAGGCTGCCAGCTTCTCCTTTCATGATCCCAGGAGCTGGATGGGCACCACAGGGCAGAGTAGGAGTCTCTCCAGAGACTCCAGGTGGTGGCAGACAGAAGCCTTTGTTGTCCCTGAGACTTCAAACAACAGGAGGCAAGCTCTAAATCAAGCCCTTGGAGATTGCTTCTCAAGATGGAAGGCACACAAAGTCTTTGCCCTCTTACTCTGACAGAAGCAGCAACTGCAGGATAGCTCCACGAAGCACAATCACAGGCAGGGCAGCTCTTCTTCCTCAGCTCTTCTCCAGGCAGAGGTTTCTCTTGTTTACAGAAGGGTTTTCTAAACTCTGTGGTTTTGGGTGCCCTTCTTATACCCAATTTCTCCTTTGAAGTAGGCCTACTTCAATGTAAAGTTTCTTTTGAATGTGAAATCCTGCCTTCTCCAGGCCAGGCCCCAGACACTCACCAGTGGGTTGGAGACTGTATTGTGTGAGGGCAGGCACAGCTCTTTCAGGTGTGAGTGACCAATTCTCCCCTCCCTCCTAGCACAGATGGCTCATCAGGATATGCAGGCTACACCCCAGCTCCCTTTGTGTCACTGTCTAGTGTGAGATGCAACGAGCCCAACTGTCAAACTGACCCAGACAGGCAATCCACAAACAGGCAGAGTCACAGAAATGGTATAAGCAAGAAAATGCTCACTTTCTAAAAGTGGCATTTTCAAACACACAACTTAAAATCAACTTTACTAAAATATGTATTTTTAAATTATGAGCTCAGAGACCCCAAACTCCACATGTCCATCCACTCCCAAAGGGAATCTACACTTTAATCAGTTTTAAAGGTAGCCCCCATGTTAACCTATGAGAGGGACAGGCCTTGCAACAGAGAAAATCGGATTTAGCAATATTTCACTGTCAGGACATATAAAACACATTACTATATGTCCTACCTTAACCATACACTGCACCCTGCCCTTGGGGCTACCTAGGGCCTACCTAAGGGGTGTCTGACATGTAAGAAAAGGGAGGGTTTAGGCCTGGCAAGTGGGTATACTTGGCAAGTTGAATTTACAGTTAAAGCTGCACACACAGACACTGCAGTGGCAGGTCTGAGACATGATTACAGAGCTACTTATGTAGGTGGCACAACCAGTGCTGCAGGCCCAGTAGTAGCATTGGATTTACTGGCCCTGGCACCTCTAGTGCACTTTACTAGGGACTTACTAGTAAACCAAATATAATGTGCCAATCATGGATAAACCAATTACATACACATTTTGTAAAGGAGCACTTGCACTTTAGCATTGGTTAGCAGTGGTAAAGTGCCAAGAGTAACAAAACAGTAAAATCAGAGTCCAACACACATCAACAACCTGGGGAACAGAGGCAAAACATTAAGGGAGACCACGCCAAGGATGAAAAGTCTAAATATAAATATATATATATATATATCTATATATACTACTGGTGGTCGCCAGTAGGTAGTTATAGTTAGGACCTAGTTTCCTTAGGAAGAGTGTTTTTGTTTTGCCAATAACTTTGGCGCTGCTTGAATCTTCACAAAATTTTCAAAACTAATACAACAGTAGGTTCAGCTGCTTTCTTGAAAGTTCAGCAGTGAACCGTCAAGTGGGGGCCAAGAAAAGGGGGGGTCCTAAAACACATTTTTCTCATTAATTTCCAATAGGGATTTTGAACAGAACTACAGACTTACACCAAATTTGGCAGAAAACTAGCTCTTGGTCCAGAAAGCGTGCTTTTTGTTATTTTATGTACATCCATTCAGTAGCTTCCAAGATATTAGAGTTTAAAAAATATAGATATATAGGGACACGGATCCTCTGTGGATCCGGACTCAGATCTGCGGATCTGGGGGAAAAGCCTGGCCCTGATTGCCTGGCTGTAACCTGACAGAAAAGTTGCAGCCGCCTTTTTGTTTGTCACATCCGCTGGAGGGTGGGAAAAGAAGAGTGCAAAAACATAAGGGGTCAGTGTACAGGTACCCTGACTCCATAGGACACAGACCCCTCCTGTGCTAAAAAAATCACCCAGAGAAGAATTGAAAAAAATAAAAAAATAAAAAAAAAAACACATTCACTGCCTCAATCTTGTGTTGCACACAGCCAAATGCCATGCACAGCTTGGGTTTGGGTGCATGCAGGAGGGCTGGCCGCCGGGCCTGGCCATGGGCTTAGCAGCCAACTCCCACCACGAATGGCAGAAGACATGCATAGCGCTGGTTATATTTACGTGTGGGCATGCTAAAAAACATAGAAATTCACTGGAAAAAAAACAAAGGCTACAGAGATGCTATAGTTAGGTTCTGAATTTACTCATTCAAAACCATAGAAATTCAGCAGTTATAGTTATGGTTAACTCAAGTAACTATAGCTTGCACCCTAAGGTAACTACAACTCGAGCCTTGGCTATGCACATCTAATTATTCCACATATTACATAATTGATAACTCCTTCTACGGCAACATCTGAAGGCACAATATTACACACTAAATACAACATATCCAGACAGTGGGAGCTCCTTTTCCACCAAATAAACTGATTGTGATGTGCAGTAACTTCAAGTGCTGTTCCCACACATTGTCCATTTCAAGGGTTTAAGTGCTATGCAAATACTAATAAACATGTCAAACTTAAATAGGACACTTATAACCACAGGCCACTTACAGTGGTATTACATGGAGTGTCAGATCTTCAGTTCAGTTGTGATATAGGGGATGTTTTTTGATTCTGCCCCAGAAGGCAATGCTGTACCCCAAGTACTGTCTGCGGCACCCGCCTCCCATACTTTTCTATGTTATGTGTATTTGTAAAGCGCACTATCGCCTGTGAGCAGTTCTCTCTGCCAATCTAGGTGTAGGAAACAGAGCTAAAATGAGTATCTCAAGGGTTGCCAGGGTGGTCAGAGTGACATCACAATTCCTCTTAGAACCCTCAGTGTGTCCATGCCAACCACACCTAGCCCTCTGTTGTAATCGGTCTATATGTTTCCAGCCACTAAGTCAGACATGGCGAAGCTCCTGAGATTTTCATTCAGAAAGTCTTTCTAGGTAAATGTGTAATTTTCTAATTATGTTGTTAGCCTTTGGTTACTTGTTTCCTTTCCCTGATGGATCACTCCATTGGCTTTATGGGCCTGCCTATGTGTATCTCCACTGAAATGTTAAATCGGACACGTCTGTTAAAACAGCATGCCCTGCCAGGCATGGGCGCTCTTAGGTTTCGTAAATGAGATGGCCTTATATGAGGATCTTTCAGCCTATGAGTCTTATGGCAGTGTTTGGATGCTGTGATTTCGGAGAGGATGTGGCGTAACGCCAGACCTGCCGACTTTGGCACTGGGGAACCAGGTTCGAGTCTTGGCATCGGCCCAACCTTCTGTGATTCTGGGCAAATCACTCAATCTTCCCGTGTCCATAAATATATGTAGATACCAATAGGTATTTGTGTAGTGTAACTGGTGCCGGTGTAAAGCGTTCCAGTGCCTACAGATCGAGTTAAGTGTCTGGTGCCCCGTATTGTAGTCCCTTCAATTGTTCTGGAGTTTAAGAAAGGTTCAGTCGTGTAACCGTAAGGGACGTTTTCTGTGTCTTTTTCAGTTTTGTATAGCGTGATCTTGACTCAAGGGCATTAGAGCGCTATGTATAGGCATCAGACTATATTGCACAGGGCAGGATTCGTTTTCTAGACTCAGGGTGATTCGCTCAGAATCCCAGGATATTGAGCCGACGATAGGACTCGAACTAACTTTCCCAGTTCCAAAATAGTCAGCCCTGACCTTCAGGCCACCGGATGTGATCCTCCTGAACAGTAGGAACGTCTGCACGTTTTCTGACACCGTTCCCCATGGGGCAGAACGTTTGATCACGCCCGTGGTTAATTTTCAGTGCTCTTCAGCACGGGATAGTGGACAGCGCAGTCCAACCTTGCAGCTTTTTCCCCATTTCAACGTATTTAATTTAAACAATTGTGAGTGTGGTGGGAGGGGGAAGGCGAAGTGAGCCCTGGTAGGCAACTGCATCTCTCCTACTGGGTTTGGAGTATGTTTAAGGGCTGTTCTTCGTTTTCAGGCTCGATTAGGAAGAACTTTCACAGAGGGGGGTCCCTCTGAAGAACCCTAGAAGGACCCTTTTATTGGTTCCACAGCTCTAATGTAGGCTTCAGTGTTCCTCATCACTCCATCACAGAGTCAGGCATTCGTTTCATGTGACTCATTTCTGATGTGCTAGAAGCAGTAACTCCACCAGGCGGCTGTGGGAAGCCGCTCCTTTCTAATCCAAGCATAATTGGTTTTTGCTCGACTCGTTTCCATGTGTCTCCAAAACTTCAGAATGTCAAGGTTCGAGCTAGCATTTAAAGGGAGAGCAGAGTCTCAAATGCATTTGCATGCAGTACTTTTGATTATGCCTTTTCCATTATAATGCAGGACCGGAAAGGCTTCTCACTCTAGGCTGATGCAACGTGTGATCCTCGCATTACATGAGGGTTTTTGTTCAACTGCTTACGATGAAGTTTCTGTTTTAAGTGTAACACGTAAGGAATAGAAGCCGCCCTAAAACTGCAGCATCTATCACCATTAACCTACCAGCCCCTAATAACACTACCACCACCACACAAGCACTTATACCGCCACATTGGTAACTCCCTTTCGTACATTGCTACACTAGCACTGCCATTCCAATGTATACACATTTCAGAGCACTGCACTTCCACCCCCCCCATCTCTGACCACTCGAGCACTGCACTACATTTGACACTACTGAAGAACCACCCTCCTGCACTCTGACCACCCACTGACTTGTGAAATCCCTAGCAGGGCATTGCAGGAAGCTGGCTCTGTATATACTATTTCAAAGTAAGAAATAGTGTGCACAGAGTCCAAGGGTTCCCCTTAGAGGTAAGATAGTGGCAAAAGTAGATAATTCTAATGCTCTATTTTGTGGTAGTGTGGTCGAGCAGTAGGCTTATAAGAGGGTAGTGTTAAGCATTTGTTGTACACACGCAGGCAATAAATGAGGAACACACACTCAAAGACTTACTCCAGGCCAATAGGTTTTTATATTGAAAAATATATTTTCTTAGTTTATTTTAAGAACCACAGGTTCAAAATGTACAGTTAATACTTTAAATGTAAGGTACTTCACTTAGATACTTTAGGATCTTTGAATGAAAGCAACATCACATACAGTCTTTGCAAAAATGGCAAAAAGCTATTTTCAAAGTGGACCCAGTGCAAAAATCAACAGTTCCTGGGGGAGGTAAGTAAAGGTTAGTTTTGGGGTAAGTAAAGCACTTACAAGTCTCAAGTTTGGGGCATAGGCAGCCCACCGATGGGGGTTCAAGGCAACCCCAAAGTTACCACACCAGCAGCTCAGGGCTGGTCAGGTGCCGAGGTCAAAGAGGTGCCCAAAACACATAGGCGCCTATGGGGAACAGGGGTGCTCCGGTTCCAGTCTGCCAGCAGGTAAGTACCTGCGTCCTTGGGGGGCAGACCAGGGGGATTTTGTAGAGCACCGGGAGTGACACGAGAAGGCACACAAAGTACACCCTGAGGGGCACAGGGGCAGCCGGGTGCAGTGAGCAAAGCAGGCGTCGGGTTTCAGGTAGGAAACAATGGAGGGACCCGGGGGTCACTTTAGCGGTGCAGGCAGGCACAGGGGGGGCTCCTTGGGGTAGCCACCACTTGGGCTAGGCAGAGGGTCACCTGGGGGTCACTCCGGCGTCGAAGTTCGGTTCCTTCAGGTCCTGGGGGCTGCGGGTGCAGTGTTGGTTCCAGGCGTCGGGTCCCTTGTTACAAGCAGTCGCGGTCAGGGGGAGTCTCTGGATTCTCTCTGCAGGTGTCGCTGTGGGGGCTCAGGGGGGGTCGTCTCTGGTTACTCACAGGCTCGCAGTCACCGGGGCATCCTTCCTGAGGTGTTTGTTCTCTGGATCTCGAGCCAGGGGCGTCAGGTGCAGAGTGTGAAGTCTCACGCTTCCGGCGGGAAACGTGAAGTCTTTGGAAGTTGCTTCTTTGTTTGCAAATAAGTAGCTGGTTTTGAACAGGGCTGCTGTTCACGGGAGTTTCTTGGTCCTTTAGTCCCGGGCAGTCCTCCGAGGCTTCAGAGGTCACTGGTCCCTGTCGGATGCGTCGCTGGAGCAGGTTTTCGAAGTTGGAGACAGGCCGGTAGGGCTGGGGCCAAATTAGTTGTTGTCTTCCTCCTTCTCTGCAGGCTTGTAGGTCAGCAGTCCTTGTTTCTTCAGGTTGCAGGAATCTGATTTCCTGGGATCTGGGAAGCCCCTAAATACTGAATTTAGGGGTGTGTTTAGGTTTGAGAGGGCAGTAGCCAATGGCTACTGTCCTTGAGGGTGGCTACACCCTCTTTTTGCTTCCTCCCTGTGGGAAGGGGGGCACATCCCTAATCCTATTGGGGTAATCCTCCAAACTCAAGATGGAGGATTTCTCAAGGCAGGGGTCACCTCAGCTCATGACACCTTAGGGGCTGTCCTGACTGGTGGGTGACTCCTCCTTGTTTTTCTCATTATCTCCTCCAGCCTTGCCGCTAAAAGTGGGGGCAGTGGCCGGAGGGGCGGGCATCTCCACTACCTGGGATGCCCTGGGGTGCTGTAACAAAAGGGGTGAGCCTTTTAGGCTCACCGTCAGGTGTTACAGTTCCTGCAGGGGGAGGTGAGAAGCACCTCCACCCAGTACAGGCTTTGTTCCTGGCCACAGAGTGACAAAGGCACTCTCCCCATGTGACCAGCAACATGTCTGGTGTGTGGCAGGCTGGGAGGAACTGGTCAGCCTACACTAGAAGTCGGGTATGTTTTCAGGGGACATCTCTAAGATGCCCTTTGGGTGTATATTACAATAAATTGCACACTGGCATCAGTGTGCATTTATTGTGCTGAGAAGTTTGATACCAAACTTCCCAGTTTTCAGTGTAGCCATTATGGAACTGTGGAGTTCGTGTTTGACAAACTCCCAGACCATATACTCTTATGGCTACCCTGCACTTACAATGTCTAAGGTTTTGCTTAGACACTGTGGGGGCATAGTGCTCATGCACATATGCCCTCACCTGTGGTATAGTGCACCCTGCATTAAGGCTGTAAGGCCTGCTAGAGGGGTGACTTACCTATGCCACAGGCAGTGTGAGGTTGGCATGGCACTCTGAGGGGAGTTCCCTGTCGACTTAGTCATTTTCTCCCCACCAGCACACACAAGCTGTGAAGCAGTGTGCATGTGCTGAATGAGGGGTCCCTAGGGTGACATCAGACATGCTGCAGCCCTTAGAGACCTTCCCTGGCATCAGGGCCCTTGGTACCAGGGGTACCAGTTACAAGGGACTTACCTGAGTGCCAGGGTTGTGCCAATTGTGGAGACAAAGGTACAGTTTAGGGAAAGAACACTGGTGCTGGGGCCTGGTTAGCAGGGTCCCAGCACACTTTCAAATCATAGCTTACATCAGCAAAGGCAAAAAAGTTAAGGGGTAATCATGCCAAGGAGGCATTTCCTTACAGGCATTACATTCTACAGTACTGCACTGCCACATGCACTCTATGACCACCCTAGGAATGTGCAGCATTCTATATCACTGCACCCTTTCTGGGAGCTGGATCGACACCCACTCAGATATGGGAGATCTGCGAGGACATGTGCTGCATATTTGAGCGGGCTGACCCCTCTGGCTCACCTGCCATCCCCAAGGGGTTGTGGGAGACTTCGACCGTATCCATGCCAGCAGCTTCAGCCTGCCTGAATGGTATTTTTTACACCCAGGCATGAGTGAAGAGTGGGAGGGGTCACTGGATCCTTTGGAAAGCCAGTTACCAGCACCTATTGACTGGTATGAGGAGCTGGGAGAGGCCAGTGGTCTGGATACCTCACATTATACAAGTTTGCTCTCTCCCCCAACTGTGGCTAAGGAGGAGGGAACATCATATGCAATGGTGGTGCGCAGGGCAGCGGAGGTCCTTGCCCTCGAGCTGCCCTTAGTGGTGGTCAAGATGAACATCTTGACAGAGGTGCTTACACCACAGGTTTCCTCACCTGAGCCCCATTTCCCCTTCAATGAAGCACTTACAGATGTCCTGCTAGGCACATGGTCCAAGCCTGGCACAGGGACTCCTTCGAATTAGAGTACGCTGCCATCGTTTAGCTCTGCGTGACCCTAGCTTTCTCAGCTAACACCCAACCCGTAGAGCTTGGTTGTCCAAACCTCTACTTCCCAAAGCAAATTCCCTTCTGCTCCCCCAGATAGGTAATCTAAGATGCTGGATTGTCTTTGGAAGATGTTGTTTTCTTCCGCAAGCCTGGCACTGAGGTCGGTGAACACCTCGTTGGGCTGTTTCTCTCACACCATTTAGGACACTGTTGTGCAAGTGCTGCGTTAGGGCCCGGAGGAGGCCCGGGGCATACTCTTCCAAGCAGTAAAAGACAGGAGAGACGCAGCTAAGTTCACCATCTGGTGTAGTTTAGACATGACTGACTCGCTGGGCTGAGCGGTTGCATCAACAGTGGTCTTAAGGTGTCACAACTGACTGAGGACATCTGGTTTCTCGGGATGTCCAAGCAAATGTGATGGACATGGCCTTTGAAGGCACTTTGATGGCACTTGCTTGTTTGGCAAGCGGCACACTCGGCGCTGGAGCACTTTAAGGACTCTTGGGCTACAGCCCAGACCTTGAATCTTTCTTCAACCCCTCGTCCACCATCTCCCTTTTGCCCCTTTCATGGCTACGGAAGGCGCATGGCACCTTGTCAGCCCTATGCCAACCACCGTCCTACGCAGCTATCCCAGGGTTTGCGAGGACGTGGTGTCTTCAGACCTAGAGGGTCAATTGGCCAGAAGTCATCTACCACACAACCCCCGGCAGCTGTAGTCTCAAAGCCGCCTAGTTTGGTTCTGCAAGACCATGCTTGCCCAGTTGGAGGGAGAATACATCATCATCTTCTCCACTGGAAGTCTACAACATCTGATGCATGGGTACTGCTGATCATCAGAAAGGGATATACCCTGCTTTTTCAGTCTTTTTCTCCTCCTTTCCCACCAACCTTTTAACGGCTGGTGGAGAATCATTTTTCTCTGCTCCAAGAGGAAGTTACGGCTCTCTTGGCCAGGAGAACCATGAAAAACATCCCTATATCAAGAAATAGTCAGTGGTTGCTATTCCCACTACTTTCTGATACCCAAAAAGAACAAGCGTCTCTGCCCTATTCTAGACTTGCGGAATGTAAATCTCTTCCTTGAAAAGCAAAAGTTCAAGATCTCAAGTTGGCTCAAGTGTTGCCTGCCTCTAGACCTAGAAGAATGGTTGGTAGCGCTGGAGTTACTGGATGTGTATTTTCATAACCATATTCTGCCAGCCCACAGGCGGTACCTATGGTTCAAGGTTGACCATGCACACGTTCAACTCACCTTACTGTCAGTTGGCCTTACCAGCATCCCTTGGATGTTCGCCAGTCTTTTCCTACATCGACGACTGACTGTTGAAGACAGATTCGCCCCAGGCTGTCGTCGCCCACCTCCAGATTATGGCAAACCTCCTGCATTCACTGGGGTTCACTCTAAACATGCAGAAGTCACACTTGATTCCTCAGACGCTCTTGTACATAGCATATGTTCTGGACACAGTGCAATTTTGGGCTTATCCTCCTGAGCAGCGACTCCAGGATATTCAGACTATTATATGATGTTTCGGCCTCTGTCCTGGGTTTCGGTGAAACTGACTCTGAGGCTGCTGGGCCTCATGAACTCCTGCATCCTGCTAGTAAAATATGCCACATGGCGTATGTGGGCTCTGCAGTGGGACATGAAGTTCCAGTGGGCGCAGCATCTGGGAAATCTCTCTGACATGGTCCAGATCCTGGAGGGCCCTGCAGTGGTGGATTACGAACCGCGATTGGGTCAGAGGCAGACACTTCTCCCTTTCCCAACCAGACCTCACAGTAGTAACAGGCATGTCACTCCTGGGATGGGTCGGGCATCTGGGAGAGGTGGAGATCAGAGGACTTTGGTCTCTGGCGGAAACCAAACTCCACATCATGTTGGAGCTCAGGGCGATCTGACTGGTGTCGAAAGTATTTCTTCCCTCTCTCAAAGGGAAGTTAGTGCCGGTGTTTACGAACAACACCACCGCCTTGTGTAACTGCAACCGGCAGGACGGGGTGGCGTCATGGACCCTTTGTCAAGAGGCCCTGCATCTCTGGACATGGCTGTAACAGCAGGGCATAACCCTGGTGGTTCAACACCTGGGAGTTTCTCTGAATACCAGGGCAGACAAACTCAGCTGTCAATGCCTAGTGGATCACGAGTGGCGTCTCCGTCCAGAGGCGGTGCAAGGTCTCTTTCAGCAGTGGGGAGAACCTTGGTTAGATCTGTTCGCCTCTGCAGAGGACGCGAGATGTCAACAGTTGTACGCATTGGAGGTTCCAAGGCCGCACTCGCTCAGCAATGCTTTTCATTACAAGTGTTTATTTTTTTTAAAAACATGTGTCTACAATTTATAAACTTGCTACTGGGATAAAATGTACATTCCTTTGGCGGACAAGAACGCAGCTTAATAGATCTTCTGTGTCCTGTCGCTGACAGTTACACTCAGGAATCTCATTTTCACACAAATGTTTGGAACAATGGTTCGGTGACCATATTTAGTGGAAGGAGCACATTAGAAATCTCATCTTGTACTATTAGAATATTTTTGAGTTAGCACGTTTTTATCCATGCACAATTTTTTGGGTTATGGATAATGTTTTGAATTACAAACATTCTTTAACTCCTGCCAAGTGTTGTTTTTTCGGTCATGGTTGATAGCTTGCCTTTCTCAAACATCTCAACAAAGCTGGTATAATAAAGTTGGTAGCAGAAGCCTCACTCAGTGGACCAATCAGTGTATCTGATAGAGACGTCTATTTGCAGATTCCTTACCTTAGAATTTCACCCAGGCGCCAGACTGTATCCAGAGTTTTTTCTTTAAGCAGTATCCTTGTGCGCCGTCAGGTAGCGTTGACGGACTCTGTGTCCGTTGTTGGCGTTGTGGTCACTGTGATGACATTGCAGTCGTATATAGGTGCCACCTCAGTGCCTTGACATCAGTTCTTTTCTTTCTGTGCCAGCCTGCGCACAGATCCAGAGAAGAGCTACCCTCAGTTGCTGTTTGACTGACTTTTTGTTGAATTCTTTTTACCTACTTGGTGCGTCAAGATGGCTTCCCGCAAGACAATATTCAAGCCATGTGACTCCTGTCACCGCATGATGTCGGTGACGGATCTGCACCTCGTGTGCTTATGGTGTCTGGACCACGACCCAAAGTTGTGCTCAAAGTGGCGGGCCATGAACCCGAAGGCTTTGAGGGAGTGGTTCCCAATGCTCATGGTGGCCTGGTGCTTGGCTCCACATCGCTCCTGGTCTCGTTTGAGAAGAAGGTCAAAAGACCAGTCACGGAGCCATCACCACTCGTCCTACTCCAAATTGTTGGGACTTTCAGATAAGAAGAAGAAGTCGAAGAAGAACAAACGTTCTTCAACTTAACCCCATCGCTCAGATGATGTTGACGTGGTAGGAGCGTCAACCCTCTCGACCTCCATCATCGGAGCCTGTTTCTGGGTTCGCTCTGTGTCTACCTGAGTTTCCGGGAGCCAGCGCCACCACTGCCCAACTCAGAGAGTTTTATGAGGCCAAGCAGCTTATTTTTGGGCAGTCCGACTCGCCTGTGATGCCTTCGGGCCCTGTAGGGTTGGAGGGTGCCCCCTCGGGTTCTGCACCAGCAGCTTCGGTCTCAGCTCCGGAGGGCAGCCCAGGATCTGTTATCGGGTCCGTGCCAAGATTGGTCGTGCCACTACAACCTTCCCCGATACCGGTAAGGGATCATCACTTTCAACGCCGGTCGGGCTCATGGTCGACATTAATCTCATACTGATTCCTGAGCCAGACCGACGTCACTCAACGCCTATTCCGTCGTCAACAGGGACTTTGCTCCCCAGGTTGGAGTCTGACCCTTAGGCCTATGGGTACGGGTATGGTGAGAGTATGGAGAGGTCGCTTGACCCTTTAGAATTCCAGCTAGAACATCCTGAAATGGACTGGGCTCAGGAATTGGGTGAAGCCAGTGGTTTTGACATCTCCCTGACGTTGGCATGTCTTTTTTCCCTACAGTGGCTACGGAGATGGGACCCTTTAATTAATGGTGGTGACAAGAGCGGCTGAGATCCTGGGACTCGAGCTGCCTTTGGTGGCTTTCAGGATTAACCTCCTCACTGAGGTGCTTCAGCCCGGGGCTTCTATGTCTGAACCCCTTTTGCCCTTCAATGAAGCCTTCACTGATGTCCTGCTGGGGATGTGGTCTAAACCCAGCACAGGGGCTCCTGTCAACAGAACAATCCCACACCTGAGAGTTTGGTCATCCAGGCTTCTTTCTCTTCTGGCGCATACCTATCCACACCCCCAGATAGGGAATCAAAACTACTGGACCATGTTGGGAAGAAGCTATTCTCTTCCTCCAGTCTGGAGTTGCGGTCCATAAAACCACATGCCTTTTGGGCTGCTATTCCCATACTTTATGGGATACGGTCACGCAGGTGCTGCCACAGCTCCCTGAGGTGGCCCGGGCCATTTTCTCTCAAGCTGTTGCTTACGAGATAGATGCAACCAAGTTCACGATTCGTTGTGGGCTGGACATGACTGACTCACTATGCAGATCGGTTGTGTTAATGGTGGCCCTGAGGTGCCACGCTTGGTTGAGGACATCTGGCTTTTCGTGGGAGGACCAGCAATCTCTTATGGACCTGCCCTCCAATGGCACCCAGCTCTTCAGAGACAAAGTGGACTCAGTGCTTTAGCGCTTTAAGAAGTCCCAGGCTACAGCTCATTCCCTTGGCCTTGCAGCTTCTCCTCACCCCCCCTCATTCCGCTTTTCGCCCCTTTCATGGCTACGAAAGGGGCACCCAATCACATCCATTTCCCTCCAGCCACCATGCTGCACATGCTGCTCAACCCCTGTGTGCCCGTGAATGTGGGCTCCAACATCTCCCTAGATTAAGGAGCCAGCGGTCAACCCATTCCACCACACCCATGTTCAGCCTCCGAACCTTCCTAGTCCGTTGCGCCATCACTGACCATTTGAAGGCAGCATTCGCCATCACCTGCCCCACTGGGAATCCATCACAACAGACAGGTGGGTTTTGCAAGTTGTCCGAAGGGGCTACTCCCTCCCCTTCAAGACTACCCTCGGGCATTCCACCATCCTAGGTTCAGATGATGGAGGATCACTTGCTATTTCTCCATGAAGAAGTTATGGCTCTATTGACCAAGGGAGCCATAGAGAGGGTCCCTGTGCCAGAAGTAGGTTGTGGTTGTTATTCCTGCTACTTTCTGATGTCTAAAAAGGACAAGGACATCTGCCCAGTCTCTCAGTCTCTTCCTCAGAAGAAGTTCATAATGCTCACGTTGGCTTAGGTCCTATCGACCCTGGAGACTGGATGGTAGTTGTTAGAAATGGGGTCTTTGGTTGGCAGTCAGGTTTACCCCCTCTAGGGAAATGCCTCCCTTGGCATGGTTACCCACTTACTGTTTTCCTTTTGTTGATGCTAGTTATGATTGAAAGTGTGCTGGGATCCTGCTAACCAGGCCCCAGCACCAGTGTTCTTTCCCTAAACTGTACCTTTGTTCCAACAATTGGCACAGCCCTGGCACACAGATAAGTCCCTTGTAACTGGTACTCCTGGTACCAAGGGCCCTGTGGCCAGGGAAGGTCTCTAATGGCTGCAGCATGTGTTATGCCACCCTGGGGACCCCTCACTCAGCACATGCACACTGCCTCACAGCTTGTGTGTGCATGTGGGGAGAAAATGACTAAGTCGACCTGGCACTCCCCTCAGAGTGCTATGCCCTCAACCCACTGTCTGTGGCATAGGTAAGTCACCCCTCTAGCAGGCCTTACAGCCGTAAGGCAGGGTGCACTATACCACAGGTGGGGGCATAGTTGTATGAGCACTATGCCCCTACAGTGTCTAAGCCAAACCTTAGACTTTGTAAGTGCAGGGTAGCCATAAGTCTGTCAATTACGAACTCCACAGTTCCATAATGGCTACACTGAACACTGGGCAGTTTGGTATCAAACTTCTCAGCACAATAAATCCACACTGATGCCAGTGTGGGATTAATTAAAAAATGCACACTGAGGGCATCTTAGAGATGTCCCCTGTATACTAATCCAATTCCTAGTGTTAGGCTGACCAGTTCCTGCCAGCCTGCCACAACCAGACGAGTTTCTGGCCACATGGGGTGAGTGCGTTTGTCACTCTGTGGCCAGGAACAAAGCCTGCACTGGGTGGAGGTGCTTCTCACCTCCCCTTCAGGAACTGTAACACCTGGCGGTGAGCCGCAAAGGCTCATGCCTGTTGTTACAGCACCGCAGGGCATCCCAGCTAGTGGAGATGCCCGTCCCTGAGGACACAGCCCCCACTTTTGGCGGCAAGTCCGGAGGAGACAATGAGAAAAACAAGGAGGAGTCACCCACCAGTCAGGACAGTCCCTAAGGTGTCCTGAGCAGAGGTGACCTCTGCCTTAAGAAATCCTCCATCTTGGTTTTGGAGGATTCCCCCAATAGGAATAGGGATGTGCCCCCTCCCCTCAGGGAGGAGGCACAAAGAGAGTGTAGGCACCCTCCAGGACAGTAGCCATTGGCTACTGCCCCCAGACCTAAACACACCCCTAAATTTAGTATTTAGGGGCGACCCTGAATCCAGGAAATCAGATTCCTGCAACCTACAAGAAGAAGAAGGACTGCTGACCTGAAAGCCCTGCAGAGACGACAATTGACTTGGCCCCAGCCCTACCGGCCTGTCTCCAGACTCAAAGAACCTGCACAGCGACGCATGCAGCGGGACCAGCGACCCCTGAGGACTCAGAAGACTGACCTGCACCTAAAGGACCAAGAACCTCCCGAGGACAGAGGCTCTGTCCAGAAACAACTACAAAACAGCAACAAGAAACCAACTTTAAAGAGACTGCCAGAAGCGTGAGACTTCACACTCTGCACCTGACGCCCCCGGCTTGGGTTTGGAGAAACCAACACTGCAGAGAGGACTCGCAGGTGACTCCAACGACGTGGATGCCCTGAGTCGACCCCCCTGCACCCCTACAGCGACGCCTGCAGAAAGGAGCCAGAGGCTCCCCCTGACCACGACTGCCTGGTAACAAAGGAACCCCTTGCCTGGACCAAGCACTGCACCCGCAGCCACCAGGACCGAGAGGAACCACCTACCAATGCAGGAGTGACCAGGAGGTGGCCCTCATCCTATCCCAGTCGGTGGCTGGCCCGAGAAGCCCCCCTGTGCCCTGCCTCATCGCCAGAGTGACCCCCGGGTCCCTCCATTGTTTTCAATACAAAAGCCGAAGCCTACTTTGCATACTGCACCCGGCCGCCCCTGTGCCGCTGAGGGTGTGTTTTGTGTGCTTGTGGGTGTGCCCCCCAGTGCTCTAAAAAAAAACCTGGTCTGCTCCCCGAGGACGTAGGTACTTACCTGCTAGCAGGCTGGAACCGGAGCACCCCTGTTCTCCATAGGCACCTATGTGTTTCGGGCCTTCCTTTGACCTCTGCACCTGACCGGCCCTTTGTTGCTGGTGTTGTGGCTTTGGGGTTGCCTTGAACCCCCAACGGTGGGCTGCCTATGCCCAGGAGACTGACTGTGTAAGTGCTTTACTTACCTGAGAAACTAACGATTGATTACCTCCCCCAGGAACTGTTGATTTTTGCAGTGTCCACTTTTAAAATAGCTATTTGCCATTTTAACCAAAACTGTGTGTACTACTGTTTTAAATCAAAGTTCTATACTCACCTGTGTGAAGTACCTTGCAATTTATGTACTTACCTAAAATTTGAATCTTGTGGTTCTAAAAATAAATTAAGAAAATATATTTTTCCATATAAAAACCTATTGGCCTGGAGTTAAGTCTTTAAGTGTGTGTTCTCATTTATTGCCTGTGTGTGTACAACAAATGCTTAACACTACCCTCTGATAAGCCTACTGCTTAACCACACTGCCACAAAATAGACCATTGGTATTATCTAATTTTGCCACTATCAACCTCTAAGGGGAACCCTTGGACTCTGTGCACACTATCTCTCACTTTGAGATAGTATATACAGAGCCAACTTCCTACACCCCCTGTCCAAGCAAGGACCCTCACTCTATTCAAGGTAAAAGAGAATCACCCTTAGCTAACCCCCGCTCACCCCCTTGGTAGTGTGGCACGAGCAGCAGGCTTAACTTCAGAGTGCTGAGTGTAAAGTATTTGTACCAACACACACAGTAATTCAATGAAAACACTACAAAATGAAACAACCCAGGTTTAGAAAAATAGGAAATATTGATCTAAACAAAACAAGACCAGAACGACAAAAATCCACATTACACAAGTCAAGTTATTAATGAAAACGCAAAAAGAGTCTTCATGTAGTTTTAAACACAGCACTATCGCTGTTATCGTGAAAATGCGTCAAGTTGCGTCAAAAATAACCCCGCACGGGCGAGTGTGCATAAAAAAGGGCTTGCGATGCGTCTATATCACTCACGAGCGAGACTTTGCGTCGTTTCTCCTTCAGTCAAGTCGCCGTGCGTCGTTTCTTCTCTCTGCAGGAGAGCGATGCGTCGATTCGAACTTCATTCTCATGTCCGGGCAGGCCTTGCGTTGTGGTTGCATGCCCAGCGATGTTTACGTCGGAAATTCTGCCGCACGATGATCTGAAAACCATGCAGCGTGGGTTGCGATCTCACCAGTCTCCGTCAACGATGCTGCACGTCGTTTCTCCAGCCGCGGGCGTCGATCTTCCGGTTGCGTTGCAGGCGAGCGTCGATTTTCAGCTGCAAAGCCAGTGGCGTGCCAATTTTTCAGCCACAGATCAGAGTCGCGTTGATCTTTTCCCCGCACAGCGGTCGGGCGTGGATTTCTAACTCTTGGGTTGCCAGCTTCTCCTTTCAGGGTCCCAAGAACTGGATTGACACCACTTGGCAGAGTAGGAGTCTCAGCAGAGGCTCCAGGTGCTGGCAGAGAGAAGTCTTTGCTGTCCCTGAGACTTCAAACAACAGGATGCAAGCTCTTAATCAAGCCCTTGGAGAGGTCTTCACAAGAAGGAAGGCAACACAAAGTGCAGTCTTTGTCCTCTAGAACAGACAGAAGCAGCAACTGCAGGATAGCTCCACAAAGCACAGTCACGGGCAGGGCAGCTCTTCTTCCTCAGCTCTTCAGCTCTTCTCCAGGCAGAGGTTCCTCTTGGTTTCCAGACGTGCTCTAAAGTCTGTGGTTTTGGGTGCCCTTCTTATACCCATTTTGCCCTTCGAAGAAGGCCTACTTCAAAGTAAAGTCTCTCTTGTTTGTGAAATCCTGCCTTGCCCAGGCCAGGCCCCAGACACACACCAGGGGATTGGAGACTGCATTGTGTGAGGGCAGGCACAGCCCTTTCAGGTGTGAGTGACCACACCTCTCCTCCCTCGTAGCACAGATGGCCCATCAGGAAATGCAGACTACACCCCAGCTCCCTTTGTGTCACTGTCTAGTGAGAGGTGCAACCAGCCCAGCTGTCAAACTGATCCAGACAGGGAATCCACAAACAGGCAGAGTCACAGAAATGGTTAAAGCTAGAAAATGCTCACTTTCTAAAAGTTGCATTTCAAACACACAATCTTTAAATCAACTTTTCTAAAAGATGTATTTTTAAATTGTGAGCTCAGAGTCCCCAAACTCCACATATCTATCCGCTTCCAAAGGGAAGCTACACTTTAATCATATTTAAAGGTAGCCCCCATGTTAACCTATGAGAGGGACAGGCCTTGCAACAGTGAAAAACAAATTTAGCAATATTTCACTGTCAGGACATATAAAACACATTACTATATGTCCTACCTTAACCCTACACTGCACCCCGCCCTTGGGGCTACCTAGGGCCTACCTTAGGGGTGCCTTACATGTAAGAAAAGGGAAGGTTTAGGCCTGGTAGGTGGATACACTTGCCAAGTCGAGTTTACAGTTTAAGTTTAAAACTGCACACACAGACACTTCAGTGGCAGGTCTGAGACATGATTACAGAGCTACTTAGGTGGGTGGCACAACCAGCGCTGCAGGCCCACTAGTAGCATTTGCTTACAGGCCCTGGGCACCTCTAGTGCACTTTACTAGGGACTTACTAGTAAATCAAATAAGCCAATCATGGATAAACCAATTACATACACATTTTGTATAGGAGCACATGCACTTTAGCAGTGGTTTGCAGTGGTAAAGTGCCCAGAGTAACCAAAACAGCAGAAACAGAGTCCAGCACACATCAACAACCTGGGAAACAGAGGCAAAAAGTTAAGGGAGACCACGCCAAGGATGAAACGTCTAACAGTAGTTTTGGACTTGCAGGATGCCTACTTTCACAGTCCCGTCCTGCCTTCCCACAGACGTTACTTGCAGTTCGTGGTAGGTCATGAGCACTTTCATTTTACTGTGCTTTCCTCTGGTGTTCACGAAGGTGCTTGCTGGCGGTAGTCGCAGCTCATCTGCACAGGCTAGGGGTTTCAGCCTTCCCCTACCTTAGCGACTGGCTGTTGAAGGATTGCTCGCCTCAGGCTGTCGTCTCCCGCCTCCAGACTACGGAGAACCTTACATTCGCTGGGGTTAACTATAAACATGCCAAATTCACTCCTGGTTCCCTCTCAGATGCTCCCTTTCATCTGAACTGTTCTGGACACAGTGCAGTTTTCGGCCTAGCCTCTCGAGCAGCGAGTTCAGGATATTCAGGCTATGACACCGATGTTTCAGCCTCTGTCCTGGGTTTCGGTGAGAATGACTCTGAGTTGCTGGGCCTAATGGCCCCCTGCATCCTACTGGTCACACATGCCAGACCTGAAGTTCCAGTGGGTGCAGCATCAGCGAAATCCGTCCAACATAGTCAAGATCTGGGAAGGAACTGCACAAGATCTGCAAATGGTGGCTTTCTAACAGCGATTGGGTCAAAGGCAGATCCCTTTCCCTTCCTCAACCAGATCTGTCAATGGTGACAGATGTGTTACTCCTGGAATGGGATGGCCACATGGGGGAGGTGGAGATCAGAGGTGTTTGGTCTCCGGTGGAGTCAGGGCTCCACATCAATCTTCTGGAGCTCAGGGCGATCAGGATTGCATTGAAAGCATTCGTTCCCTCACTTTTAGGAAAAGTGGTGCAGGAGTTCACAGACCACTGCCATGTGGTAGTGCAACAAGCAGGGTGGAGTGGGGTTGTGGACTCTTTGTCAGGCGGTCCTGCGCCTCTGGACATGGCTGGAACATCAAGGCATATCTCTGGTGGTTCTACATCTGGCAGGCTCTCTGAAGGCCAGAGCAGACAAACTCAACTGTCAATGCATGGTCGATCACAAATGTCTGAGGTTCTTTCGTTTATACTCTCTCTTGCCCAGCACGGCTCTGCTTTGGGTGCCCCTGAAGGTTATCCGTCGCCATCTCTGCTTTCGTACAAGAAAAAATAAATGAGCTACAACTAGTAACCACTGTTGTCCACAATAATAAACAGAACAACTCACAAATAATTGTAACAAAGATACACAAAATGATATTTATTACATATGTATGTACAACAAACACTGAACAACATAGTCAGAATTATATAAATATATATATACATATTCACAAGGAAAGACGGGCATTAAATTTCTTCAAAATAATACCTACACACACATATATATATATATATATATACAGTCGATATACAAACACAAAGAGTCACACAAGACGAGACAGGAAAGATAGTAAAAGCACAACAATAAACAAAGAAATGAAATTTGAATTTACAAAAAATACAGTGAAATAAACACTAAATATACACTTTCTTTTTCTAGAACTTAAATGATATTCATAATAGAACCGTGTTAGAATTCAAATCTTAACTGCCTCTCCGTCTCACTGATTCATAAACAAAAACAAGATTAAAAAAAAAAAAAATGTAACACTATAAATTCGTAATCCATCCAAACAACTGCAGGAACCAAGCCTACACGCGTTTCGGCGGTAGCCCTCCAATTTATAAGGCCGCCTTCATCAGGGCAGTTCCTTTTCAATATTTAATGAATAATATCGCCGATCTTATAGGTTCTCGTCCTTCCTGTATGTATACAACCTGATAAACCTAAAAAACAACAACAAAATAATGAATTTAATCTAATTCCTTGAGATCCAAATAACCACCAGAAGTTACCACCAAAATAATACCGCAATCAAAACCAAGAAAAGAAGATTAAAAAAAAATTAAAAAAATGAAAAGAGAAAAATGTGAGGTGATGCACAAGCAAAACGAAAATAATAGAACACCTAAGATCCGTGCATATAAAATAACCCAATGAATACGTGCAGCAAAAAAAACCCACCATAAACGTGGATTCTCCAATAACAACATTCACAAAAATAGATATTAATAATAGTAGATACCAAGCGGCGATGTTGATGAGTTTCATCAAACACAAAGCAGGAAAAGATCAAGGGCCAGATGTAGCAAACAAAAAATTTGCGACTCAGATTTTGCGAGTTGGTGCGACTCGCAAAATGCGAGTCGCAAATTGGAATGCAGGCAAAAAAAAGTGCCGAAATTGCGACTCGCACCCGGACTCGCAACGCAGTGTGCGAGTCCGCCGATTGCGAGGTCGCTTTTTGCGAGTGTGCAAAAAACGAACTCGCAATTAGCGAGTGGATGTTGCAAATTGCGATTAGCTTGTTAATTGATTACAGGTGCAGCAGAACACTCCAGAAACCACTCCAGAACACTCTGGAAACACTTCCTGGCACTTGATGATGACATCACAGCCAGGAAGTTTACTAATACACCTGGGAGGAGGGAGGACCACACCCTTTTAAAACTGCTGAACTACACACAGGACAAACAGCAGCTGCCATGGAAGGAACACCAAGGAAGAGGAAGCAGAAATTCTCAGAGAGGGAGCTGGAGGTGCTGACAGACGAATGCTGTCAGCACTATGATGACTTGTTTGGAAAATCAGCCCTCAATGTTCCTGAAGCCACCAAGAAACAGCTGTAACAGGACATACAGGACAAGATAAATTCCCTGGGGGTGAGCCACAGGAGCATAGATGACATCAGGAAAAGGTGGTATGACCTCCGCTCCCGGACCAAGGAGAGGGTGGCTGAAAGGCTCCGGGAGATGAGAGGCACAGGAGGGGGACCATCGTCTGTGCCACCACCCACACCCCTGGAAGAAAGGGTGGAGGAAACCTTGGAGCAGGAGGCAGTTTCTAGATTTGGGGACCTGGACACCTCAGAGCCCAGCACATCAACCGGTGAGTACCATGTGACATGCCTGTACCCCTATCAATGCCATACCCCCACCCACCGTGTACACAGGGGCATGCACAACCAAGATAGCTCCATTTCAGGGTAGCAAACGCCAGAATGATGCATTATGGGAAATGTAGTCAAGTAGGCAGTTCATAGGCAAATGTTTATTAGGAAGTGTGCAACAGATAGTAGACACTGACAGTCTGTTCCCCATGTCCCACAGGTCTCCAACAAGACACCACCACTACTCCAATCAGCCAGCCCCATGAGGACACCTCAGGACCCGCCAGCACCCCCACCTGCACGGTCAACAGCATCCCTGCAGTAGCCACACCTGCTGCAACAGTATCCCAAGAGGCTGCCCCAGCAACAGGCAGGGATGAAACAGGTGAAATCACAGGGCAGCCACCGCTGCGCAGGCGTCGCAGGTCCAGGACATCAGGGCTGCAGTCTGCATCCGGGCAACTACCTCCCAGCACCAGTGAGGCACATCTGCTGCATGGTCAGCGCCTACAAAATCGAATTTTAGGGAGGATTAGTGGTGTGCTGCACCGCTTCGTGCGCAATAACCATGCCAGCATGCAGCACCTGAACTCAAGGATGGACATGATCTGCACTAACACTGGGGACCTTGCCCTTGCCATGAGGGAACTGGCGGGAGGACTGCTGGCCCAGGCCGAGGGTGGGCGGCGCAGGGACCGTCAGCTCCTGCACAGACTGGACAGGATGGCCACATCCATCGCCAGGCTTGCCATGAACACCACAGGCCTGTCGAGGAGGACAGTTGGGCTGCAGGTGGAAATGGGCCATTTCGCTGGGGATGTGGCTAGGGGCCTGGGACGTCTGACCCACATCATTGACTTGATGGAGACACGGAATATGTCTAGGGGCACAGGGGAAACACCCCAGGACAGTGAGGAGGGCTCGACAGTGAGCAGTGTCTCTGTCACTGACAGCAGGGTGCTCAGGAGTAGCAGGCAGAGCACCACGGAAGCACCAGGGACCAGCCAGGCTGGCAGGAGGGGCAGAAGGTCATAGAGATCACCCTGGACCATTAGAAGTGGCACATGACGTCAATGTGCCACATGCCTGGTGTGCATTTTCATGCCCATGGACATTCATTACTTGTAAATAGTTTCATTTCTGCACTAATAAAATAGTTATTTTTGTTCCACTTAACAAATGGAGTTTTTGGTCAATAGGTGAGTATGGTTGGAGTTGACACGTACCTTCCAAAGTATTGTGTTGCGATGTGTTCCCGTCTCAGTCTGCCTTGATTAGCAATACTCCTATCCCCATGATGGCGATGTGGTTGTTCTTGCTCTTCATCATCAGGATCTGGGTCTGCAGGGGTGAGAGGTAGCCCACGTCGGGTGGCTATGTTGTGGAGGATGGCGCATGCGACCACAATTTTGAATGCTGTAATGGCGGTATACTAGAGGGCACCTCCACTGCAGTGGAGGCATCTGAATCTTGCTTTCAGGAGTCCGAAGATGCGCTCAATAAGGTTCCTGGTCCTCTTATGTGCATTGTTGTATCACCTCTCACATTCATTGCTGGGTGTTAAAAACTGAGTCATGATCCATGGCCTTAGAGCATATGCACTGTCACCTGTTGGGCACAAAAAGTACACTGTTAGGAAGTCCTGATTGTTGTGCACAGTGACCTGTGTGTATGTCTGCAAGGTGTCTGTAGCTCTACCTAGGAGGTATCCGTCTCCAAATTCCCCACGTTCCAGGCGTTGATGTGTCCCACTATGGCTAAACATGTATGAGTCATGGGTACTGCCTGGAAACTTAGCTACAATGTCCGTGATGACATAATGGGCGTCACAAACAACCTGAATATTCAGTGAGTGGGTACACTTTCTGTTGCGGAAAAGATGTTCCAGATTTGCAGGGGGGCATATTTGAATGTGTGTCCCATCTACACACCCTATGACATGGGGAAAGTGGGCAATGCGGTAAAAGTCCAGCTTGGTGCTGTGAATTTCTGCCTCATTCCTGGGTAGGTATATGAAGTGAGACCTGTGTGTGAGTATGGCATCTAGGAATGCCCTGAGGAACCTTGACACTGAACTTTGGGATACCCCACCTGCCACAGCAATTACCCCCGATAGCTCCCTGAGGCCAAGAGGTGCAGTGAGCATAGCACTTGCACATGCGTAGGGATGGCGCAGCCACACAGAGTCTGGTGTTCTAGCTGTGGTTTCAGTAAATCAATTAATTCTAGTATGGCTGCGCTGCTAAGGCGGTATTTATCGTATATCTCATCCTCAGTTTGCTGAAAAAGAGTCTGCCTTGTTCTATATATCTTCTCCTGTCTGTGGCCCCTTCTCCTCCTCTGCTGGGCCGCGTGGACTCTCCTTCTCACTGCTATCAGGTATATCTCCGCCATGTTGAGTAACCCAGATGCCTTCTGGGTCTCCTTTTATACTTTGGTTATGGTTACCACCTGCTCTGAGTTAGTGGTACATTGCAAGTGCAAAATGGGCTATTTTGCGACTAGTCGCAATTTGCGAGTTGCAATTGCATAAGGTTTGCGACTCGCAAATTGCGACTTGCAATTTGCGGGTCGCAAAATGGGGTCGCAACTGATGCGACTCGCAAACGGGTCCCATTTCTTTTTGCAAGTCAGAAATGGGGTTTTTGCATCCCATTTCCGATTTTGCACTGTCGCAAATAGCGAATCGGCCCATTTGCGACTCGCAAAACTTTGCTACTATCTGGCCCCAAATCTCTAGCTTCCACTTCTGATAGTTCCAAACAAACACCTTAAGTAAACAAGCAGACGGAAAAATAGAAAAATAAAAAAATATAAAGAAATAAAGACATAGAGATGAGAAATCTAAACGGCCAATCTTGTACCAATAGGCACAAAACACTACTACTTCACCGACCGAGATATTTTTCACGATAGAACAATTCCTAAGGGGATCTATTCACATAACTCCCATGAATCCTCCATCTGTGTATAGAGAAAAGGGAGAAACCAGTATTGTAATAAGAATAAAGTTAGCTCCATCGTACTTTTTTTATTTTTTTAAAACTCACTATCTAAATTCTCACACGTGTTGTTATTGCGACATCTACTCCAAAAGGGCTAAACATTTCCTCCTAGAGCTTCAAAGCCCCACTTCTTACCCCGGAGCAGGGTGCAATGCCTTCCCGGTGCATAGAAACACGGGTCAAAATATAAACTTGAAAACAACTTTATTGTCTTTCATCGGCATCTCAGGATCCTCTCTTTTTATTAAAAACTGCCGTTCTTTACAGCAGAGAAAAGAAGCGCCTACCTTTCCGAGTGGCCGATTTCCTTCAGAGGATGTAAGTCACGGGTGCCCGATAAGAGATTGCCGAATAAAACAACCTCCATTTTGAAATCATGCATCTCATTTATATTCGCGGTAAAAAACCGCGAGGTTACAACCGTAATCACAAGATCCCCTGTCAGGAGCAGAACCAAAGACGGTGTCGGCCATCTTAGAATGGACATACAGCCAGCATAAAAATGGATAGATAGACAAAAATATCACTAAAATGTATTTTTAGGGGAGATGACAACGGCCTCAATATTTATTTAATGATCACACTACCAACAAATATTTGAATAAATTCACCTACACTGGTTCATTTTCAAAATACCAGGGGACCATAAAGAATATGTATCCCTCTTACAGCGTAGGAGCCATACCTCCTACTCAACATTCTAAACTATGGACCCAGACCTCTCTGGTTACGTCACCAAACCCAAGATCTTAAGGGGGGGGAAAAACCGCAAATACTTCCAACTATCGGAGATGGTAACTCACTTCTAGGGAGAATTGCACTAAATGCCAAAGAAATATTCAAATTAAGGCATTTTCCCAAGGTATGTGCTCATGCAGACCACCATCATGTGTATCCAGAGTAAAAATCCAAAAAACTTCCCACTTTTTCCTTATGTTTTCCCTTTCTTTGCCTGGAATATCCTTAATTTTTTCTAAAACCGTCCAAGTTAAATCGTCCAAATCATGTTTTTCTTTCAACCAGTGCTGCACTAGGGGAGCTCCCTCCCTCTTGTTACGAATATTGGATAGATGTCCCAGAATTCGGACTCTAATTTCACGTCCAGTTTTTTGCCATCTCTGCTTTCTTCAGACTACAAGATCAACCCTCCTTGTTTAAATCTTCCATTGTTGGGAGATTCCTCAAGGGTCTTACCCACATGTTTTCACCTACCCTGTTCATAATGCCCCAGTAGAATTTGAACTTGGTACCCACTTCATCATGTGTGCTCCTTATGAGCCTATTCATATTTTTTTTTCTGCAGCTTCTCACCTTAAAAAATAGCCTTTCTTGTAGCCATCACCTCTGCACGTAGAGTTAGTGAACTGCAAGCTCTTTCTTTGAAGCCATGCATCATCTCTGTCCTTCCTGACAAAGTGGTGCTTTGTACCAAGGCCTCTTTCTTACCTAAAGTGGTCATGCCCTTTCATGTAGGCCAATCCATCACATTACCTACTTTTTATAACCCCCACATTCTTCTCCTGAAGAGGAGAGACTCCATCATTTGGATTCAAAAAGAGCGTTGGTGTTCTACCTTAACCGTACAAAAGACTTCTGGGTGGACAATCAACTCTTTGTTGGCTATGTGGGTGCAAAGAACGGATGGGCTGCACAGAAAAGGACTATCGAAATGTGCTACTCTTTGGCTAAGAAACAACCCCCTGAGGGTTTGCTTTCTCACTCTACCAGAGCAACTGCCACAACCACTGTGTTAGCACGGGCAGTTCCAGCCCTGGACATCTGCCAGGCAGCTACGTGGGCATCCCTACACACGTTCACTAAACACTACTGCCTGTATAGCCAGGTCCGCAGGGACGGTTTCTTTGGCCGTTCGGTCCTGCAGAACTTCTTAGTATGATCTTGGTTTGCAGACCCACCTCTGGGGATGGTATTGGTTGGGTATCAATTCTAAGGTACGGAATCTGCAACTAGAAGTGTCTATCAGATGAACAAGTCACTTACCTTTGGTAACGAAATATCTGGTAGAGACATAGGCCCTCATTATGAGATTGTCGGCAAATACCGCCGACTGCCTCGGTGTCGGCCGCCAACATACCGTCACCGTGGCTACCGACCATCCATGCCATTATGACCGTAGTCGGAATTCCGCCAGAAGGCTGGTGGAATTCTGCCGACAGTCATGTCGGCGGACGGCAGTAAGGTGGCGTTGCTGCCAGCAGTAGCAGTGCACGCCAGCAAAACACCACCTACCGTATCATGTCCCATGATACGGCCTGGCGTTCTTTTGCTGGCAGCAGCGCTGTGTCCTGTCTCCTTCCGGAGGACCCCCTGCAAGCAGGTAAGTTGGGTTCTCCGACAGGAGAGGGGGGTGTAGTGTGCATGTTTGGGGGTGTGTGTGACTGTTTGAATGCGTGCATGCGTGTGTGCATGAGTGTGTGTACTTGCATGTTGTGTCGTGTGCTTGCGTGTGTGCCTGGATGTATGTTTTTGAGTTTTGCAGTGAGGGTGTATGTATGTATGCATGCATGCATGGTTGAATGTGTGTATGTGTGTGTATATGGGTGTGTATGTATGTGCGTGTATGTGTGTATATGTGGGGAGGGTGGGGGAGGACTCTGTGAAGGGGGAGGGGGACGGGAGAGACCCCTATCAGTGCCAGGGAAGGAATTCCCTGGCACTGATAGTGCCTACCGCCATGGTTTCCATGGCAGTACAGAAACCACAGAAATCATGGTGGTGGGTGGGGTCAAAATGCCATGGGCGGCCTAGTGACGGCCGCCAGGCTGGAGACTGAAGTCTCCAGCCCGGCAGTCGTTACTGCCGTGGTGGTCGGTGTGTTGACTTGACAGTTTGGCTTTGGGCAAACCACCAATGTCATAGTAGTAGAGGTAGGTACTGCCAGCCTCTTGGCGATAATACCTCCACTATAGCACCGACCACCGGGGTCATAATGACCCCCATAGTCTAGTTGCTGCATCTCATTGCGCCCACACTCAGATGGCTCTATAAGCAGATGTAACATGGTATTAGGGGGTATCTTTATACTCTGTTCGCGCCGGATTTGCGTCGTTTTTTTTTACGCAAATTCGACGCAAACCTAACTCCATATTTATACTCTGGCGTTAGACGCGTCTAGCGCCAAAGTCCATGGAGTTTGCGTCACTTTTTAGCGTGGACACCTACTTTGCGTTAATGATATGCAAGGTAGGCGTTCCCGTCTAAAAAAGTGACTCCGAGGCATGTGCGCCGTATTTACACTCCCGGGCGTGATTCACGCCCGGGAGTGGGCGGGTCAAAAAATATGACATCCAGCCGCTTTTGCGTCGTTTTTTAGCGCCTGGTCAGGGCAGGCCTTAAGGGACCTGTGGGCTCGGAAGGAGCCCAGAGGTGCCCTCCCATGCCCCCAGGGACCCCCCCTGTCACCCTTGCCCACCCCAGGAGGACGCCTAAGGATGGAGGGACCCATCCCAGGGAACATAAGGTAAGTTCAGGTAAGTGATTTAAAAAAAAAAAAAATTGTGGCATAGGGGGGCCTGATTTGTGCCCCCCTACATGCCACTATGCCCAATGACCATGCCCAGGGGACAGAAGTCCCCTGGGCATGGCCATTGGGCAAAGGGGCATGACTCCTGTCTTTGCTAAGACAGGAGTCATTTCAATGGGGGTTGGGAGTCGAAACAAATGGCGCAAATCGGGTTGAGGCGATAATTTTGCCTCAGCCTGACTTGCCCCATTTTTCGGCGCCCAAGCTCCATATTCCCCTACGCCGGCGCTGCCTGGTGTACGTCATTTTTTTTCACGCACACCAGGCAGCGCCGCCGGCTAACGCCGGCTAACGCCGGCTAACGTCATTGTATAAATACGGCGCCCGCATGGCGCTTCAGAATGGCGTTAGCCGGAGTTAACTTTTTCGACGCACAACTGCGTTGGCGCAGTTGTGCGTCGAAAAGTATAAATATGGCCCTCGATGTTTATGAACAACTACTATACCACCTTTGAAAAACACAACATTTCATTTATTTTTTCTAAACATCAACACATACAACCTGAGAGAATTTAAATTAGGAGTGCAGTGAGCAGGAAGATATTGGCACAAAGACTACTGCCACAATAGAAAAGCCAGTCATACCGCTTACAAAATTACAATTAGAAAAGCAAAGAAAATCTTCTTTATGACCCAAATCTCTTGACCGCCAAACTTTACCAAAGAACAATTTCACATACATTCTGAAATGTAAGCTCCAATGTCATCCGAAAGTGTATCACAGCACCCTCAACAAATCTGTGACAGTCTTCTTTTACAATAAAACCATCTCATTTTGTTAAACTTTCAGCGCAAACATCCACAGCCTCTTCTATAATACAAAAGGGCTGTCAGGCTCAAAAATGGCCCAACAGTGTATTGTGCCCCTGGGGCAATTGGTCGATATGGCTCCAGGTGAGGGCCATTTGTGGTACTGGATAGACAGGGAGTGGTGACCCAGGGAAGCTTTGCACTTCTTATGCGTTCAGGGCCATTAGACAACTCTGATTTTGCCACCACCGATTGCACCACTCCAAGTCCTGTCTGAGTAGGCCGTGCCACATCACCTCTACTCTACTTAGGGTTACCACGAGGTATCATGTACTTCAGGTTAGTAGGTCAACTTGATGATCAAATGCAGGTTCCATTCAATGGTGTTTGATTTTTTTTTTGCTACAACTTCTTATGGTGTTAGAGATTGGAGATTGAATGGGCTCCCCTTCTTCTGTGGCCCTAACATTTCCTTCAATTTTCATATTTGTAAACTTCTTGTTCTACAATGACCCTCCGAACCTTGAATTACTGACTACGCCTCTTGACAATACAGTCTTTTCAACCCTCTTTTCTTGGTTTGTTTACAGGGATCTAACGGGAGGACCCTGTTCTAAGCCAAGGCCAGGTAAGGTCCTCAATTGGCTTATTGTGACACCATAGTGGTCACTGCTTAGGTTTCTAATGGTGTCTTCTACTCTTTCTCTTACTTCCTCCAGTACCACTGCCTCTTGGGCTGCTTCAGAATGGTCTTTCGCTCATGTTCAGGGCACATGCTAAGAGTTCAGAGGCCCCGTTAGCAGCAGGGTGGCATTCCCATAGCCTTCCAGATATAGTGCTTCGCAGGCTGATGGATCATGGTAGTACTTGAACAGTATTTATATAAGAATAGTAAGCTTCATGTTATAAGGATCAGATATAGAAATACATTACCTATACTTTGCCAAACTAGTGTATTTCCTATTTAGTTTTATCCGGATTATGCAAATATATCTGTCATGTAAGGTATATATTTGACATATTTCTTTAATAACCTTCCTTTAAAATATTACCAATATTACCTGGTCTATAGTTGCTTTAGAGGCTTTTAGAAAAATGTAATGTGTGTTTTTAAATGGCCTTTGCTACTGTGAATTTTCTGGTTTATAGTGCTATAATTAACAGGTGCTATTATTACACAGCTCAAGGGTAAGCATTTGATTGACCTCTGACCAAGAAATTCTGAGTTGACCATTCAGGATTCATACCTGGAATCCTAACGTTCTGCACAAATCATTGCCTTGCACTGCTAATCCATTGAGGAGTCTTAGATAAAGGTGGTCATTATGAACACGGCGGAAACAACCACTGAGTTCATGCTGGTGGTCAAAACACTGACCGCCAGGGACCCTGGAAACCTGCCAGATAATGAACCTTTCTGTGAGCCGGCGGGCGGAAACCTTGTTTCCACCTGCCGGCTCACAGAAAGGCTCGGCCGGGACATTGACTCTGTGCGGCAGGTGCAGTTGCACCTGCCGCGCAGATCACTGCCCGAAAATCAGCCAGTGACCTGCGCGGCGGGGCTCTGCACCGGGGCCCCTGCACTGCCCATGCAAAATGCATGGGCAGTGCAGGGGCCTCCACGGGTGCCCCGGGGCACCCCCTCCACCAGCCTTTTCCTGGCAGGATATCCCGCCAGGAAAAGGCTAGTGGGAAATGAAACATTATCTGCAGGGTAGCGCAGCTACCCTGGCGGCTGGTGTTTCAACCCGCCGCCAGGCTGCCTGACGGCGGGTGACGGCTGCAGCTGGCGGCCGTCACCATGTCCATTATATGGCAGTTTGGCCCGCCATGCCGGCTGGCGGCTTCAGCTCGTAATGAGGGCCAAAGTATCAGATGTTTAAAGATCTGACCATTATCTGACTGGGATTAGTTAAGGCTACTTAGTAGCCACTGAGATAGATCAATGAGTTAATACACTCACTGAATTTGTGGGTACCCTAAGGTCACTGGTACCCAATTGTTATGGGTCCTCTCATTGTTTTGAGGCGGACCACATTAGTGTGAATGAGTTGGATTTCAGCATCAAATGAAAATGTAGTTTCAAAACGTCGCTATGCCAGTGTGTTAATTAAATAGTGGACCAAATAAACTGTTGTTTTTTAAGGTGAAAATTTACCAATAAATATGTGAAATTTGTCTCACCTAACCTTAAGCATTTTAGGATGTGAATGTTGGTTATAAGCGACAAGGTATCTAAGTTGTGATATGAGCATTTGCAGACTGTGCATGAGCTAAATCTGCAATTTAATAAATAAAAACAATAGTAAAAACTCAGCCATGGTTTGTAATGAACCCAGAATTGGCAACTCTTTGTATGTTGGAATCTTAACATACATATTGGATCACTTCCAAATAGTCTAGAATACTCGTAGGGCTGGTGGTGCTCCATAGAAACACCAATCACATCTGCATACACTGAAAATTCTCAACAACTCACTATTTAGTTGAGTGTACAGCTTCACCTACAACTCTTGGTCCATCTATCCTCTCAGTGGTCCAGGGGTCCAGTTCCTCATATCTTTGTGTTGAAAAGTTCTTTTGAGGACTAATGCAAGCGATTCATTCATTTTGGTTTGGAACACTTCAGGTCCTTACCCCCGCGTAGCAAAAAACAAAAAGGAACTGAATGGGGATCTGAGAGAAAGTCCAAACTGAAAAGTTGAGTTTATTATCACGTTTTAGGTTCTGATTGATAGTGCTTGGGCTGTGGAGGCTACTTAAACCCCCTTCTCTAGCCCAGAAGCAGCAACACTTTTTAATGTTTAGATATGTTTAGAATCCTGGTAGATTGTTCTTTTGCAATGGGATATACATTAATTCCAGTGACACTTGGTGTGCTACTAAGGTGATCATTATTTTTTTAAGTGTTCCACACTAAACCATAGCTAAGGCTAACATGATATAATAGTGGCTTCCCAAAGAAGGAAGTCTGTCTTCAGATGATGGTAACCTGAATTCTGGTATGAAAAGGCTTGACCACATTACCTCAGGGATGCGCCAAACACACGTTGCTAGAACAGGAACTCTCCATTTTAGAAACCCCTTTCTGCTTGCATTGCTAATTTTTGATTATTTCTTATGGCTTGTTTTGTTTTGATTACTAGCCTTGCCGATTCTGTTCCTCTTATTTAGATAACTTGCATCCTGTTTCTGGTCATGCATAGACTCTACTGCTTTATCCTGGGTGGGCGCTCCATTGCTGTGAGGGAGGCCCAAACAGTTGACTAGACCTACTTTGTGCATTCAATTTGTACCAATCAACAGAGATCTCTAGATAAACTGGCTGCTTGATTATACATAGGGGGTCATTCTGACCCTGGCGGTAGACTACCGCCAGGCCAACGACCGCGGATGCACCGCCAACAGGCTGGCGGTGCATCCATGGGCATTCTGACCGCGGCGGTACCGGCGCGGTCAGAAACGGAAAACCGGTGGTGTCCCGCCGGTTTCCCGCTGCCATGGGGATTCCGACCCCCTTAGCGCCAGCCTGGCTCTGGCGGTTTTGACCGTCAGAACCTGGCTGGCGGTAACGGGTGTCGCGGGGCCTCTGGGGGCCCCTGCAGTGCCCATGCTACTGGCATGGGCACTGCAGGGGCCCCCTAACAGGGCCCCACCAAGATTTTCAGTGTCTGCTAAGCAGACACTGAAAATCGCGACGGGTGCAACTGCACCCGTCGCACCCCTTCCACTCCGCCGGCTCCATTCGGAGCCGGCATCCTCATGGAAGGGGGTTTCCCGCTGGGCTGGCGGGCGGCCTTCTGACCGCGCAGCGGTATTCTGATGGCGGGACTTTGGCGGGCGGCCTCCGCCGCCCGCCAAAGTCAGAATGACCCCCATAGTCTTCCTAGTCCTGTGTTTCATTCCCCAGTTTTAAATTTTCAGGCCTAAAAGGCCTCTGGTGTTTGACCTACATATAAACTAATTTATTAATTTACTCATCCCAGACTCCAGCCGCCTTTCTTGTAGGGAAGCAAAACTCCTTTGTCTCTTCAGAAATCATGGAGAATCATGATAAATGAAGCTTGCCAAAGAGCTCAGAGAACTTAGTACCCTTCCATAATCTATGCTTACCTTCTGTGGTTTTCTGTTGCCAACTTCTGACATTTTCTACTGCCATCTTTTACATTCTACCTTTTCTACTAGTGTGGTTAATATCTGATAGAGACTTCTAGCTGAAGATTCCTTACCTTTAGATTTTCCAGGCATCAGCTTGGAATCCAGAACTTTTGTTTGCTGAGCAATATCCCTGCGCACGCCGTGGGGTGGCGTCGTTCGGATCAGCGTGGCACTGGCGCTGGTGTTGGAGCAATTTGTTTCATTATCTTTGTCAATAAAGGTATCATCCAGGTGCGCATTTGTCAGTTCTTTTGCTTCCGTGTCAGTTAAGCGCAGATCTGGGATAGAGCTACCCCACTGTATTTTGACTGGCCTTTTTCAACCTTTTTGTTGAGTATTTTTCGTCTGTGCGAAGAATGACCTTGAGGAAGATGGGATTTAAGCTGTGTGGCGCCTGCCATCATGCCATGTCGGTGATGGATCCCCATCAGGTAAGCCTTTATGTCTCAAGAGCGACCACGACTCAGTCGTGCTTGGACTGCCAGGCCATGGCTTCGAAAGTTTTGAGGGAGTGGTCCCTAAAGCTAATGACAGCCTGGCAGTAGACATCAGCTGATGCGACTCCTCGGAGGTCACAGTGCCGGTCAAGGAGAAGGTCACGGGACCACTGCCGGAGCCCCAAGTCCTCTTCATCAAACTCCCGGGTCCTCTGGGCACTCGGGTAAGAGGCACAAGAAGAAGAAGAAGAAGAAGCCCAAGTGGACTTCGATTTCACCTCACCCGTCAGCCTCGGGAATGTTGATGTTCAAGCCTTGGTTACACAGAATTGTTGCCAGGGCCAACTCTACATCTTCCTCCCTTTCCGGAAGCGGGAGTGACACCTCCACTCAAAGGAATTTGATGAGGCCAAGAGCCTTGTATTTGAGGTGGCCGGCCCTACCGGAGCACCTTCGTGCCACGCAGGGTTGGCAGAGTGGGGTTATGTATTCCTAATAAGGGCGGCCAGAGTAAAGGGAATGCAGTAACCACTCACTCTTAAGGAGTCTGCGAACCCCTCCTCCTTAAATGTGGCCTGCTTAATACTAGATCCTTAGTCAAACATGCAGCTGAGCTTAACACTATTGATATCTAGTGAGAATTGTGATATTTTCTTCATTACGGAAGCCAGAACCTCCCCTGACTCCACCATTGATCTTGGCCTGGCATGCCCTGCGGGCTACACCATCTTTCACAAGCCACGTGTTAATAAAAAGAGATGGGGGAGGGGGTAGGGATTATTTAAAAAAATCAATGGTGCTATGGCCTTTAAAACTAGATGAAATTCCGGGTATTGACACACTGGGCTTCTCTATGAAGGATAAGCATGGCTGTGTGCTTTCAGGCCTGCTATGCTATTGCCCCCCGGTCCTACCGCACCCCACTTACTGTCACTAATTGAGATTATTGCAAATGTAGCATTGTCCCATTCTAAAGGTTTTTGAACTATAATATGTGGGCAGAGGAATCTTTCCCTTCTCCGGCATATAGAGAGTTGTGCAGTGCTTGTAATGTTTTTGATCTTACACAGCTGGGCAAGGGTCCTACCCAGATTAGTGGCCACACAATAGACCTTATATTTGCATCAGTGAGACTGGTGTCTGTACAAGATATACCACTCTGCTGGACTGATCGTGCTTTGGTAACTTTTCTCCTCCATATTGAGATTCCAAAGCTGGTAAATAAAACGAAGATCTCTTATAACACCAGCAGGGCCTGGCATAACACAGGTGACTCCTTTTGCAAGGATGTATATAGCCTGGTCTCCATTTTTGATCCCGACAAATCTGTGGATGCTAATTGCATACTGATGGAAGAAATAATCCATGAACTCCTTGACACTGAGCTTCCTTTGCAAACTAGGAGAAAATGTAACGGTCCATCTACCACCTGGTATAATGCTTTCCTAAAACAATTAAAACTAGTATGTAAAAAGGCTGAGACAAAGTGGCGCAGCTCTTGGGAGGATTAAGATAAAGCTTACTGAAATCTCACATGCAAAGGTACAACAATGCAATTAAGGCAGCAAAAGTTGATTACTATGCCTCAGCCATTTTAACCCCTTCCAATAATCCTAAAAAGGTTTTTGAAATTGTATGAGAATTAACTAACCCAACCTGTATGGATAAAACTATAGCCCCGTCTCAGGAACTATGTGATAATTTGGTAATATTCTTTGAGGAGAAGATAAATAAAACTCTAGAAGAAATTACAGTCTCTCCACCTTTGATAGCCCAATAGCATCTAGGATGATCCCTGATAAAGAGCTGGCCTCTTCAATCTCTGTCAGTGTGACAGTCCCCAACACTCTATGGGCTAATGGCAGCTGCACCACAGTGAAATTTGAGGCCATCTCGGAACATGGCTTTCATGCCTTGGCCAAATCTATCTCCTCAGGCTCCACTTTGGATCTGTTTCCTAACAGAATTTGGAAAAACTTGGCAAAAGAGTCTTTCCCGTTACTTCGGTTAATATGTAATCAATCCCTGAACACTGGCACAGTTCCATCAAGCTGGAAAAAAGCAATTGTATCCCCTATTCTGAAGAAATCCTCATTGGATCCAGCCATTCCAGGCAATTACAGGCCCATCTCTCTGTTACCATTTCCAATTAAAATATTAGAGCGACATGTTAGTAAAATTCTGTCACAGTGCCCTGAGGGCAACATCCTCCTGGAAGAAGACCAATTCTGCTTCTGTTCGGGTCACGGAACCGAAACAGCCCTCCTTATGGCTCTTGAGGAACTATGTATTATAGCTGATGACAGTAGATCAGCCATCCTGTTCCTGTTAGATCTATCTGCTGCGTTCAATACGGTAAACCATGAGATTCTCCTAAGAGACTTTTTGGAGCAGGAGTACAGGGAAGTGCTCAGAATTGGCTGCAATCCTACCTGTTGAAAAGCAGCCAGATGGTGGCTCTCCCCCGTATTGATCTGCCTTCAGAGATGTGAAGCAGGGTGTCCAACAGGGATCTGCTCTTAGTCCCATTTTGTTTAATCTTTATATGAAACCCCTGGTGACCCTAATTAAGACCCACAACATCCACGTGGTGAATTACGCAGATGATACGCAATTAATTCTAGCACTGGACAAAGACATTCAAGCTCAAACGACGTCCTTCCACAATTGCATGTGGGATATTGTCACATACCTTAATGCCATTAATCTTAAATTTAATGGAGACAAAACTGAGATTCTGTGCTGCTCAGCTAATAAAGTTCCCTTTAATCTGCCGTCTAAATTCTGGCCTCTGTCCATCCAGAATGAGCTCCGTCCTGCGGATACAGTGCGTAATTTAGGGGTAACATTTGGTAACAAGCTGTCTCTAGAAGGCCACATCACCAAAGTAACTGGAACTTGTTTTTCTTTGATATGGGGTCTGTGTAAAATTCTCCCCCTGCTACCCCATTTGTTAAACCCTTGGTGGTATGCGGTGATCATGAGCAGATTAGATTACTGCAATGTGCTCCTTCTGGGAGCCCCAGACTATTTACTGCAAAGACTACATCAAGTTCAGGTAGTAGCTGCGAAACTCGCTTTAGATAAGCCTAGGAGATCCTCCGCCTCAAAGGCTATAAGGGAGCTGCACTGGCTTTGAGTTAGACAGAGAATTGTATTTAAAGCCCTCTGTACAGAACACGAGGCCCCCCAGGGCTCTGGTCCCTTGTACTTCCAGAATAAATTCCGGAAATATACTCCAGGAAGATATCTTCGTTATTCCTCACACAATTTGGTATGTATTGCAAAGTTCAAGAAAACTCAACAGGGTGGACATGCCTTCTCAGTTAAGGGAGCCCAACTCTGAAATCAGCTACCTACTTCCATCAGACACCAATCTGATCTTCTTGGCTTTAGAAGAGCCTTTAAGACCTGGTTGTTTCCCAAAAAAATCTATTCAGTCTTATGAGTTGGGGCTGGGTTGCCCGGTTATTGGCTGTTAGCACCAGGATACCTTCCAGGTGACAGAGGCACTCTATAAATGCCCAAAATAAATAAACTAAATACATGTAAAGAATCTTAAATAAATGCGAGGGGATTTGAGGGAAGGTCTCCCCAGCCAGTTAGCGGCTATGCTGAAGCAATTTGTGAAGGTTCTGAGAGGTCCTTGGCTAGACTTGAATAGGAGAACATTATAAGGGCCTTCTGCTGTAGATGTCTTTGGAAAACAAGGAAGTGGCACTGTTACAAATGGTAAACACATCCCTGGAGTGTGTGTGATAATACCGCACCCTCCTTTTTTATGGCAACACTGTGCCATTGATAGTAGAATGGGCCTGATTATGAAAGGAGGGGCCAGATGTGTAAAGCATCAGAGCACTTTTAGGCTGAAAATTTTCAAAGTCCGAAGTTTTGGTTTTAGGCTGTTTGGGCTCCTTTGACACCACATTCAAGGGTCCAGAACTGGGTGGACACCACTTGGAGGGCAGAATTCACTTCAAGCTGGGTCCAGATGAAGAGTGCACTTTTTTGGAGCTTTTTGTGTCCCTGTAGCTCCGGACCGGAGGCCAGCCAACTAGCCCTTGGTATCACTATGGTAGTCCTGGGTTCCAGCAGCAAGGGAGTCCTTGAGCAGCAGGGCAGTCCTCTGAGGATTCAAGGTAGGCTTCATGCAGCAGCGAGGCCCTCTAGGAGCAGTAGGGCAGTTCTTTGAAGTACAAAGCAGACCTCAAGCAGCAGGGCAATACTCTGAAGTACAGTGCAGGCCTTCTGAGAGTCCTCCACAGGTCCAGGAATGAACTGAAGAGTGGGTCTGAGGATTCCATTTTTATACCTAGTGTCAGCTTTGAAGTGGAAGAAACCTCTAGAGTTTTTCTCCCCACAAATGGCTCTAGAAAGTACTTTTCTCCCTGCTCAGGCTCCAAGACATCTAGCGTGACGAAAGACTGGCTTGAAGTTCTTTGTGAGTGTGCTGAAGCAGCTCCTTTCAAATGTAAGTGGGGCAGGGCACAGCTCCTATTGTCCCATCCCGCCAAAACCTAGCCTTTCTTTATCTCACTGTCTTGGAGGAATACACAAAGGCCACTTCTCAGTCTGATCATAGTCATGTGACCAGCTGCATGTACCAAATCATTAGGACAAGAAAATGCCAACTTTATATAAGTGGCATTTTCAGAATTAAGACTTAAAATTTGAGTTTAGCATTAAAGAGTATTTCAAATTACACTTCTTTAGAGATCAAACATGGCATTTCTACTTATTTCCAAACAAAAGTTAGCACTTATGAATTGTAATAAGGTAAACCAATGTTATGCTATGGGAGAGGTAGCCCTCACATTACTGAAAAACTAATTTTGGAGTTTATCACTACCAAGATATGTAAAACTTAAATGTACATGCCTTTACTTTTATTAATGAATTCATGTTTGATTAATTAAAACCATTATATGTATGAAACTACACAGCATTGGCACATAAAAAGAATGGGTAATTCAACCAACTCATATTTAGTAAAACCTTGAATATTAACATTTCTAATAGCTTTATCACCTTCAAAAGGAAAAGCAATCATGTGTGAAGAAAGAAAGAATCACCTACTAAATCAATGAGACTGGCTGTTAAGAAGATGGCTGCCCACAGGGCAGAGAAGCACATGAACTAGCTGAGCACAGCATGCCACCCTTGAAGTTAACAAGAATGATTAGCAGCTCCTATAGCACCAATGATATGATTAAAGATACCAGAGGCGGCTTCGGAGAGTGTGTCAGATAATGTTCTTAAATTTCCCTAGTCTAGCTAGGTGGCTGAGGGAGCTTTCCATAAAGCACAGGTCTGCGACCTCCCTGCAATGCCTAACTCCTTTGAAGTGAAACAGTGGAAGAAGCAGACAGCATCTCACCTCAGCCAGTTTAGGACAGCAGCACAGCAGGTGATACCAAGATTCTTTGCAGTAATTACATAGCCTACATGCAGTTGTCTCCCCTCGACGGGTCCAGGTGGGGTTCAAAACCGAGGCAGGTAGAGTGATGAGACTCATGTGAAATATTTTACTGTGGGTCTGGGCTGAGAGTGCATGGTGGAAATATGGCTGTGCTTTCCCTAGTGAATAAGATGCGTCCAGAGCCTTGGTCACGGGGCTGTCACAAAGTCTTTCGGTATCCGGTTCGAAAGAGGCACTTTTCACCTGCCTGTTCATGATGCTTTTCCAAACTGAGTATGGGATTTCTTGGCTTGCAGCATGTCTGCCTTGATCTTCAAAGTGCTGATTGCTTTTGCTAACCAAGTTTGCCAAGGGGAGTCCACCTATTTGAGGGTGGACTACGGGGATTGTCTGGCCCTGAGGTAATACTTTATATGTCTCCCTGGAATACAAGGCCTGAACTCCTCAGACCCACCTCCAGTCTCATCCTGATTCTCCTGGCTTGCCGAGGGGCCAGCAGGACTTTCTTATACACCTTGATCTGTGTATCGATTATAAACTTATTGAGGGCACCCAGGAAAGCCAAATGGCCGTAATTGTGAGCTGGAATTAGTTTTGCTCTTAATACTGTCAGCATGGTCTCAGCAGTAGGTCTGTGTAGGCCATTGCTTAGGCGCTTCAATGAGTTGATGACTCTAAGGGATTTAAATCTAAAATGCCTTAAGTGGATGGACAGCTTAGCCCCTTCTGAGAGCCAAACTCCAAGGTAGCTGTAAGCTGGAGCTGTCAAAATGTGTAAAACTCCCAGTGAGTTTCTTTTTTTGTGGGGATACTTGCCAAAAACAACAATCTTGGTTTTACTCTGGTTCACCTGCAAGTTATTCGCCTGAATTTAGCAGTGCAGCGCGTTCAGGGCTCTCTGTAAACCAGCTCTGGAGTGGTCCATGATCACAGTGTCTTCTGCATACTGAAGGATGGGTAGGCGCACCCTGCCCATCTTTGGAGTAACTAGGCTAGCTCCTTCCAGAGCGGCACAGAGGTCTGCAATGTAAAGATTGAAAAGAAGGGGTGGTAATACACAGCCCTGTTTGAGCACGTAGGTCAACACTCTGGCGGTAACTGTGTTGGTGCTTGATTTTACCCAAACCTGTGTTCCCTGATGTAATGATATGTTCGGCCTAAGGAGCAGAGGCCCCATGTGGTTAACTTCCCCCGTAACCTGCCCCTTTCCACCCTATTGGAGGCGGTACTGTAATCAACAAAACAGCCTAACAAGCAATGAGGGCACTTCTTCCTACCTGCTTTAGAGGATAAGTACCCCAGCACCATGATGTTATCTGTTGTTGAGTATTCGGGCCCAAAACCTGATTGAAAAAGCTGAAGAATTATTTTTTCCATTACCCATGTTTCTAGTTCCTTCAAAAGGATATGTGCGTAGGCTTTGGTTTCATCATTGAGAATAGCAACCAGACGATAATTGGCTGGGTTAGAACGGTCGCCCTTTTCTGAATGGGGAAGAAAATTGATCCCATCCAGGAGAATGGTATTGTTGCTGAAACGTACATATGGTTGAAAAGTGGCATGAGGGGGGACACCCAGAAATCTTCTGCTGTTTTAAAGACGGTAGCTGGAATCCCATTGAGACCGAGTGCCCCATCAGTCCTCATTTTCCTAATAACTTCCCTTACTGTGCCTTCTGAGCCGGATGTCCTCTGCTGGAGCCAAAAGACAGGGGCAGGTAGAGCTGGAAGAAGGGGCAGCTTCCACCTCCTGACCAATTGTGTATAACATTTCAACGTGTCTGATCCAGGCCCTTTCTCCCACACCATTCTCCATAAGCTGCCCTGAGTTGTCTAAGCGATTTAAGTGTCTCCACAAGCAGGAGTGGTTTTAGTCTTTTAATAAGGTAAAAATTCTGAGACATTCTGCTTCGATGTGCTCTCTTTTGAGCGGCCAAACTTCCAGCTTGTAAGCCGTCCTGAGTGCGGTGATGGCTAGCCCATCTGCCACTTTGCTGCTGCTTCATCTAGCCCTCAGTGCCCTAAGAAATGGGCACTTGCAGGCTGCTAGTTCCTTGATGCATCTGGTGACACGAGTTGAAATAAAGTACATGCCTAAGTTTCTAAATACACTGCACCCTTCTCTCTTGGCTGTTTATGACCTACCATAGGGGTGAAATATTCATATTAAAAAGGAAATTTAGGCATGGCAAAAGGTTTATTTTTTCAGGTCAAACTGGCAGATTAAAACTGCACACATGCAGCAATGGTACTCTTGAGACATGTTCTAATAGGCTACTTGAGTGAGTGGAATGAGAAGTAATGCTGGCCCACTAGTAGCATTTAATTTCAGGGCCTAGGGTACATGTTATACCAGTTTACTAGGGACTTATGTCAACTTAATGTGCCAATCAGGTGTGGGCCAATTTTGCCATGTTTTAAGGAGTGAGTGCAGACACTTTAGCAGTGGCTAGCGGTGGTAAAGTGCACAAAGTCCTACAGCCAACAAAATCAGATTAAAAAAACAGGAGGGGTGAAGGTAGAATGTTTGGGGATGACCCTGCAGAGAGGTCCAGGTCAAAACGTTTGTTAATGCTAAAATCCTTTTTCTTATGTAGCAAACTCATATTGCAGGTCAGAAAACATTTTCCAAACCGATACATGTGTTTAGGAAAGGATACTGACTCCTACAAGGAAAGGGCGTGTTTTGGTCATCCCTTCCAAATACTGATTGCGTACCCTAGGTATCCATGTTTTGTGATTGTAATCAGTTTGCAAAACTTTGAAAGTTACTGACTCCTGAGTTGAGGTGGTAACCCATTCACAAGACAGATGTAGTCTCCTTGGGACCTGTTCCCCAAAGTGATTGTAAAAAAAAAAAAAAAGTTTGTTCTGGAGTAGGCAATGCTAACTCGCAAACAAACTTTTAAGAAAACATTATTTTTTTAAAATGCAGCCCCTTTTCCTTTATGGAAACTGTTGCATTAAAAAAAAGTTTTACTTTATTTGAAGGGAATCGCAAACACAGCGGTCTGGTGATGCTAGCTGGCCACCATCCCTCTGATGAAGGCCTCCAATCAGAGTGAATCACAATTTAGGAACTACCCCATGAATATTAAACAGGTAGGTCGGATTCTGACCCACACTGATTGCTTATTTGGTAAACTCACATATTTGTACAATGGTCAGGTTGCAAAAAGTCAGTTCCCAAATTGTGACTGCTTTTTACAGCCACATTTTCAGTACATCTGGCCCTAAGTGATTGGTTAGGGTACTCTAGATGTGCTGGATGGCTTGCATACTTTGCCAAATGTAGCTAAAAAGCTGTTCCCTGCCCATGTTGCTGATGGGAAGAGGCTGATGGAAGTAGCTTCCAGCAAATATGGCAAGAAGAACTGTGCTTATCTCCCTTATTTGTAGTATTTTTCTAACTGATACAGAGATGTAAATGGAAGAAAAATAAGTTTTCCCCCTGAGTTGGAGTGAACATTCTCAAATTCTGCTTTAGGCTGGTCATATTGCATTATTGGATGTTCCATCATTGGGGCTGCAGCATGTCCTAAAGCTTCTTGAAGAAGACTCAACTGGAAATGAACTACCTATTAACATTGGAAATCACAGATAGTGATATTAGAATGGACTAGTCCAAGTGCTGGTTGGTATTTGTCATAGAATCTAGTATATAGTAATAATTCCAAAACAATTCCACTTAATTTCTGTCCAACACTTTGCAGGACTGGTGCCTCCTTTGTGATAAGTGGCATCACACAATCATTTTCAAACAAAATCCACTCAAGACAGGAGCACTCTTCAGATGCCCAATCAATTTATTATTCACAAGTCGACGCGTTTTGGTGCATTGCCTTTTTCAGTACTTGTTAATGCCATCAGTCACAGTTACAAGTCAATTTAAATACCCCCGTTCTCATTCCCATTGGACAGCTTTTCCTGGCTAGTAAAAGCGGACTGACATTCCTCCAAAATGGAAAAAAAATCACACCCACCATCACTCTCACAACCCACACTGTTTTTAATACGATTACAATCCGTCGTTCACCGCCTTCCCAAGTGAGACCCAAACTGTACCTTTTTAGCATCCCTCGTCCGGCCGCTTATTTATACCACTGAGAGCATAACCATTGTTATTTGTGAATATCAGATGACAGACACTGGTCCTGATGCTGCAGTATCAAATCTGGTAAGTGGTATCTGGTAAGTGGTAAAATACAGCGTTTTCTCCAGCCAGACAAGAGCAAGAAAATGTAACATAACAAACGGATACTTCATGGGGCCCATGAGGGCCTTGGTTAAGATTTGACAGGTGGCCAGCCAGACTGAAAATCTGGCCTGTTCTTGCCCCTTCTCCCCTGGCACCATAATTATAGACCCCTGCCTAGCTGGTGGAGAACTCCTGCAGAAGCAGTTACTGAAGGCACCGATGAATGCCAAGCAGGTGCCCTCTTGTTTTCACCTGCACAGTGTTATTATTTTTCTTATAATGGAACAAGCTCCCAAAGAAAAAAAATTAAATGACCCTGGTGTGCAGAGAACTTTCACCCTGGGCCTCAGGGGCATTGTTTGCCAATAACATTGCATGTTAGCAACCATATACCAATGGTATAAGACTAGGCCAGTAGGTCCAGGAGGGCTTGCTCCATCCCAGTTTTCTATATATCCGCACAGGAATAATTTACATGCAACAAATATATATATTATGTGAAAATATAATAAATGATCACAAACACAGCCGCAGGCATCACAATATTTTATGTTTAAGCACATGGATATCACATACACAAATAGAAATAAAAGAGCAGCATAATAAGCAACCCCAAACAAATCATTCATTAAGGGAAAGAACACAGAAAGGCTCCAAACAACGATACAAGGGTGTAAGATAAGGTCCAAGGAGCTATGAGGAAGAGTCCCGGGGGCACCAAGAGGGAGAACAAAACTGAAGTGCAGGGTACGGAGGCAATGCATACTGTAGCGACTGCGGAACATAAACTCCAACTACACAAAATGTTTCTAGGCATAGGGCACATGGTGAGAAGTCCTCTTGTGCTGCAGCTACCCATAGTGTTCAGAAGTGTATCATCCACCATGGGAGCTGATTCTACCAAATGAGGGCTAGCAGTCTAGATTCTCATGGGCTTGCTGTCCTTCCATCGCCCTGTATTCCAAACACCCTGGTCTCTCCCCCTAAAGGTGGGTTGATACCTATTTCTGATGTTACGTGAAGTGGTCCAAGCATGTGAACCTTTGGTACTAGAGCCTTTGACCCACTTTCTCACACAAATATGGTCTTGCTGGGATTAAACTAAGGGTCATGTTCTGCCATCCAGTCCCTAGTAGTTATATGTACATCTTCCAGGCAACATACCTGCAAATGTACTGAGTGTGCTCTGCAAACTTCATCTCAGCACGTCTGGGGCACTAAAGAACACTCTTAGTGGCTCCATGTACAGGTTGAACAAATGATAGAAAATTGGCGTCAATGAAGATTGGGGAACTTCTACGTAAAGGCTGTGTCACGCAGGACTGATCCTAACCTTGCTGATCTGAGATTGATCAGACACAACATAGGCTATCCAGCACAGCACCACACCAGAGGTCAACTCTCCACAGTGCTTAACAGAATCTAATGCTCCAGCAGCACCAAGAAGCAAGATTTTCCCCTTTCACTATTTGGAGGGCATCACCCATACCTTGAAAACTGGCTTTCTTGGTGCTACACCCCACGTGGAACCCAGATTGGTGTAGGACAAGGAGATCATGTTGATAGATATAGGAGTACTACTGTATGGCTACACAACATACTGGTGTCTTAACCAAAAATTGTGACACAATTAATGGCCTAAAATCAGCAGGGACCTCTGCACCCAGAAAAGCCCTGTTGAAGAGAGGGTTCACATGTCAATTTTCAGGGACCTGAGAAAGTCCACAGAAGGAAGTGAAAGATGAATACGGTATGTCGAATAGGACAACAATTATTCTTAATTTCAAGGCTATTGGCTTTCCTAAATATCTGGCATGGATCCAGATCTCTTGGTCCTAAATTGGGTACCATTTGTAATTGCATTGTATAGTTGAAGTTTCTTTGTAAAACGTTTACCAGACAAGACCTATGACTTTAGTTCTTTTGGAAGTTTCTGTTCCAATTTATATTGTTCCCACTGACATGCAAAGTTGTCTTTGCACCCTCTTTTGTGGATAACATGAACAACTCTGCCAGAAATTGAAAAAAATATCCATAGATGTTTAGTACAAAATCTCTGCAGTTTGAAGACTGATCTTCTGTATCCCGAATCACTATAAGTGCTATACAGTTCTACTGATGTAGTCAATCTAAACCCAGTCTGAAGTAGTGTTTGAAGACCGGTATGAAGAAGTGGTATGTCCTGATGTGAATGGTAGGAAGCCTTGGTATCCGAGTAAGTCAACCCTGGTGTCGGTGGTACTGCCCAGATTTAGTACATCTGAGTGCTGAGGATACAATGCTAAAATGTTGATGTTAGACCTGGCTTATTCTCAATGCTGTTCTGTTAACATGTAGGAGAAAAGTATTGAAAAATTAAATAGAGGGATTTCGGATATCAGCATTATTTGGTAGATTATGGGTAACTGAGATGTAGCTCATACAAGAGTGCTCACATAGGCCCGGCTCTGTATGGCCTGGAAGGACCCCTGGTAATCATGACGATACTCAGACGTATAAGGTGTCGGAGTAAATCACATGGACACACAGGTACATAGTTAACAGTTTTGGTCCTTTCGAATAAATTATGGATGATCCAGGATGAGGATGGAATTATTACACTCTTTCTCATCGATCTGTCTGCATCTTTTGGCATTGTTTCACATACTAGTTACCTGACTTGCAGAGATAGGGGTAAAAGGGTTGTCTTTTGCTTTGCTAAACTTTTTTTGAAGGGACTTAGGACCTAGATTTCAACGGATGGGTTACTCTGTCATTATGGTGACTGATAACCCGTCTGGCAAAATATAAATCTCATAGGATATAATGGGGTTTATATTTCAGTGGCTGGGCTATCGGTCTCCATTGTGATGGAGTAACCCATTCCCCAAAATCTAAATCAGCCCCTTTAGTCAGGACATTTTTGTGCCCCCATTAATCTCAACATATTGCAACTTGGAGTGTGGAGTACCACAGGGTTCATCACTAACCCCAGTATTGTTTAACATATACCAGACTCCCGTAGCCAGCTTGATAAGATCTTAAAATTTGGATGTAATTATGTATGCAAATGATATTCAAATCATTAATATAATGGATGGTGATGGTACCATGGCCCTGTCCATTTTCTGTGATTTTGTGGTATTGGTTGCCATCAGAACCAACTGCTTAAAACTTTACTCTGAAAGGTTTGGATTTATAATGGATGCTCATAACTTAGATTTTAGAATATTTCCAAGATGCCAGACTGAAGCCAGAGGTTTTTACCACAGTGCTCCTGTGTGCCGCTCGATGGCATGATGTGGCTCTGCGTTGACCTCATTCTGGCCTGGAAGCGACAGAGCAGAGCCCCATAAAGATGCCTTCCCAGCACACCAATGCTGGTTCCCTTCTTTTCCGAGCCTTCAAAGGCAGATCCAGAGTACTGCTTCCTTTATGTCTGTTGAAAAATTCTTCCAATTAGCTTTTTTCCAGTTTACGAGGGAACACTGTCCCTACTGAAGCCTACAGGATTCACATTGTTTCATAATTGTCAGAAACAGATGTCAGTAAAGGAGGAGGTACAAGCTGTGTCTCTGGTGTTTGGGCTCTGGTCATGTCACTAAGACGTGCTAAGAATGTGCCATCCTGCACCCACAGGCAATCAAACTGTGAAGTGAAGCTGTATGTCACTGAACATCAAAAAAGGTCATGAACCTCACACAAGTTGCGTGCTCAGACCAGTTCCCGCTTTCAAGGCTACTTCCATGACAAGTCTTCTTTACAGTCAAAATCATCCAGTAAGTCAAGTGCAAAATGAAGAAGCATAAGAAGTGTAAGCGGAACTCCACCCCATCCTGCCATTCTGTCCCAAGAGAAGTCAGGATCATGCTAAGGCGCCAGTCAATCTCAGTGAGGAATGGAATAATTGAGTTAATCTCAGCCATGACCAATTGCTTGGGACTGCATCACAGTCCATCGTTTTATCACTGGAACCAAGCTTTACCTGGCTGATGAGCCCTAATGAGGGCGAAGCTGGTCCTAGATTGCCTAAGTTCTGGTATAGAGAGGACCTGGCCTGGCAGTTGGGGCTGGACTGTTCCCTTTGCGGGAGGTCAAGACCGATCTACATATGGCTGGGTCCAAACTGAGATGGCATGTGTGTTAAAAATGATGGACTGGGATGCAACCCTAGCGATTGCCAGTGGCTGAGATTAATTCAAGTATTCCTTCCTTCCATCACCTTGTTTTTGTTGAAGTGAACATCTTCCAACAATGAGGAGAGCCCTGGCTAGATCTTTTCACCACCGTCGAGAATGTGAAGTGTCAAAACTGATGCCCTTTGGGGTTTCCTAGAACGCTGTATGTAAGAGACAGATTCAGGCTACCAACTTCAAATGCAGTAGCCCAGAATCTGCCAGTGCAGGAATGGAACCAGAGGCCGAAGCCTTGGATCCCTCCAGCAAGCCTCCTCTACCTCTCTGCCCCCAGGAAAGCAGTCCTATTTCTCTTCCGGAAGCCCACTTAGAGCCTGTGGGAGAGCTAGTGTCCTCCTTTCTGCTGGCCTAGAAGGCCATTACATTGGGCCTGTGGGTCCTCAAATAGTAGTTAGAGGTTCCACCCATCCTTTCCTTCAGGCTGCCCCCTTTCCCCTATTCCATCCCTGCCATTCTCCCCTCCTCCAGACCACCTGACCATACTACAGTAGGAAGTGTTTGCTCTTCTGTGGAAAAGAGCAGTGACGTTAATGCTGGAGCAGGAAAAGTGACAAGGATGTTATTTCTATTACTACTGGGTACCCAAGAAGGATGGTGGTCTGCGTCCGATCCTTCATCTCAGGGATATGAATTTCTTCCTCAAAAAACAAAATGGCTTTGGAAGCTGGAGACTAAAAGGTGTCACTGGACCTGCAGGATGTGTATTTCCACATCTCAAGCCTGAGGTCCCACCAGAGGTATATGCACTTTGTAGTGGATTCTATGCACTACCAGTTTGCAGTGCTCCATTTTGGAATAACTTTGGCACCTTGAGTTGTTACTAAGGTGATGGCGGTGTTTGCAGCCCATCTCAGATGGTCCGCAATTGTTATTTTTCCGTACCTGGATGACGGCTGGACAAAGATGGGTCAACATAGGTGGTGTTGCACCATATGCAGTCTAAGGGCCTGATTACGACCTTGGAGGATAGGATACTCCATCACAAATGTGGCGGATATTCTGCCTGCTGTATTACAAGTTTCATTATATCCTATGGAACTTGTGAAACGGCTGGCAGGATATCATCACGTTTGTGACGGAGTATCCCATCCGCCAAGGTCGTAATCAGGCCCTTAGTGTCTCTACTGTTCAACCTGGGCTTTTTGGTCAATGATTCCAAATCTCACTTCAGTCCCTCCTAACGACCCCTGTTTGTAGGGTCAGTGCTGGACACCACCTTTCTCTGCACTGTCCCTCCGCTTCACTGGATTGCCGATATAAGAGAGATGGTCCCATTCTTTCAAAAAGGCATGTGGGTGCCAGTCAAGCGAGTTCTGAGATTCCTAGGTCTGCTGGCTTCCAACATTTTCCTAGTCATGCATGCACAGACAACATGACTTCAATGCAGTACATCAACAAGCAAGGAGGAGTAGGGTCTCATCTCCCTTGCCTGGAAGCATTGAGACTTTGGTCTTGGGCACACTGCTAGGGGATCTGGTTCACCGACAATCACCAGGGAGGGTCTCTGAATGTCAGAGTCAACATTATCTTGATGACCACGAGTGGGTCTCCTACCAAAAATAGTTCAGGAAATGTTTGCTCAGTGGAGCACTGCTCAGGTGGACTTGGTCGCCTCCTCAGGAAGTGCTCTATGTCAGCGTTTCTGTGTCCTCCTGTATCCGTCGAGGGGCAGTCCTGGAGGAAATGTTCCATTGAGATGATTTTCCCAACCACAGTATGTCTTTTGCCCCATACCCTTAATTTATTAGATTCTGAGTACACTTCAACAGGATTGGACCAAAGTCGTTCTTACAGCCTCAAATTGGCTATAGAGGGTGTGGTATGCAGCTTCTTGGTGCTTCTCAACAAATACCCCGCTGATGCCCTCATTCAGACCGGCCGCCTCAGAGGGAGTAGACAGTGGTTCAGGGGTCCACCATCTGCATCCCTTGTTGTTTTCTCAAACAGCAAAGGGACACTAGCTCTATTAAGGAACACCGGCTGCTTAGAAAAAAAGTTTTTCCATGTGGTGATGCAAAGACAGGGATGGTGGTCTGCTGCCCTTCACGGACCATCATCCCTGTGTTTGCGGTCGGTCACAGGAAGACACAAATTGCAACCTTCCTAACGGTTATTCACTTGGCAGATCGTTCTGTGACCTGCGACTGATGTTTCTTGTTGCTTAGCAAAATCTAATACTAGTGTGCAATTTTGCTCACTGTTTGTGACCATTATGATGCTACGCCTGACCCTAAAAGTCTTGTTTAGGTTCAGATATACATATGCAGTGCACTTCACCTCTGCCTAAAAGCCACAGTTGTCTATGGGGAATTTGTTTGCATGGCTTGTGCCACTGGCGCGAGCAGATTACCGAATTGATACGGAGCACATCCTGGCATCTGTTGTGCCCTCCTTGGTCCTTGGGATGACCTTGAGAAGCTTGGCTGGAGTGATCCTTTAATAACCTGCCTCGTGAAGGAGATGCTTCAATCTTTATTGCTGTTCTGCTTTCTCCCTGTTCTGCCGAAACAGCTGCAATAGACATTTTAAGATTTTAATCACATGATGAGCTTCAACATGTAATATATATTTGTATAATTGTTATTTGACATAATATATACATTTCAGGTACTACAGTGTATCTAGTGCGTGTTATTTTGTTTCCCGTGGAGTAATCAAGCAACGCAAGGCATGAAATTACTACAAAAATGAGAACCGAAAATATTGACAATAAATGTGCTGATTATCTTTAAATCCATACTTACCCTCCAAATCTTCTTTCCTCTGCAGCGTGTTTATGTTGATTGTTATTCATGCTGAGTGCAGTAAAATTGTTTTGTGCCTAATCCAGAAACAGATTGCCTTGGGTATCGTCTTTCTTGTGTGATCTACAACCTCGGATATTCTGCATGTTATTGTAATCTTTAATAAAAACTAGTGGCAAGTCCTGCACCTGCAAATAACTGGGACAATTGAGCCATGACACTCAGCAAACAAAGGTACTACGGTACTCTAAACAAACGAGAGCAGAACAAGTGAAACATACCTACGAATTAAACAGTATACAGAATCATTTGATGTATTTATTTGCAATATAGGAAGAACCTGAACTAAATTCCTGAATTAGGCCAAATTGAAACAATAACTCTGCTATGAGTATAAGCAGTAAATTGCAAAAGGTTGCAATTTAAAACATATTCTTTGTAAAATGCTTTTGCTCATTATCGAATTTGAAGGATGTTGGTCCCCAACTCCGCCTGCAGTGCATTATTTAATTCTGAATTCACTCTTTAAAAATGGCATATAAACAGACTATTGTAGCAAAAACTGTTTTAAAAAGGCTATTAATTTCATTAAACAAGAAGCACAATTCTCTCAAACTATATCTTATAAATAAAAGCAGTTATTCGTAAAAAACCACATGAATTATTTAAATATTGGGAATTCATTGCCATAAATCTGGCTTAATGCCTCCAGTGATTGCTTGCTACTGTGACAAATCAATGAACTTTTTAAAATTTTCAGAGTGATTCACAGGAATAAATACATTTGTCATGCCATTTGTTACACGTACTACCTGTATTGGAATAACTGAATTGCCAAATAGAAATCTGATAGGGCAATATGTAAACCATAGCAGAGAGGATGTATGATGGAACCACGGCTGCCTTAACCACGCATGCCTTTACGGCAACGGCGGAACAACAATTACATCTTTACAACAAAAGTCTTTACGCTGCTTTTTTTTTTTTACCACAAATATGCCTTTACAGCGAAAATTTAAGTTATTTACAGTTAAGTATAACCCCTTTTTTAAATATATGCCTAGATGTGTGATGGGTTTATACTTACATTTTCGTACTAAAGGCATGTGAAGCAAAAATATGATAGAGAAGTATTTTATACATATATATATGTTAGTTGTATGGGTGTGTGTATATATATATATATATATATATATATATTTTTTTTTCTTGACTTCTTTATCCATAAGCCCAAAAACCCATACCCACCCTTAAAATACCGTTGCCAACCAAAAACTTATACCCACCCTAAACCCTTAAAATACCCTTGCCACCCAAAAATCTATACCAACCCTAAAAATACCCTTGCCACGCTAAGACCCATATTGACCCTAAGCCCTAAAAAAATACCTCTGCCACCCTAAAACCCATACCAGCCCTAAAAATACCCTTGCGTCCCAAAGACCTATAACCACCTTAAACCCTGTAAATACCCTTGCCACCCAAAAACCAATAACTACCCTAAACCATAAAAAAATCCCTTTCCACCCAAAACTCTATACACACACACACACACACATATATATATATATATATATATGTATGTATATATATATATATAAAACCACTAGGTAGTTATAGTTAGGATCTAGTTTCTTTAGAAAAAGTTTTTTTTTTACTTGCCTATATTCTTGGCACAGGTTGATGAATCACAAGATTTTCTAAATAATTAGACTCTCCCATCAACTGCTGTCTGAAAAGTATTGGGGTGATCCGTCAAGCGGGGGCTGAGAAAAAGGGGGGTCCCAAAACATTTTTACCCCATTCATTTTTTCATAGGGATTTTGCACAATGACAGTGCCCGAACCACTGGATGGAAGGAATTATACCAAATTTGGCAGAAAGGTAGCTCTTGCTCCAGAAAGCAACCTTTTTGTAATTTGGTGTACATTTGTTCAGTACTTTTAGAGAAATTAAAGGGATACCAAATTTGTATATATAGGGGCGAGAAGGGCTCGCAGCCCCTCCCGATCTCATGCTGAGATCTGGTTGGCTGCCAACACTTAAACAAAGAAGTGTTGGCAGCCATCTTGGGACTCAGCTTCAGCCGAGTCCCCCCAAAAAATGTAAATAAAAAGAAAAGGGGCCAGGGTAGAGTCACCCAGACCCCTTAGCTCTGGTGCTGGGGTCCCGGAGTCCCCCCACTCCGCCCAGAGTAAAACAGCCTTTAAAAAAAAAAAAAATTGGTGGGGATTGTGGCGGATCCATGGATCCGCTGAAACTTAAAAAAAAAAAAAAGAAAACAAGCACTGTATCTCCCAGTTGGGCCAGGTCCCATGGGCATTTATATTTTGAATGCAGGGGGGCCCTCTGGTCCCCCTTCAGCCGCTGGGTCTGCCACCTCCCGAGGGCTAATGTTTTTGAAAATGCAGGGGGCCACCCAGCCCCCCCCATGATCCCCTGGGACGACCACCTCCCTCGGTCACTTATTTAAAATTTAATGGGGGAGCCCTCCCTGCCTCAAACCCCCGGAGACCGCCACCTCCCCAGGACACATATTCAAATCAAATGTGGGGGGGCATGGCCCCTCCCGCCGCCCTGGGGACCGCCACCTCCTCTGGGCTTCCTTCTATTTCAATGCGAGGGGGGCGGGCAGCCCCCCTGCTGTCCCGGGGACTGCCACCTCCCTGAGGCTTCCTTCTATGTCAATGCGGGGGCTGCGCAGCCCAGCTGCAGCCCCGGGAAGCATCACCTCCCCGGGGCAAATATGAAAAAAAAAAGAAAGGCAGTTTCAGATCCCTGGGGACCACCACCTCCCTGGGGCTAAATGCAGATTTGGAGGGTGCCACAAAGCCCCCCTCAAGGAGCCAGAGATGGCCCTGGGACCCGCTACCCCCCAGGGGTGGCTCCTGCTATGTCCTGGGGTGCCCAGCTCCCCAGGACATAGCTGTTTGCTTTTGCTTGGTGGAAGCTGACAGCTCCCACCTAGCAAAAGAAAACAAACAACGAGAGAGCTGTCCCTTACAGAAAGCAGAGTTTTCATCTGCCTTCCCTGCACACAAATAAGCGTGCGAGGAAGACAGATGAAGACATTGCTCCTGCAAGCAGGGAGCTGCTATTTAAAGCAGCTCTCTGCTTGTGGGAGCAATGCCGGCTCCAGCAGGATGTAGGGAGCCAGCTAGGACCACGGGGGCCTTCAGTCTCCCCCGCAATCCTGTCACACTCTCTCTCTTCCATCCCATAATGGGATGGAAGAAAGAGAGAGATTGATATTGCAATGGTCTCTCCATACAGTGACTTCAAAGTGTCACTGAAGCAAAATGTTTGGTTCAAGATGTTGGACTTAGTTTTGAAGCACAGCAGCACGGAGTCACTTGTGGCCCACTGGTAAAGGTCTTGGACTGTCAGTCAATAGGCTGAAGGTTCAAATCCTGGTATCTCACTGTTGTAAGTCTATATAATTTCTTTTGTTTTGAATGCTTAACATTCATAGTGATGGGAGTTTGTCTTTTTGCCATCAAAATCGCTGGGTTGAATTTCAGAGTTACATCTGGGTACTGCAAAATAAAAAGTCACCTGTAGCCTAGTGGCTTAAGTCTCTGATTATCACACTGAAGGTTGTGGGTTCAAGTCTAGGTGTGACAGTGGTTATTTCCCTACTTCAATTTCTTTTCAACTTGAAATTTTTACGGTACATTCTGAAAGGTGATGTCAATTATTTTCAATTTCTCCAGAAAAATCTCATTCTAAGTATATCATTCATAAAAACCTAAACTCTCTAGCTCTCTCCCTCTCACTCTTTCTCTCGCGGTCTCAATTTCTCTTTCAATCTCTTTCTCCCACTAACACACCCACTCATAACCTTGCACACCCACTCACAGACCAACTCAAACACTGATGCACCCAATCACAGACCCACTCAGACACTGACGCACCCATTCACAGAGCCATTCAGACCCTTACACACCCACTCGAATACCCACTGAGATCCCCACTCACAGACCTACTCATACACTCCTGCAGCCACTCACAGAACTATTCAGACCGTCACTCATCCACTCACAGACCCACTCAGACTCTGATACACCCACTCACAGACTCACTCAAACATTGATGCACCCACTCACAGACCCACTCAGACCCTCATTCACCCACTTAGAGACCCACTCAGACACTGCTGCATCCACTTTCAGACCTACTAAGACCTCACAAACCCATCCACAAACCCCCTCAGACTCTCGCATACCCACTCACAGACTCACTCAGGTACCAACGCATCCACTCACAGACCTGCTCAGAAACTGATGCACCCACTTACCGACCCACTTAGAATGTCACACTTCCACTCACAGATCCACTCAGACCCTCACAAAAGCACTCTCACACCCAGACAGATACTCTGACACCCAGCATCTCCCTCTCACATCTACTCTCACACCCAGAGTCAGACCCTTTGGTTGTGTACGGCACGGAGTTGGGTGGTTATAGAGGGTTTGCCTAAGGGGTGCGGCCGACCCCCGCCACACACGGCTGATGGCCGTGCACCGCTGTGGTTGGATTGACATATAGGCCCTCATTGTGACCCTGGTGGACGGCGGTATTTTGGAGAAAAGTACTGCCAACAGGCTGGCGGTACTCCTCCCCAAAATATGACATTGACAGTTTGGCTTGAGCTTGTACCACTCCGTTCGCCAGGGCGGTAACAGCCGCTGTGCTGGAGACTTCAGTCTCCTGCCAGACGGCCGTCACTGTCCCACCCCCGGGATTATGACCCTGCCTACCGCCATGGTTTTCGTGGCTTCCTTACCGCCACGATAACCATGGCGGTAGGCACTATCAGTAACAGGGAATCCCTTCCCTGTCATTGATAGGGGTCTCCCCCACTCCCCCCTCCCCAGAGTCCCCCCCACCCTCCCCTCCCACTCCAGACCCCCCATGACAGACACACATATTCACGCACCATAGAAAAGCATAAAAATTCAGCAGTTATACACAGAGTTATTTGAAGTAACTATAACTCGTGACCTAAGGTAACTATAACTCGTTTCCTTGCCATACACTGCTGAATACCCCAGATATTACAGCAGTTATGACTTGTAAAGCATCATGAAAAGTATAAATGAAACATTAGCAATAAAATTTTTGATACAAAACTGTGCATGGCATGCGCCCGAGTACATACATACATATACATATAATACTCTTACCTGCAAAATACTTTCATTTATGTTGTAAAGTCGCGTGTGGTAAAGGCATATTTGTGTTAAAAAAAGTTGTTGTAAATTTTTTTGTTGTAGAGACGCATTTGTTGTTCACACTTCATTATAAATGCTGTTTTCCCATTAGCGGATGCTGCCGCGAAGGGAGGGCGGGGGCAGCACGCAGAGTGGGGGGAACCTTTAATAATAATTTTAAAAACGTACCTGCTGCCCGGTGTTCCGCCGCCTCAATTCTTCTTGTCTTCTTCCTCCCCTCTCCACCCAATCGAGACACTTCTCTCGTGCTGTTACCAGCATGAAAGAAGCGCAGGGATTGGCCTGAGCGGGCAGAAATGCCACACAGGGAGGGAGTCGGAGCCTGAGCTTTGTCTCCTTTATTTTTCTGCTTTCAGCAGCGGGGCGACGCTCCTCGGCCATATTGGAGGGAATGCCCATGTGTTTCCCTGTGTTGCCCTGTCAGAGATGATGAAAATATAGGCACTGCCCAGAACTCCCGGATGTGAAACATTAACAATATTATTGCAGATTGTTTTAAGACGCATTGCCCAGAACTCACATTGGTGCAAAACTAAGCAGCTGCGCTGCTGCAGGACTGGAAGGTGGAATCTTACCAAACCAGAGCTGAACTGGCTTCTTGGCAAAAAGAAGAAATCAAGGCCATTTAGTTGGTTCACAACCACTACGTTTGAATGTGTTTTAAAAACAGTTGAATAAAATACATCTTTGGTTAGTTGAGGGCTTAGGGGTCAGTTTTCGTCATTTGTTTGTATGTACATGTCGAAATTGTCACCATTTATTTGTCTCTTGCAACCAAAGACTGCTGTGAAACTCTGTACTTATGACGTATGCCTGTTTAACTTTTTGATGGCGCGAGTGGCTAATTGGTTGCATTTGCTAATGATCATTCTTTAAGTGCAAATTTATATAGATTGTCTGCTTATGGGGCTAAATATATGTGGTCATATTTTCAGTGTACTCACATCTTTTCAGTTCCACCGCATATGCAAGAGTAAGGTTTAAGGCTGTTATGGTTGTGGACATTTAAGAGATAACTATAACTTTATTATTTCTAATGTTTGTGTAGTTTAAATTGGGTGTGTATACCAAATAAAAATAAACTTTTCCTTATTATAACTTATTTTTAACCTTTGTTTTGTTTGTGAGAAAAAATATATATACATACATACTGTACATACATAAACATATATTGATACATGTTTGTGCACATGCCTGCGAAGTAACCCGGATGTAAAAAAAATAATAATAACAATCCTGACGTAAAGGTACTCCCTGGGTACTTTCCGAAATGTAATGATTCCCTATGTAAAAGACCTCGAAGTAGCAACTGATATTTCTACAGGGCAATTGAGGGAGTGATGCTGAATTTGTTAGGGTGATAGGATGCAAATGTGAGGAGCATCACACAGTCAATATTTTGCCTATTCATTTTATTTTGCAGTGCTTTACTCACATTTATATGTGCCTCTTATTTATGCTTGCACATTCCATGTGTAAGTGTGGAAATGTTCAGCCATATTTAGATTAAAACTAGCAAAACTAAAACCAGGGGGCATTCTTATCCCAGATGCATGATTACTGTGTGCAATAACCAAATCATTCACACAAGGTAATCCATGCTCTGTGACTTAAGATGGCATTTGAACCTCTCATGACTAAACTATTTTTTAAAATTTTTTAGTCTGTCCTCTATTGCGCACTTGGCAGAGTCAAGTTCTGTATATTTATGAACTGTGAAATTTTGCAAAATAAAATATACAAATTTACAAAAGATTTGCGAAAATAATATCGAGCCAGTTCAGCTAAATTTTTGTATTTTTATAAAACTAGAAATAGTTTAAAGGCAATTGCCCATAACAAACAAGCACATGCTGCTACTATCTCTAGGTCCTCTAACTAGACGTATCACTACATCGGACGCACTACCTTGACTACCAATACATGAATTCAACAAGGTAATCTTATAATTTAATTTAAAAATACATTGACCTTGCACGTTCATCAACCGTATCAATAAACTATGACCCTTACTCTATATTAGGTTAAAAATCATAAACTCAATGCTAATCCATACCCCAATCCGACACTTAATTCAATTAAATTATATTACATTAAAAATAATAATAAATTATAAAGAAATATATTATCAAACGTAATGCTACGTCAACCCTTATGCCAAATTAATTTAAATTATATTACATCACCTCAAATGAAATTATATAACTAAATTTAACATAACTCTAATGGTACCCCAGAGATACATTAAATTAAATTGTATGTAACAACTAACGTTAACCCAAACTCCATACTATTCCAAATAATTTTTTATTTAAATAAATAATAAGATACATTAAGCTAACCCTAATGACAACCTTAACCCATACATGCCCGTCATTGTATAGGTTAGGGTTTTCATGCAAACCTAATCTATCACCAATCCTAAATTCATTTAAGGTAAATTATTTTTTTAAGCAGAAGTTACCTTAGTGCAGTCTTAAACTTTACATTTAGTGAAAAACTATTCTAAATTTAACGAACCTTAACCAATCACAAATGTTAACCCAACCCCTACATTAGAGTTCATTTAATTATACACAACTAAATAAATAACCTGAAAAATTAATACAACCCATTAACTTCTTTATGCAACGTAGCAGAATTCTCAGTAGTATTCATCCCAAAGTAGTGTATCTGATGTACTTTCACCACATTGTAGTGGGATTTCAATAGGTGTGTCCCTTTGAGAATTTCCCAGCATTGATATCTAACTGCCTGCTTTGCAAGATGTTCTATTCTGCAAGTTTGATTCCCCGTCTTTGCCTAATGTTCTTTATCAAAGTTGTGTATTTCTTAAAAAATAATGCCTAATACCACACTTCTGCCCTTTCTGAGCGCCATGCATAAAGTGTTAATATCATCGGTTTTAAGATATGACTTTCTTTTCGAAGTGACTGAGGAAAGGCACTACCCCCAATCAAATCTTCAATATTATTGCATAAAAAGACATTTTTTTCAGCATGTCTTAGCCAAACAGCTGTTCCTAAGTGAGTCTGAAGTCATTTGGTGAACCTGTGCTGTCTTGTGTGTCTGTGCTTTCATGCAGATGCCTAGCAGTATAGTTTGTTTCTAATCCTGACATGCTATTGTTTCCCTATAAACATCTAAACATGTTCCCCAGGACCTTGGCAGACGTGATAACCATGCTTCATTCTTATAGTTATCCCTTCGTCATGTCAAGCAAGCATAGAAAGACTTCACTCAGTACTAAGTAACCCCATATGTTAGATGCTATAACAGCAGTGCCCAGCGTCAGTCCAAGAGGGGGAATCTGTGGGCCTAATTATGGTCTTGCCGGACAGGGTTACTCCATCACAAAAGTGACGGATATCGCATCTGCCGTATTACGATCCTATTTTATCCTATGGAGATCGTAACACAATGGACGAAATATCCAACACATTTGTGACAGAGTAACCCCGTCTGTCAAGATTGTAATCAGGCCCATAGTCAGATATTGTGAATTTTCCACTTACAATCATGCATTTACCTACAGTTACCTTAATTGAGATTTATTTTCATAGTCCATGGTGGTCCTGATTATCTGAGATCTAGCCCACTTGGGCAAACATCAGACAATCCTCAACAGTGCCATTTGTTTCAAACCACTTATGTTTGCTGGTATGTATGACTTAATTTTATTTCCCCCAGCATACAGCATCTTACACTGAATGGAAAAAGGCTGTTTGAGGAGCAAAGGGCAGGGGAAGTCTGTTAGACAGCAGCCTGTCAATTGTCTGAAAACTATTTTTGTACTCTACAGATTGTGGTCTAGGGCAGTGGTTCCCAACCTGTGGTCCGGGGACCCCTGGGGGACCGCGAAGCCTTCTCAGGGGGTCCGCAAGAGCCTAGAAAATTTAAAAATATTAACAAATATTTATAAATTAGGTCCCCAGCTTCCAGTAATGACTCAGGCGGGGGTCCCCGGATTCCCATGATGATTCAGTGGGGGTCCCCGGGTTCCATTAATGTTAAAGTGGGGGTCCACAGAAATCAAAAGGTTGGGAACCACTGGTCTAGGGTGATGCGAGTGGGATAGATGGTAGCTGTAGTACTGGTACATTGTGTGCTTCTGCAATAAATTATGTGTACATTTTTTCTGGTATCAACAATGTTAACTAATTGGCCGTTTCTCTTTGACTCTGACATGATCGTTGGCAGCTTCTGCAGGAATTGCAGTGTCCCAGAGGAAGGTTCGTCAAATCAGTGACCCAATCCAACAGATTTTAACTCAGCTCCACAAGATTATCTACATTACTCAGGTATTAAATTTGCTATTTACGTTTTTTGACTACTGCTAACTAACGGAAACTGGACTGTCTATTGACAACCATAAGTTAGTGACTTTGGAACACAGAGCTTTAGTCAGTGGTTTCATTTGTGGCTGGAAGTAGGCATTTTCACATCTGTCAACTTTAATGCAAATCAGTTGCAGGATAAAAGGAAAGGGTTGTTTTGGTAGTAGACTGTTAACTTCCCATGCAGAATACTGAGCAAAACAGCTGTGATGTAAGTTACTTATTCATAGCTTGATATCCTAAAGAAGGCCTGTAGGAAGTTGGCTCTGTATGTACTATTTCAAAGTAAGAAATAGCATGCACAGAGTCCAAGGGTTCCCCTTAGAGGTAAGATAGTGGCAAAAAGAGATAATTCTAATGCTCTATTTTGTGGTAGTGTGGTCGAGCAGTAGGCTTATCAGAGGGTAGTGTTAAGCATTTGTTGTACACACACAGGCAATAAATGAGGAACACACACTCAGAGACAATTCCAGGCCAATAGGTTTTTGTATAGAAATATATATTTTTTTAGTTTATTTTAAGAACCACAGGTTCAAGATTTACAAACAATACTTTAAATGAAAGGTACTTCACTGAGGAACTTTTGGAACTTTGAATTAGCAAAATAGCATATACAGTTTTCACACAAATGACATATAGCTATTTTAAAACTAGACACACTGCAATTTTCAACAGTTCCTGGGGGAGGTAAGTGTTTGTTAGTTTTGCAGGTAAGTAAACCACCTACGGGGTTCAAAGTAGGGTCCAAGGTAGCCCACTGATGGGGGTTCAGAGCAACCCCAAAGTTACCACACCAGCAGCTCAGGGCCGGTCAGGTGCAGAGGTCAAAGTGGTGCCCAAAACGCATAGGCTTCAATAGAGAAGGGGGTACCCCGGTTCCAGTCTGCCAGCAGGTAAGTACCTGCGTCTTCGGAGGGCAGACCAGGGGGGTTTTGTAGGGCACCGGGGGGGACACAAGTCAGCACAAAAAGTACACCCTCAGCGGCACGGGGGCGGCCGGGTGCAGTGTGCAAACAGGTGTCGGGTTCGCAATAGGTTTCAATGGGAGACCAAGGGGTCTCTTCAGCGATGCAGGCAGGCAAGGGGGGGGCTCCTCGGGGTAGCCACCACCTGGGCAAGGGAGAGGGCCACCTGGGGGTAGCTCCTGCACTGGAGGTCGGATCCTTCAGGTCCTGGGGGCTGCGGTGCAGTGTCTTTATCAGGCGTCGGGTCTTTGAAGCAGGCAGTCGCGGTCAGGGGGAGCCTCGGGATTCCCTCTGCAGGCATCGCTGTGGGGGCTCAGGGGGGTCAACTTTGGCTACTCACGGTCTTGTAGTCGCCGGGGAGTCCTCCCTGTGGTGTTTGCTCTCCACAAGTCGAGCCGGGGGCGTCGGGTGCAGAGTGCAAAGTCTTACGCTTCCGGCGGGAAACGTGTGGTGTTTCAAAGTTGCTTCTTTGTTGCAAAGTTGCAGTCTTTGTGGAGCAGAGCCGCTGTCCTCGAGAGTTCTTGGTCCTTCTAGATGCAGGGTAGTCCTCTGAGGCTTCAGAGGTCGCTGGACCCTGTGGAACGCGTCGCTGGAGCAGTTCTTTAGAAGTGGGGAGACAGGCCGGTAGAGCTGGGGCCACAGCAGTTGGTGTCTCCGTCTTCTCTGCAGGTTTTTCAGCTCAGCAGTCCTTCTTCTTCTTAGGTTGCAGGAATCTATCTTGCTGTGTTCTGGGAGCCCCTAAATACTCAATTTAGGCGTGTGTTTAGGTCTGGGGGGTTAGTAGCCAATGGCTACTAGCCCTGAGGGTGGCTACACCCTCTTTGTGCCTCCTCCCTGAGGGGAGGGGGGCACATCCCTAATCCTATTGGGGGAATCCTCCATCTGCAAGATGGAGGATTTCTAAAAGTCAGAGTCACCTCAGCTCAGGACACCTTAGGGGCTGTCCTGACTGGCCAGTGACTCCTCCTTGTTTTTCTCATTATCTCCTCCGGCCTTGCCGCCAAAAGTGGGGCCGTGGCCGGAGGGGTCGGGCAACTCCACTAGCTAGAGTGCCCTGGGGTGCTGTAACAAAGGGGGTGAGCCTTTGAGGCTCACCGCCAGGTGTTACAGTTCCTGCAGGGGGAGGTGAGAAGCACCTCCACCCAGTACAGGCTTTGTTACTAGCCACAGAGTGACAAAGGCACTCTCCCCATGTGGCCAGCAACATGTCTGGTGTGTGGCAGGCTGCTAAAACTAGTCAGCCTACACTAGTAGTCGGTTAAGGTTTCAGGGGGCACCTCTAAGGTGCCCTCTGGGGTGTATGTTACAATAAAATGTGCACTGGAATCAGTGTGAATTTATTGTCCTGAGAAGTTTGATACCAAACTTCACAGTTTTCAGTGTAGCCATTATGGTGCTGTGGAGTTCGTGCATGACAGACTCCCAGACCATATACTCTTATGGCTACCCTGCATTTACAATGTCCAAGGTTTTGCTTAGACACTGTAGGGGCATAGTGCTCCTGCACTTATGCCCTCACCTATGGTATAGTGCACCCTGCCTTAGGGCTGTAAGGCCTGCTAGAGGGGTGACTTATCTATAGCTATAGGCAGTGTGAGGTTGGCATGGCACCCTGAGGGGAGTGCCATGTCGACTTAGTCATTTTATCCCCACTAGCACACACAAGCTGGCAAGCAGTGTGTCTGTGCTGAGTGCGGGGTCCCCAGGGTGGCATAAGACATGCTGCAGCCCTTAGAGACCTTCCCTGGCATCAGGGCCCTTGGTACCAGGGGTACCAGTTACAAGGGACTTACCTGGATGCCTTGGTGTGCCAATTGTGGAAACAAAGGTACAGGTTAGGGAAAGAACACTGGTGCTGGGGCCTGGTTAGCAGGCCTCAGCACACTTTCAAATCATAACTTGGCATCAGCAAAGGCAAAAAGTCAGGGGGTAACCATGCCAAGGAGGCATTTCCTTACGCAACCCCCCACCCCAAACGAAAGAGGATGAGACTAACCTTTCCCAAGAGAGTCTTCATTTTCTAAGTGGAAGAACCTGGAAAGGCCATCTGCATTGGCATGGGCAGTCCCAGGTCTGTGTTCCACTATAAAGTCCATTCCCTGTAGGGATATGGACCACCTCAACAGTTTGGGATTTTCACCTTTCATTTGCATTAGCCATCTGAGAGGTCTGTGGTCAGTCTGAACTGCAAAGTGAGTACCACAGAGGTATGGTCTCAGCTTCTTCAGGGACCAAACCACAGCAAAGGCCTCCCTCTCAATGGCACTCCAACGCTGCTCACTGGGGAGTACCCTCCTGCTAATGAAAGCAACAGGCTGGTCAAGGCCATCATCATTTGTTTGGGACAAAACTGCCCCATCCCATGTTCAGAGGCATCAGTCTGCACAATGAACTGCTTGGAGTAATCTGGAGCTTTGAGAACTGGTGCTGTGCACATTGCTTGTTTCAGGGTGTCAAAGGCCTGTTGGCATTCTACAGTCCAGTTGACCTTCTTGGGCATTTTCTTAGAGGTAAGTTCTGTGAGGGCTGTCACTATAGATCCATATCCCTTCACAAACCTCCTGTAGTACCCAGTCAAGCCAAGGAATGCCCTGACTTGAGTCTGGGTTTTTGGAGCTGCCCAGTCCAGAATAGTCTGGATCTTAGGCTGGAGTGGCTGAACTTGGCCCCCACCTACAAGGTGACCCAAGTAAACCACAGTTCCCTGCCCTATCTGGCATTTGGATGCCTTGATAGAGAGGCCTGCTGCTTGCAGAGCCTTCAAAACCTTCTTCAGGTGGACCAGGTGATCCTGCCAGCTGAAGCTAAAGACAGCAATATCGTCAAGATAAGCTGCACTAATGGACTCCAAGCCAGCAAGGACTTGATTCACCAACCTTTGGAAGGTGGCAGGGGCATTCTTTAAACCAAAAGGCATAACAGTAAACTGATAATGCCCATCAGGGGTGGAGAATGCTGTCTTTTCTTTTGCTCCTGGTGCCATTTTGATTTGCCAGTACCCTGCTGTCAAGTCAAAGGTACTTAAGTATTTGGCAGCACCTAGTTTGTCTATCAATTCATCTGCCATTGGAATGGGATGGGCATCTGTCTTGGTGACAGAATTAAGTCCTCTGTAGTCCACACAAAACCTCATCTCTCTCTTTTCATCTTTGGTGTGAGGTTTGGGGACTAAGACCACTGGGCTAGCCCAGGGGCTGTCAGAATGCTCAATGACTCCCAATTCCAGCATCTTGTGGACTTCCACTTTGATGCTTTCCTTAACTTGGTCAGACTGTCTGAAAATGTTGTTTTTGACAGGCATGCTGTCTCCTGTGTCCACATCATGGGTACACAGGTGTGTCTGACCAGGGGTTAGGGAAAAGAGCTCAGCAAACTGTTGCAGGACCTTCCTACAGTCAGATTGCTGTTGGCCAGAGAGGGTGTCTGAGTAGATCACTCCATCAACTGAACCATCTTTTGGGTCTGTGGAGAGGAGATCAGGGAGAGGTTCACTCTCAGCTTCCTGGTCCTCATCTGTTACCATCAACAGATTCACATCTGCCCTGTCGTGGAAGAGTTTGAGGCGGTTCACATGGATCACCCTTTTGGGGGTCCTGCTAGTGCCTAGGTCTACCAGGTAGGTGACCTGACTCTTCTTCTCTAGCACTGGGTAAGGGCCACTCCATCTGTCCTGAAGTGCCCTGGGAGCCACAGGCTCCAGAACCCAGACTTTCTGCCCTGGCTGAAACTCATCCATAGCAGCCTTTTGGTCATACCAAAACTTCTGGAGTTGTTGGCTGGCCTCAAGGTTTTTACTTGCCTTTTCCATGTACTCTGCCATCCTTGAACGTAGGCCTAGTACATAGTTAACTATATCTTGTTTAGGCTCATGAAGAGGTCTCTCCCAGCCTTCTTTTACAAGAGCTAGTGGTCCCCTTACAGGATGGCCAAACAGAAGTTTAAAGGGGGAAAACCCTACTCCCTTCTGAGGCACCTCTCTGTAGGCGATAAGCAGACATGGCAAGAGGACATCCCATCTCCTTTTGAGTTTTTCAGGGAGCCCCATGATCATGCCTTTCAAGGTCTTGTTAAATCTTTCAACAAGACCATTGGTTTGTGGATGGTATGGTGTGGTGAATTTGTAAGTCACCCCACACTCATTCCACATATGTTTCAGGTATGCTGACATAAAGTTGGTACCTCTGTCAGACATCAACTCCTTAGGAAATCCCACTCTGATAAAAAATACCAATGAGTGCTTTGGCTACTGCAGAGGCAGTAGTCAACCTAAGGGGAATTGCTTCAGGGTATCTAGTAGCATGATCCACTACTACTAGTATGTATTGGTTACCTGAGGCTGTGGGAGGTTCAAGTGGACCCACTATGTCCACACCCACTCTTTCAAAGGGACCCCCACCACTGGAAGTGGAATGAGGGGGGCCTTTGGGTGTCCACCTGTCTTACCACTGGCTTGACAGGTGGCACAGGAGACACAAAACTCCTTGACCTTCTGGGACATGTTGGGCCAATAGAAGTGGTTGACTAATCTCTCCCACGTCTTGGTCTGTCCCAAATGCCCAGCAAGAGGAATATCATGAGCTAAGGTTAGAATGAACTCCCTAAACTCCGGAGGCACTACCACTCTCCTAGTGGCACCAGGTTTGGGATCTCTTGCCTCAGTGTAAAGGAGTCCATCTTCCCAATAAACTCTGTGTTCCTGTTATTTTTCCATTGGACTCTTCAGCAGCTTGCTGCCTAAGGCCTGCAAGAGAGGGACAGGTTTCTTGCCCCTTACACAACTGTTCCCTTGAGGGTCCCCCTGGGCCTAGGAGCTCAACCTGATAAGGTTCTAACTCCAGGGGCTCAGTTCCCTCAGAGGGCAGAACTTCTTTCTGAGAAGAGAGGTTCTCTTTTTCTTGTTGTGTTGAAACTGGTTCCCCAGTTTTCTTTTCTTTTCTCCTGGAGGGTTGGGCCCTTTTTCCAGGCTCCAAACACCACTTTTTCACCCTGAGCCTTGAACTGTGCCCTTGTCTTGACACACACCAGTTCAGGGATACCCAGCATGGCTGCATGGGTTTTGAGTTCTACCTCAGCCCATGCTGAGGACTCCAGGTCATTTCCAAGCAAACAGTCTACAGAGATATTTGAGGAGACCACCACCTGTTTCAGGCCATTGACCCCTCCCCACTCTAAAGTTACCATAGCCATGGGATGTACTTTAGTCTGATTGTCAGCGTTGGTGACTGGATAAGTTTGTCCAGCCAGGTGTTGACCAGGGGAAACCAGTTTCTCTGTCACCATGGTGACACTGGCACCTGTATCCCTCAGGCCTTCTACACTTGTCCCATTAATTAAGAGCTGCTGCATGTATTCTTGCATGTTAGGGGGCCAGGCAGCCAGTGTGGCTAAATTCACCCCACCCTCAGAGACTAAGGTAGCTTCAGTGTGAACCCTGATTTGCTCTGGGCACACTGTTGATCCCACTTGGAGACTGGCCATTCCAGTGTTAGCTGGAGTGGAGTTAGAAGTGGAACCTTTCTTGGGACAGGCCTTGTCTCCAGTTTGGTGTCCTGGCTGATTACAGCTACGACACCAGGCCTTTTTGGGATCAAAGTTTTTACCCTTGTACCCAAAATTGGATTGTGAAGAGGCTCTGGGCCCTCCCTCCTGAGCAGGTATTTGGGGCCCTATAGAAGACTCTTTACTATTTTTCCCTTTGGATGTCTCAACACTCTTCCCCTGGGGAGTCTTTGTGACCCCTTTCTTTTGGTCACCCCCTGTGGAAGTCTTGGTCACCCTAGTCTTGACCCAATGGTCCGCCTTCTTTCCCAATTCTTGGGGAGAAATTGGTCCTAGGTCTACCAGATGCTGATGCAGTTTATCATTGAAACAATTACTTAACAGGTGTTCTTTCACAAATAAATTGTACAGCCCATCATAATCATTTACACCACTGCCTTGAATCCAACCATCCAGTGTTTTCACTGAGTAGTCAACAAAATCAACCCAGGTCTGGCTCGAGGATTTTTAAATCCTCCCTGAACCTAATTCTATACTCCTCAGTGGAGAATCCAAAGCCCTCAATCAGGGTAGCCTTCATGAGGTCATAGGATTATGCATCTTTTCCAGAGAGTGTGAGGAGTCTATCCCTACACTTTCCAGTGAACATTTCCCAAAGGAGAGGACCCCAGTGAGATCTGTTTACTTTTCTGGTTGCACAAGCCCTCTCAAAAGCTGTGAACCATTTGGTGATGTCATCACCATCTTCATATTTAGTTACAATCCCTTTTGGGATTTTCAACATGTCAGGAGAATCTCTGACCCTATTTATGTTGCTGCCACCATGGATGGGACCAAAACCCATCTCTTGTCTTTCCCTTTCTATGGCTAGGAGCTGTCTCTCTAAAGCCAATCTTTTGACCATCCTGGCTAACAGTAGGTCATCTTCACTGAGGCTATCCTCAGTGATTCCAGAGGTGCTGGACTCTCCTGTGAGAGAAGCAGCATCTCTGACTATCACATTTGGAGTCAGGGTTTGAGAGACCCTGTTCTCCCTAACTAGGACTGGAGGTGGGAATTCCTCCACTTCACTAGCTTCCCCCTCTGGGAGGTCATCCTCAGAGGGGTTGTTCTTGGCAAACTCTGCCAACCGATCCTGCAGCTGTACTTTGGTAGGGTTTGAACCAGTTTTAATCTTTTTTGTTTTGCAGAGAGACCTTAACTCTGACATCCTAAGATGCAGGTAAGGGGTGACGTCGAGTTCCATCACATTCTCTTCTGCATTAGACATTATGGCCCTCATTCCGACCCTGGCGGTTTGAAACCGCCAAGGTGGAGGGCAACGGAAGCACCGCCAACAGGCTGGCGGTGCTTCCAGGGCTATTCTGACCGCGGCAGTAAAGCCGCGGTCAGAAAAGGGGAACCGGCGGTTTTCCGCCGGTTTTCCCCTGGCCCAGGGAACGCCATGGGGATTCCGACCCCCTTCCCTGCCAGCCTGTTCCTGGCCGTAAAACCCGCCAGGAACAGGATGGCGGGACGGGTGTCGTGGGGCCCCTGGGGGCCCCTGCACTGCCCATGCCACTGGCATGGGCAGTGCAGGGGCCCCCTAACAGGGCCCCACCATGATTTTCACTGTCTGCTATGCAGACAGTGAAAATCACGACGGGTGCTACTGCACCCGTCGCACCCCTGCAACTCCGCCGGCTCCATTCGGAGCCGGCTTCCTCATTGCTGGGGCTTTCCCGCTGGGCCGGCGGGCGATCTTCTGGAGATTGCCCGCCGGCCCAGCGGGAAAGTCAAAATGACCCCCGCGGTCATTTGACCGCGGTGCGGTCTTTGGGCGGTTTCCGCCCGGCGGGCGGTGCCCGCCGCCCGCCGGACTCGGAATGAGCCCCTATGTTTCTAAAAGTTGGAATACTTTTTAAGAATCTAAAACTATCTCTAGAACTTAATTCAAACTTTTACAAAACTTTTAAACTCTAAAAGCAATGCTAACAGGGACTAACACAAGGCTCTAGCAGGACTTTTAAAAATTTAGAAAAATAGCTCAAATTTCAAAAAACAGTTTCTAATGACAATTTTTGGAATTTAGTCGTGTGATCAGGTATTGGCTGAGTAGTCCAGCAAATGCAAAGTCTTGTACCCCACCGCTGATCCACCAATGTAGGAAGTTGGCTCTGTATGTACTATTTCAAAGTAAGAAATAGCATGTACAGAGTCCAAGGGTAGAGGTAAGATAGTGGCAAAAAGAGATAATTCTAATGCTCTATTTTGTGGTAGTGTGGTCGAGCAGTAGGCTTATCAGAGGGTAGTGTTAAGCATTTGTTGTACACACACATGCAATAAATGAGGAACACACACTCAAAGACTTACTCCAGGCCAATAGGTTTTTATATTGAAAAATATATTTTCTTAGTTTATTTTAAGAACCACAGGTTCAAGATTTACAAACAATACTTTAAATGAAAGGTACTTCACTTAGGAACTTTAGGATACTTTGAATTAGCAAAATAGCATATACAGTTTTCACACAAATGACATATAGCTATTTTAAAACTAGACACACTGCAATTTTCAACAGTTCCTGGGGGAGGAAAGTGTTTGTTAGTTTTGCAGGTAAGTAAACCACCTACGGGGTTCAAAGTTGGGTCCAAGGTAGCCCACCGTTGGGGGTTCAGAGCAACCCCAAAGTTACCACACCAGCAGCTCAGGGCCGGTCAGGTGCAGAGGTCAAAGTGGTGCCCAAAACGCATAGGCTTCAATGGAGAAGGGGGTGCCCCGGTTCCAGTCTGCCAGCAGGTAAGTACCCGCGTCTTCGGAGGGCAGACCAGGGGGGTTTTGTAGGGCACCAGGGGGGACACAAATCAGCACAAAAAGTACACCCTCAGCGGCACGGGGGTGGCCGGTTGCAGTGTGCAAACAGGCGTCGGGTTCGCAATAGGTTTCAATGGGAGACCAAGGGGTCTCTTCAGCGATGCAGGCAAGGGGGGGGGCTCCTCGGGGTAGCCACCACCTGGGCAAGGGAGAGGGCCACCTGGGGGTCGCTCCTGCACTGGAGGTCGGATCCTTCAGGTCCTGGGGGCTGCGGGTGCAGTGTCTTTACCAGGTGTCGGGTCTTTGAAGCAGGCAGTCGCGGTCAGGGGGAGCCTCGGGATTCCCTCTGCAGGCGTCGCTGTGGGGGCTCAGGGGGGTCAACTCTGGCTACTCACGGTCTCGTAGTCGCCGGGGAGTCCTCCCTGTGGTGTTTGTTCTCCACAAGTCGAGCCGGGGGCGTCGGGTGCAGAGTGCAAAGTCTCACGCTTCCGGCGGGAAACGTGTGGTGGTTCAAAGTTGCTTCTTTGCTGCAAAGTTGCAGTCTTTGTGGAGCAGAGCCGCTGTCCTCGGGAGTTCTTGGTCCTTCTAGATGCAGGGTAGTCCTCTGAGGCTTCAGGGGTCGCTGGACCCTGTGGAACGCGTCGCTGGAGCAGTTCTTTAGAAGTGGGGAGACAGGCCGGTAGAGCTGGGGCCAAAGCAGTTGGTGTCTCCGTCTTCTCTGCAGGTTTTTCAGCTCAGCAGTCCTTCTTCTTCTTAGGTTGCAGGAATCTATCTTGCTGTGTTCTGGGAGCCCCTAAATACTCAATTTAGGGGTGTGTTTAGGTCTGGGGGGGTTAGTAGCCAATGGCTACTAGCCCTGAGGGTGGCTACACCCTCTTTGTGCCTCCTCCCTGAGGGGAGGGGGGCACATCTCTAATCCTATTGGGGGAATCCTCCATCTGCAAGATGGAGGATTTCTAAAAGTCAGAGTCACCTCAGCTCAGGACACCTTAGGGGCTGTCCTGACTGGCCAGAGACTCCTCCTTGTTTTTCTCATTATCTCCTTCGGCCTTGCCGCCAAAAGTGGGGCCGTGGCCGGAGGGGGCGGGCAACTCCACTAGCTGGAGTGCCCTGGGGTGCTGTAACAAAGGGGGTGAGCCTTTGAGGCTCACCGCCAGGTGTTACAGTTCCTGCAGGGGGAGGTGAGAAGCACCTCCACCCAGTACAGGCTTTGTTACTAGCCACAGAGTGACAAAGGCACTCTCCCCATGTGGCCAGCAACATGTCTGGTGTGTGGCAGGCTACTAAAACTAGTCAGCCTACACTGGTAGTCGGTTAAGGTTTCAAGGGGCACCTCTAAGGTGCCCTCTGGGGTGTATGTTACAATAAAATGTACACTGGCATCAGTGTGCATTTATTGTCCTGAGAAGTTTGATACCAAACTTCACAGTTTTAAGTGTAGCCATTATGGTGCTGTGGACTTCGTGCATGACAGACTCCCAGACCATATACTCTTATGGCTACCCTGCACTTACAATGTCTAAGGTTTTGCTTAGACAATGTAGGGGCATAGTGCTCCTGCACTTATGCCCTCACCTATGGTATAGTGCACCCTGCCTTAGGGCTGTAGTGTGAGGTTGGCATGGCACCCTGAGGGGAGTGCCATGTCGACTTAGTCATTTTATCCCTACTAGCACACACAAGCTGATAAGCAGTGTGTCTGTGCTGAGTGAGGGGTCCCCAGGGTGGCATAAGACATGCTGCAGCCCTTAGAGACCTTCCCTGGCATCAGGGCCCTTGGTACCAGGGGTACCAGTTACAAGGGACTTACCTGGATGCCAGGGTGTGCCAATTGTGGAAACAAAGGTACAGGTTAGGGAAAGAACACTGGTGCTGGGGCCTGGTTAGCAGGCCTCAGCACACTTTCAAATCATAACTTGGCATCAGCAAAGGCAAAAAGTCAGGGGGTAACCATGCCAAGGAGGCCTTTCCTTACAAGGCCTTTCCTCAATACTTCATATGCCCGAAACACTGTAGATGATACATTTTTGTCTGTAAAGATAGTAACAAATAATAATCTATAATACATTGTTCTGATATTAATCAACAATGGCAATTGTCCTATATGCATTACTTTTATTGTATCAGAATATTTGAAGCCGACAGGTATCAAATGTTGTCAACAACTACTGAAAAATAGACATAACAGATACATTAAGCAGCAGAATAAGAAGGTGTTCTTCATCTCAACAATACGATTCAGAAGCTCTGAACTTTCTTAAAAAATAACTAAATAAGATTGTGGAAAGTATTGGCACCAATTTTGCCAAAATAAACTCCTAGTGGAAATCCCTATTATTTGAGCCAAATACACTTACTTCTAGAGTGTTAGCATTCTTTTACTTTAGTTCTCCTTGAGTGCTATCATCATCCGTGGCTTCAAAAGATCTGAAGTTGGTGTTGGTGAGCTCTTGCAGAGCTATCAGCTGGATGATGATTCAGTTTGCTCTTCAACACATTATCTCAGTAATAATACTGTGTGTCAGTGTGCTCCCTTACACCGTTTGTAATGGTCTTCGGATTGTGTTTCTCATGCGGTCTCACACAAAGAGTACCTTTCCATGGTGGGGCATGCTCCTTCATTTAATGAGGCTGCCTACACCTTCTGACAGCACTTACAGGTTTTACTTCATCCCTCTTTCACTTCCCCCATGTATGTGGTCAAATGGGCTACTGATGACATTCTGTTTTATTTCTTTTCTGCAGCACCACTCTCCGGCTGTCAGACTTGGTCTCAACTATAGGGCTTGAGGTCGTTTGCCTCTGATTTCCTAGAATTCATCTTAGTGTGGCTGTGCAGATTGGGCCAAGGACAACCCGTTCAGCACTTGACTCTCAATGGAAGTGATGGCTGCTCAGGAAGTGGGCAGGTGCTTGAGCTTAGCACGCAACATACACACCCACATATTGAACGACTGTCTCAATCAGTACTTGACTTTCAAAATTAAAAGTATGTTTATTGTACACTAGGGCTAAATATCTCACACAGATATATTCAGGATTCATGTTAGTGTCCGTGTGCTGGAGTCCGTTGGTACCTCCCCCAATATGGTCTTCAGACTCAGGTGTAACTACCCCAATCCCCCCCACCACCTCCCTACCCGCTTGGGCTCAACATAGCAAGAACTAGCTCAGATGCAGTTTTACCCTCAACACTGTTAATAGTGCACTATTTCTCCAATTTTGTACTGTTTATTACCCAACGTCAAATTCAAGTCTGCTGGTCAGCTGAGTCCTGGTGCCCACCCTGCTTCTTGGTGGCTTTGCCGCTACCCTGCTTGTGATGAATCACACAGAGCCCTGGCCGCGATCGGGATTTTCTCATGGTCACATCTGCAGCTGGTCAGTTGCTTTAAAGCTTGTAAGGAGGGCATTGAGTCTCTGGGGTCCCAGCTGTGCACATCCAGGAGGTTGGTTTCTTTTCCGAAGGTGAGGTGATGTGTCAACGTCACCAGATGGGTGGGGTGTCCATATCTCATGTCATGCTGTTGTCTTGTGCTTCTTTGCATAGCAGCTCTTATCTTATAGAGACTTCTAGTTGCAGATTCCTTACCTTAGAATTTCTCCCAGGCGTCAAACTGGATCCGGAGATTTTTCTTCGAGCAATACGCTTTCGCGTCAGTATGTATCGTCTGTCGACTCCGTGGGCATCGTAGTCGCCATAATGATGTCAGGAATAGTATATAGACGCCGCCTTCGCGCAGTGACGTTAGTTCTTTTCTTTCCGCGCCACGCGCTGATCCAGACAAGAGGTTCCCTGCTCTATTTTTGACCGACTTCAACTGTTTTGTTGAGTTTTTGTGAGAAATTTGGAGCATCGAGGATGTCCCCGAAGACGGGTTCCAAGCCGTGCGAGGACTGTCATCGTACGATATCGGTGACGGATCCTCATCGGGTTTCTCTGTGGTATCTCGAGCACGATCACTTCCCGAAGTTGTGCTTCGAGTGCCAGGCCATGCACCCGAAGGCTTTGAGGAAGCGGTCCCTAAAGCTTATAGCGGCCCGGCACTCGACTCCGCGTAAGTCCCGGTCTCCATCGAGAGGAAGGTCTTGAGACCGGTCGGGGAGCCATCACCACTCGTCTTCTTCCAAATCCTCGGGTCAAGGTAAGAAGAAGAAGAAGTCGAAGAGATCCCATCGCTCTCCGACTTCGCCCTTTCGCTCAACTGACGCAACACAGGAGGAGCGTCCACGCACAAGGCCTCCGTCCTCGGAGCCTGCGTCTGGGTCGGCTCGGCTCGGCGCTTCCCCGAGTTTATCGGAGCCGGAGCGACCCCGCCCAGCTTAGAGTTTTATGAGGCCAGGTGCCTCATCTTTGGGTGAACCGACCCCGATACGGCGCCTTCGGTCCAAGAGGTTCGGATGAGGGGCCTTCGGGATCCGCGCCAGCGGCTTCGGCCCTGGCCACCAAGGTCACCTCCGGATCCGCACGTGGGTCCGCACTGGCACCGGTCGCACCCTTGAGACCTTCCCCGGCGCCGAGTTGATTGTTGACGCTCCCGACGTTGGTAGTGCCCACTATTGACGTCGACCTGATTCTTATCCCCAACGACTCAGAGTCGGAGCGGCATTGGCCGATTACACCTTTGCCTTCGATGGGGCCTATCCAGCCCAGGTTGGATTCGGACCCTTTTTCTTATGGGTACGAATATGGGGAGGGATTGGAGGGGTCCCTGGACCCTTATGAATACCAGGATGACCCATCTTTGGACTGGGCTCAGGAATTGGGCAACGCCAGTGGTCTGGATACTTCTCCTGACACTGGCATGTTGTTTCCTCCTACCGTGGCTACAGCGGAGGGAGCAACTTATGGTATGGTGGTCAGTAGGGCAGCTGAGGTCCTTGGTCTTGAGCTTCCCACTGTTGAGGTCAGGGCTAATCTCCTGACGGAGGTGCTTCAGCCTTGGGCTTCTAATTCAGAACCCCTTTTGCCATTTAATGAACCCCTCACCGATGTCCTTTTGGGTACCTGGTCCAAGGCCAACACAGGGGCGCCTGTGAATAGGACTATCGCACGCCGCCATCGACCCGCTCCGAACGACACCCACATTTTTGTCCCACTACCCCACGCCTGAGAGTCTTGTTATCCAGGCTTCCTCTTCTTCAGGCACATTCCCTTCTGCACCCCCGGACAGGGAATCCAAAAGACTTGAACAGTTTGGCAAGAAGTTATTTTCTTCCTCCAGCCTTGCGCTGCGGTCTGTGAAGACAGCATGCCTTTTGGACTGTTATTCCCACTCTTTGTGGGATATGGTTGCGCAAGTCCTGCTGCAGATACCGGAGGAGGCCCATGCTATTGTCTCCCAAGCTGTGAACGATGGGAGTGATGCAGCAAAGTTCACAATCCGTTGTGGGCTGGACACAACCAACTCTCTGGGCAGATCGGTTGCTACGACAGTGGCCTTACGACGCCACGCCTGGTTGTGTACTTCTGGTTTTTCTGGGGATGTCCAACAGTCACTCATGGACATTCCCTTTGATGGCTAACATCTCTTCGGAGACAAAGCGGACTTGGTCTTGGAGAGATTCAAGGATTCCCAGGCTACGGCTTGGTCCCTTGGTCTTTCCTCTGCCCCTCACCCCCCACAGTCTGCTTTTCGCCCCTTTCGTGGCCATGGAAGGGGCTCTCTGTCGCGTCCTCCACCCAGCCACCGTGCCACCCACGATGTTCAGCCTCTGTGTGGCCGGGGACGCGGGATCCCACATGGCCATGGGACAGGGAACCAGAGGTCTGTCCAGTCCACCTCTGTCCCAGTTGTAGCCACCAAACCCTCTTAGTCTGTCCCCTCACTCCCGTCCAAGTGGTGGCAGGATTCGCTATCACCTGCCCCACTGGGAATACAGCACCACGGACAGGTGGGTTTTGCAGATAGTTTGAAAGGGCTACTCCCTCCCACCATGCCTCCATCCTTCAGTCACCTTCCAGAGGATCATTTGGCGCTTCTCTGTCAGGGAGTTGCAGCTCTCATGGCCAAAGAAGCTATAGAAAAGGTCCCTGTGCCCGAAGTAGGTCGTGGTTGTTATTCCCGCTACTTTCTGATACCAAAAAAGGACAAGGGCTTACTTCCTATCTTAGACCTTCGGGACCTAAACTACTTCCTCAAGAAAGAGAAATTCAAAATGCCCACCCTGGCTCAGGTTCTGTCTGCCTTGGACCCAGGAGACTGGATGGTAGCGCTGGACTTGCAGGATGCTTATTTCCACATCCCCATCCTGCCTGCCCACAGACGTTACCTACGATTCGTGGTAGGTCACGAGCACTTTCAGTTTACCGTGCTCCCCTTCAGTCTTACCAGCGCCCCTCGGGTGTTCACAAAAGTGATGGCGGTGGTTGCAGCTCATCTGCGCAGGTTAGGGGTCTCAGTCTTCCCCTTCCTAGACGACTGGCTGTTGAGAGCAGACTCACCCCAGAAAATCGTCTCCCACCTTCAGACTACGGCGAACCTCCTGCACACGCTGGGGTTCACTATAAACGTGCCGAAGTCACTCCTGACTCCCTCTCAGATGCTCCCTTTCATCTGAGCTGTTCTGGACACAGTGCAGTTTCTGGCTTATCCTCCCAATAGGCAAGTCCAAGACATTCAGGCAATGATTCCGATCTTTCGGCTTCGGTCTTGGGTTTCAGTGAGACTGACTCTGAGGCTGCTGGGCCTCATGGCCTCCTGCATCCTGCTAGTAGCACATGCCAAATGGCATATGCAGGCTCCGCAGTGGGACCAGTGGGAAGTGGAAGTTCCAGTGGGCGCAGCATCAGGAGAATCTCTCCGACATGGTCCAGATCTCGGAGGGGACTGCAAAAGACCTGCAGTGGTGGCTTTCGAATCCGCATTGGGTCCACAGCAGATCCATCTCCCTTCCCCAGCCAGATCTCTCTATAGTGACAGATGCGTCACTTCTGGGTTGGGGCGGCCACATGGGAGAGGCGGAGGCCAGAGGGCTCTGGTTTCCGGCGGAGTCTTAGCTCCATATCAACTCCGGGTGATCAGGCTTGCGTTGAAAGCATTCCTTCCCTCTCTCAAAGGGAAAGTGGTGCAGGTGTTCACTGACAATACTACCACCATGTGGTACTGCAACAAACAGGGCGGAGTAGGGCCCTGGACCCTTTGTCAATAGGCACTACGCCTCTGGACACGGCTGGAACATCAGGGCATCACCCTGATGGTTCTACGTCTGGCAGGTTCCCTCAACGCCAGAGCGGACGAACTCAGTCGTCGATGCACAGCCAATCACGAATGGCGTCTCCATCCGGAGGTGGTGCAAGGTCTCTTTCAGCAGTGGGGAGAGCCTTGGTTAGATCTGTTCGCCTCCGCAGAGAACGCGCAATGTCAGCTGTTTTGCCCATTGGAGTTTCCAAGGCGGCACTCGCTCTAAGACGCTTTTCGTCTCGAGCAGAACTCCGGCCTCCTTTCCGCCTATATCTCTTCTGCCCAGCGTTCTCAAGAAGATCAGGAACGACCAGGCCCAAGTCAGCTCAGTGGCTCTGGACTGGGCACGGAGAGTATGGTATCCAGAGCTATTGAACATGTCCATCGATCCTCCACTCAGACTGCCTCTTTGGGTGGATCTTCTGTCGCAGCAACAGGGGACGGTCTTCATCCAACCTGTCCAACCTCCACCTTCATGCGTGGATATTGAGCAGCGACAGTTAACGACTTTTGATCTTCCACCTGAAGTCTGCGATGTTATCTTGCCATCCAGACGTCCCTCAACCAAAACTGTATACGCCTGTCGTTGGAATAAATTTGTGGCATGGTGTCCCAACAAATCTGTTGATCCCCTTTCAGCCCCTCTCTCCGAGGTTCTTCTGTACATTCTTTCTTTGGCCCAGCAGGGCTCTGCTTTGGGCACCCTTAAAGGGTATTTATCTGCCAGTTCGGCCTTCCTTAGGTTACCTGATCAGCCCTCACTTTTAGAATCTCGTATTGTGAGTAGATTCATAAAAGGCCTCACCCATTTATTTCCTCTCACTTCATTTATCATGCCTCAGTGGGACCTCAATCTTGTCCTTACTTATTTGATGTGTACTCCCTTTGAGCCAATGCATAATTGTCCCTTGCAGCTACTCACCTTCAAAACTGTCTTTCTTGTTGCTATCACCTCTGCTCGCAGGGTGAGTGAGCTTCAGGCCCTTTTCTCAAAACCTCTATACTTGTCTGTGCACCCTGACAAAGTAGTGTTGCGCACTAAGGCTTCCTTCCTTCCTAAGATTGTTACACCTTTTCATGTAGGCCAGTCCATCACTCTGCCTACTTTCTACGCACCCCCACATCCTTCCCATGAGGAGGAGAGACTCCACCGTCTGGACCCAAAAAGAGCATTGGCGTTCTACCTCAATCATACTAAAGATATCTGATAGAGACTTCTAGCTGCAGCTTCCTTACCTTAGAATTCCCTGGCGTCAGCTTCGAATCCGGAGTTTTTTGTGAGCAGTACCCTGTGCGTGCGCCGTCGGACGGCGTCGTTCGGATCCGCGTGCGTCGACCAGCTCCGCGTGCGTCGCCAGCGTCGTTGGAGTCATCTATGACGTCACGGTTGTCTATATAGACGCCATCTCGGCGCGTGTACGTCAGTTCTTTTCCTTCCGCGCCAGTTAAGCGCAGTTTCGGAAAGAGCTACCCTGCTTCAACGGTTTGTCGATGCTTTTTTTTGACTGTTTGGAGTCATGTCTTTGAGAAAGACAGGATTCAAGCCGTGTGGTGCGTGTCATCGCACCATGTCGGTGACGGATCCGCACCGAGTTTGTCTTTGGTGCTTGGACAAGGACCACGATTCCACCTCGTGCTTCGAGGGAGAGATCCCTTAAGCTTCTTGCGGCCCGACATTCGTCTTCAGTCGGCGCGACTCCGCGGAGGTCACGGTCCCGCAGTAGGAGGAGGTCGCGGCACCGCTCCCAGAGCCCCAAGTCCTCTTCCTCGCACTCGAGGTCATCGGAAGGTAAGAGGCACAAGAAGAAGAAGAAGTCCAAGCGGACTTCGTCTTCGCCACGCCCGTCGACCGACGAGGCGTCTAGGGAACATCGACGTTCCGAGCGCAGTTCTGCGGAGCTGTCGCCAGGGTCGACTCCGCGTCTTCCCCCCTTTCCGGGGACCGGATCGACCCCCGCTCAAATTAAAGAATTTTACGAGGCCATGCGTCTCGTTTTTGAGTGGGCTGTACCCTCGGGTGGGTCTTCGGGCCCCGCGGGGGTCAGCAGGGGCCCCTTCGGATTTGACGCCGGCGGCTTCGGCCTCGGCGCTGTTGGGGACCTCAGGATCCGATAACGGATCCGGACCGGCACCGGTTTCACACAGTCGACCTCCTTTGGTGCCGGGTCCGACGTCGACGATTCCGCCACCGGTGCCCACCGGTGGCAGCCCCATCCTTATTCCAGATGATCCGGTCCGACGTCATACGACGTCGACTTCGACGGAGCCGATTCGGCCCAGATCATTGTCTGAGCATTATTTGGAACAGCCAGACGCAGGAGAGGAATGGGAGGGGTCTGAGGACCCTTTAGAATCAGGTTTGCAACAGGACTGGTATGTGGATCTAGGGGAGGCCAGTGGACTGGACACATCTCCAGATACTGGTATGCTCTCTCCTCCTAATGTGGCTACGGAGGAGGGGGCTTCTTTCGCTATGGTGGTGCGTAGGGCAGCTGAGGTCTTGGACCTAGATTTGCCTACAGTGCCAGTCAGGACAAATATCCTGACAGAAGTGCTTCAGCCGGGGGTGTCAACATCAGAACCGTTGTTGCCCTTCAATGAGGCTCTTACAGACGTCCTTCTGGGTACGTGGTCCAAACCCAGCACAGGGGCTCCTGTGAATAGGACGGTCGGTCGCTGCCATAGACCCGCTCCCAGCGACCCTAGTTTCCTAACACAACACCCCACTCCTGAGAGCTTGGTTGTCCAAGCCTCTACTTCACGTGGTGCCTTCCCTTCCGCTCCCCCGGATAGGGAATCCAAGAGGCTGGATCAGCTTGGGAAGAAGATGTTTTCTTCCTCCAGCCTGGCATTGAGGTCTGTAAACACCTTTTGCCTATTGGGCCGTTATTCCCATACTTTATGGGATACGGTGGCGCAACTGCTGCCCCAGGTCCCGGAGGGCGTGCGGGACACTCTCACCCAGGCTGTAAAGGATGGGAGAGATGCAGCCAAGTTTACAATCCGGTGTGGCTTGGATACGACCGACTCGCTGGGCAGAGCGATTTCATCGTCAGTGGCACTTCGTCGCCACGCCTGGCTACGTTCCACGGGTTTTTCAGGGGATGTTCAGTCCAGCTTGATGGACATGCCTTTTGATGGCTCTCGCCTTTTTGGCGAAAAGGCAGACTCCGCGCTTGAGAGGTTCAAGGATTCTCAAGCCACGGCCAGATCCTTGGGCCTTTCAACGCCGAGGCTTCGGGAGGGGCGAGGTACCACGCCAGCCACAGTTTAGCCACCGTCCTCAGGCTTCACAGCATCCCGAAGAGGACGTGGTCGTGGTACCATCAGACCCAGAGGGTCTGGCCAGCGGTCGGCCGCCACACAGCCCCCCTCCACTGCACCCAAGCCCTCCTAGTGTGGTTCTGCGGGATCACGTCCGTCCAGTTGGAGGGAGGATTTGTTTTCATCTCCCTCACTGGCTTTCCATCACCACGGACAAGTGGGTCCTGCAGATCATACGGAAGGGCTACTCCCTTCCCTTCCAGTCTTTCCCTCCTTCTATCCCTCCGACAAAGGAATGGCTGATGGAGGACCATTTAGCTTTGCTCCGCGAGGAAGTTTCGGCTCTTTTGGCCAAGGGAGCCATAGAAAGAGTCCCGATATCAGAAGTAGGCAGTGGTTTTTATTCCCGCTACTTTCTGATTCCCAAAAAGAAAAAAGGCCTACACCCTATTTTGGATTTAAGGGACGTCAATCTCTTCCTCAAGAAGGAGAAATTCAAGATGCTCACTCTTGCTCAGGTTGTGTCTGCCCTAGACCAAGGAGACTGGATGGTAGCGCTGGATTTGCAGGATGAGTATTTCCATATTCCCATCCTGCCAAGCCACAGGCGTTACCTGCGGTTCAAGGTGGACCACGAGCACTTTCAGTTTACCGTGCTTCCTTTCGGTCTCACCAGTGCCCCTCGGGTGTTCACAAAGGTGATGGCGGTGGTGGCAGCTCATTTGCGCAGGTCAGGGATTTCAGTCTTCCCCTACCTGGACGATTGGCTGTTGAAGGCTCCTACGCCCCAGGCTCTCGTCACCCACCTCCAGGCGACGGCGGACCTCTTGCATTCGCTGGGGTTCACTATAAATGTGCTGAAGTCACACCTGACTCCCTCTCAGAAGCTCTCTTTCATCGGACCTGTTCTGGACACAGTGCAGTATCGGGCTTATCCTCCCGATCAGCGGGTTCAGGATATTCAGGTTATGATTCCGATGTTTCGGCCTCTATCCTGGATCTCGGTGAGACAGACTCTGAGGCTGCTGGGACTCATGGCTTCCTGCATCCTGTTGGTCAAGCATGCCAGATGGCGCATGAGGGCTCTGCAGTGGGACCTGAAGTTCCAATGGGCACAGCATCAGGGAAATCTTACCGACGTAGTTCAGATCTCGGAGAGGACTGCGGAAGATCTGCAGTGGTGGTTAGTGAACTGCGAGTGGGTCAAGGGCAGACCCCTATCCCTTCCCCAACCAGATCTAACGGTAGTGACAGATGCGTCACTTCTGGGATGGGGCGGCCATCTGGGGGAGGTGGAGATCAGAGGTCACTGGTCTCCGGCAGAATCCGGGCTCCACATCAATTTGTTGGAGCTTCGGGCGATCCGGCTAGCATTAAAAGCATTTCTTCCTGTTGTGAAAGGGAAGGTGGTGCAGGTGTTCACGGACAACACTACCGCAATGTGGTACTGCAACAAGCAGGGCGGTGTGGGGTCGTGGACCCTTTGTCAAGAGGCTTTACATCTCTGGACATGGCTGGAACAGCAGGGCATGACCCTGGTGGTTCAACACCTGGCAGGTTCTCTGAACGCCAGAGCAGACGAACTCAGCCGAAAATGCTTAGAGGATCAAGAATGGTGTCTCCATACGGAGGTGGCGCAAGGGCTCTTTCAGCAGTGGGGAGAGCCTTGGTTAGATCTGTTCGCCTCCGCAGAGAATGTGCAATGTCAGCAGTTTTGCGCGTTGGAGTTTCCAAGGGGGCTATCGCTAGGCGACGCTTTTCGTCGCGAGTGGAGTTCAGGCCTCCTGTCCGCCTTTCCGCCTATACCACTTCTGCCCAGAGTTCTCAAGAAAATCAAGAACGACCGGGCCCAAGTAATCCTTGTGGCTCTGGATTGGGCACAGAGAGTTTGGTATCCAGAGCTTCTCAAAATTAGCATCGGTCCTCCAATCAGGCTGCCTCTTCGGGAGGATCTTCTGTCACAGCAGCAGGGGAAGGTTCTCCACCCGAACCTGTCAACTCTGCGCCTTCATGCGTGGAGGTTGAGCGGCGACAGTTGATGGTTTCTGACCTCCCCCCCTAGGTCTGTGATGTCATTCTGGCAGCCAGGCGTCCCTCTACTAAGTCGATCTACGCCTGCCGTTGGAAACGTTTTGTTTCTTATTGTTCAGAGAGGTCTATTGATCCTCTTTCTTCTTCTCTGTCTAACATCCTTTTGTTTATTTTGTCTCTTGCCCAGCAGGGTTCCTCCTTGGGGACTCTCAAGGGCTATCTTGCAGCCTTATCGGCTTTTCTTCAGTTGCCTGATCAACCATCTCTGTTTAAATCACCTATAGTACAGAGGTTTTTGAAAGGGCTCGTACATCTGTTTCCGCCTGTGCCTTTCGTTATGCCCCAGTGGGATCTTAATCTGGTTCTTACCTTCCTTATGTGTGCTCCTTTCGAGCCTTTGCATAACTGTCCTCTCCGGCTGCTCACTATTAAGACAGCCTTTTTGGTGGCAATTACATCTGCCAGGAGAATAAGTAAGCTGCAGGCTTTATCTTATAAACCTCCTTATCTCATGATATATCCTGACAAGGTGGTGTTGAGAACTCGTGCCTCTTTCCTCCCCAAGGTGGTGACCCCTTTCCATCTGGGTCAAAATATCACCCTGCCCACCTTCTTTGCACCACCGCATCCCTCTAAGGAAGAGGAGCGTCTCCATCAACTGGACCCAAAAAGAGCGTTATCGTTCTACCTTGACCGCACTAAAGAGTTCCGGGTGGACGACCAACTCTTTGTGGGGTACGTTGGTGCAAAGAAGGGTCGGCAGTACAGAAGCGATCCATTTCGCACTGGGTCGTTCTCTGTATAAAAATGTGCTACGCTTTGGCCAAGAAACAACCTCTTGAGGGCTTGCGTGCTCATTCCACCAGAGCAACTGCTGCTTCCACTGCATTAGCACGCAGAGTTCCTGTCCTGGACATATGTCAGGCCGCAACGTGGGCTTCCTTACACACGTTTGCGAAGCACTACTGCCTGGACAGTCAGGTGAGGAGAGAGGGGCATTTTGCCCGTTCTGTCTTACAGGACTTCCTTGTATAAAAAAAAATAAAAAAATTAAAGCTCCTTCAGGCCCACCACCATGGGTTATAGCTTGGGTATCTATTCTAAGGTAAGGAAGCTGCAGCTAGAAATCTCTATCAGATGAACAAGTTACTTACCTTCGGTAACGAGGTATCTGGTAGAGACTCTATCTAGCTGCAAATTCCTTACACCCACCCAAGCCTCCCCGCTCTGGGGAATTTTTTCTCATGTACATATGTGTTTATATGTATATATATATATATATATATGTTTCATTTTGGCAACTTTTTGCCTTTCTTACAGACATGATAGTGTTTTTCTCCAAACAGTCAGAGAGGTTAAAAGTGTATTGGTTGGTTCTTCCAGGACTCTGTGCTTCTGGCGCGGGAAGTTGTGGAAAAGAACTGACGTACGCGCGCCAAGACGGCGTCTATATAGACAACCGTGACGTCATAGACGACTCCAACGACGCTGGCGACGCACGCGGAGCTGGTCGACGCATGCGGATCCGAACGACGCCGTCCAACGGCGCACGCGCAGGGTACTGCTCACAAAAAACTCCGGATTCGAAGCTGACGCCAGGGAATTCTAAGGTAAGGAATCTGCAGCTAGATAGAGTCTCTACCAGATACCTCGTTACCGAAGGTAAGCAACTTGTTCTTCCGGGTGGAACTCTTTGTTGGGTATGTGGGTGTGAAAAAAGGGAAGGCGGTGCAAAAGCGTACCATCTCTCGATGGGTGCTTCTTTGCATCAAAATGTGCTACGCTTTGGCCAAGAAACAACCTCCTGAGGGCTTGCGTGCTCATTCCACCAGAGCAACTGCTGCTTCCACTGCATTAGCACGCAGAGTTCCTGTCCTGGATATCTGCCAGGCAGCTACATGGGCGTCTCTGCACACGTTTGCTAAACACTACTGTCTGGACAGTCAGGTCCGTCGGGACGGCTACTTTGGTCGTTCGGTCCTGCAGGACTTCCTAGTATGATCTTGGTTCGCAGCCCACCACCGAGGATGGAATTTTTGGGTATCTATTCTAAGGTAAGGAATCTGCAGCTAGAAGTCTCTATCAGATGTACAAGTTACTTACCTTCGGTAACGAAATATCTGGTAGAGACATATTCTAGTTGCAGATTCCCTACCGCCCACCCATCATCCCTGCTCGCGAACTGATTTCTAGGGACAGAGATTCCCTTTTCAGGTCCTTAGCTCTGGCGCACCAATCTCAGTGTTCTTAGCGGCTCTGCGGTTAGGCGTGGAAAGTCGTCAAAAGAAACTAACGTCACTGTGCGAAGGCGGCGTCTATATACTACTCCCGACATCATCACAGCGACTACGACGCCCGGGGAGTCGACCGACACCACCTAGCGACGTGCAAGGGTATTGCTTGAGGAAAAATCTCTGACACCAGTTTGACGCCTGGGGGAAATTCTAAGGTAAGGAATCTGCAACTAGAATATGTCGCTACCAGATATTTCGTTACCGAAGGTAAGTAACTTGTACGTCACACTGTTTCTTTTCCCTTCACCGTGTCACTGACCATACATAGTGAAACCATTTATAGTGCCCACAGGCAGATTAAAGATGAATTATATTGGTCCTAACAAAAAAGTCCAAAGCCTCCTTTAGAGCATTTCAGTGGGGCTGAAACACGTTGGCCTGATTGAGGATAAAATATTTTATTTTCCTCGCCTTTGTTTTTAACTTTACCAGGAGGCGGCTGCAATAAACTCTATAGGTTACATCTAGGTAATAATATTAATGTATTCCTGTTTCCTCACACCTTTGCTTTACACGATGAACGTGCCTACATCTAAACATATCATCTTGCTGAAAGTATTCCTTCAGTCGTGATGTTGAGCCCACTCATTTATTCAACACAGGGGAGGGACAGCTCCTAAGATAAAGCATGCTACCTATGGTGGGTAAGAGTTTGGTTCCTAAGAAAAAGGACTCCTGTCGCTAGTGCCCTGAAGAGCCATTTAAATTGTATACCTTTGTTTGAAGTTTCCTGAATTCTTTCTATATGTTTTGTTCTTGAGTCCTAGTGGTAGATTGTTATTAACTCGGGGCGATGGGGATGGGAACGGGGGGTTGAGGGTAGCACGCTTGCATTTTACCTTTTCCTTCTTTTTAGAGAGAACCAAAGACGTTCTTTCACCATCGTGCTGAAAGTCACCTGGATTGATGCTGTGGAAGTCAAATGCTCTGCACCTGAGTAGCAAACCATTGACTCACTGTGTCAAGAACTCAACTTGAGTTTAGAGTTTATGAAGTTGAGGTGGAAAAATAGGGTCTCCAAGACTAAATTGTTAGAGTTTCTAGTTTTCTGCATTTATAGTAAGCTTTCTTCTTTCTCGTTGTCTTCTCACATATGAAGTCCTGCATCTGAACTATTCTGAAGCCGTGTGTGGGCACAGTAACACTATCCATCAGGCTGGTCCGTAGAGATTGTAAAGTGTACCGGTTTGCCCCACCTTTTCGCTTCACTGACCAGGCCTATCTACGTCCTCCCTTCCTAGTCCGCATTAAACCAATGTGCGGAAGTGGTACCGCTAGACAGAGTCTTGGCACAAGAAAGAGACCTGATCTTCCAAGTGCCACTAGTCCACCAGCAGCTGTGCTGCACGGGAGAACCACTCTGCGCATTCAACACTGCATCGAAAAGATGCACTGCCATGGAGGAGAGGCCTGGGGAAATGGTGCGGTATTCTTTTTCTCCTTTGGTAGGATTGATGGCATTGTCAGTCCTGCTAACTAATAACTTATTAACGCAGTAAAAACTTAGATCTCAAAGAAATTCTAAAATCTGGGCCCAAAGCTTTACAACTAATTTAGAGTGTAGTTTTTCGAATTTGTGGATTTCCATAAGGTTTCAAGGCCTACTCTTGGAACACTGCAGTGGATGTCCAGGGATATTTCGGAAATCCCCAAGAGAATTTGCATTTCCATTCAGGGCCGGACTTGGAACCGTAAGCGGCCATGCCAATATATATTCAAACCACCTCCCTCTCTGTTTCTTTTTTTCCATTTTTTTCTCTCGTTTTGCCTGTTGTGCCTTCTGCCACAAAACTCAGGAAGCGGGACACAAAGGCAAGGGCCGTGGACATTAAAAAATTGGGCTGCATTGGTTCCTCCGCCCAGGGAAATGCCCGATGGCATTGATAGCCAATCCAGCCCCATTCATGGATACAAACACATCATTTTGTGGGTCTGACTGTCTGAAATGCACGCGCCTCACTTTACTGCGAAGTACCCTTAAAGCTTACTGGGATCACATAATATGGCTGTAACTTCATTTTAACAGAGCAAATTCACCATTTATGAATGGCAGGAGAATATTTGCACTTGTAAATCAAGTGCAACTCAGTTGACACAAACAAATGTTTATTTGAATGGGACCCAAAGAGACCACTCAGCGTGAGATGTGCTCTAATCAAATATCGTTGTTAGTAGTATACTTTTCAATCTTTTTGTCAGCTAGAAGCAATAACAATACAAAGAAACACGGGAAACACATGCAGATAATAACACAAATTGAATCTTGTAGCATAAAAAAGCAAATTTCATTATAAAATGCAATCATGCTGGCACACTCTTCATCCCTTACTGAGCCCTACGAGTATTCAACCCAGCAGACCAAATAGAAGATGCTACTGAATAATATAGCTTACGGGAGGGAAAAGGGGTGGCGGGGCAAAAAAAAAAAAAAGAAAAACGTACCTTTTTCCCATGCCACTCTGATGTGCTCTACTCTGCTCTGGTCTTGCATTGCAGGCACAGGCTCCCAGCCTGCCCTGTCAGCATGAAAGCAGCGGTAGGATTGGACGGTGCACCCAGTCAGGGCGCTCCGAGACACAGTGAGAGCCTCTACCTGCCCTCTCCATCCTGGAAATGCAGTGCCGGGTTGGAGAGAGCCTAGTGCGCATGTATGTTTCTCTGGTCTGAGACAGCTGGCTAAACATGCATGCACACTGGGGGGAGTGCTGTACACTCCCCTTCTGTCCCTGTCACGCCCATGGCCTCGCCCCTTTTACAGTAAAAACATAATAAACATAGTTTATTATGTTTTTACTGTAAAAGTTTTGCTGCTGCTGCTGGCAGAGGGGCGAGGCTCCTCCGCCATAGCATAGGAGCCGCCCATGGTCAGCGCTATGTCAGTCATGGAACGCAGATCTACAGGATCTTTGGGTAATTCTTAAATAATGAGATCAATCGCTTTCTTTGGGTACTGTAAGGTTAAGTGCAGAAAAGCATAGGATGCAAGATTGATTTTTCTGACCCCCCCATCTCCCTGAACGGCTATCCTTAACCACAGAAGGACTCTGCTTGAAGTTAAGGTCACATGCCAGCACCGTAGTACAACCAAACTTAAGATATAAACTACTCAGACCTTCAGTGTGAATTAAATCAAGGTAATGTTCAAGGTGTACCTTTTCCTTGGAATCAGGGAGTCGTATTTAATGTCTCGGAGGGTTTTCATGCGTTTAGTATTCAAACACTTTGTGTATGCATTAATGAATGAAGGATTATCCTAAACGCCTCGAAACCTAGGGCCTGATTTAGAGTTTGGCGGACGGTTACTCCATCACAAATGTGACCCACAGCCCATCTGCCGTATTCTGATTCCCATAGGATATAATGGGATTGTAGTACGGCGGACGGGATATCCAAATAACCCCATCCGACAAACTCTAAATCAGGCCCCTAGTTTCTAAGAGTACCCCTGATATGTGATAGCCTTTGAGTTCTGGTCGCACCCGCAGAGGGTACAGTTTCTGGAATGTTTCTAAGATGGTCAGCTGCCGGGGGCTCGTGCGCAGTGGAAGTTAGTATAGAAGTGGGTACAGTGTGGATATGTCGGGAGTGGTCATAAATACTCTATACTTATTAGTAGTAATGACAGTGTTAATACTAATACTGAAAATAAGGCGGATAATACTAATACTGGTACTACAACTAAGTCATAATAATACTCTAAAAAATAATGTTATGTCTCATTGAATTGTAATTTCTCCCTTGCGATGAGGTGTTTTTGACTTCTCTCTTTGGGCAGCTTCCTCCACCTTTGCACGACAACTTGAAGAGGAGAGTGATCGAGAGATACAAGAAGTCTCTGTTTAGCCTGCAGAGTAATCCCTACAATCTGAAGTCAGAAATGAACAAGGTACGGCACTAACTGTAAATAGTATTCTGCGTCGTGGGGTCTTCATTGATAGTCATAAATGCCACATTATTCTCCAAGCATCGAGAAATGATTTCCTGGTAATTAAAAAGTGTTATTTTCTTATGTTTTACTTCCTCAGAGGTGTTCAGAGATCCTTCTCACACAAGCTGGAAAAAGAACTGGTTCTGGGATGTAAACTGCTTGTACAAGGCATAGTGGGAATGGTTGCCTCCCAAGCTCTTAAAGACACACGGCCTATTTCTGACTTTGGCGGACGGAAAAGCCTGTCCGCTTAAGTCCCGTCAGGTAGGTTACTGCTGGTGCGGCAGCCTTCCTGCCAGGCCCATTGCGAGTTTCCCGCTGGGTCAGCAGGCGGAAACAGAGTTTCCACCTGGTGGCCCAGCGGGAAATAGCTCACAGTATTGTCTCTGGCTCATAATAGAGCCGGCGGCAATGCTGTAGTGTGTAGGGTGCAGCAGCACCCGTCCCAATGTTCACTGACTGCTTTGCAGACCGTGCAATCATTGGGACAGGGCTGGCCAAGGGGGCCCCTGCACTGCCCATGAGAAGTGTATGGGCAGTGCAGCACCCGTCACAATGTTCACTGACTGCTTTGCAGACCGTGCAATCATTGGGACAGGGCTGGCCAAGGGGGCCCCTGCACTGCCCATGAGAAGTGTATGGGCAGTGCAGGCCCCCCCCCCGGAGCGGCGGTCCGACCAGAGTCGTAATGAGGGCCACAGTCTCCTTTTAACCCAATGTTCTCCACCCTCTAAGAGAAGACATCTACTGCTTCAAGTGCACTGATATTTTATTTTCTGAAGAACTGCGTTTTGGGGATCTGTCTTTGGAGAACTAAAAAGGTGCTTATTTCTCCATCATGGCTACTTTGCATGGTAGAATTGATGTCACTCTTTTTTCAGCACACTGCCTCCTGCCAGGCGGTTTGGAACTGCTTCCAAGTCAAAATGTTTCAATATGGCACCCTAGCAATTGGCATCTGTCCTAACATACTTCATATATATATTTTAGATAAGGGGCGACCCGGTAATCCTGGGGAACTTGCTAATCAATCAATTATGCAACACAGTGAAAGTTTACATGATAACCGCAATGCAGTTGTTGAAAAAGGTGACCGAATATGGAAACTGTTTGGGTGCTGATTTGCACATACACAAAGGTTTCTGAGAGTACTCTTAGAAACCCCTTCGCCCTTTGTGAATTCCCTATTTACTTCAACATAAAGGCAGTTCTGCATGCATTATATGTAGTCAGCAGCCGCATATGTGAATAAAGCCTTCGCATGAAAGTAATTGCACCTCGTTTTTCTTCCTCCCCAGATAGAGTATGTTTTGAAGAAACTCCTTTCTCTACGCCACCACCAATTCCAACACCTCCACCAATTCCACCACCTCCACCAATTCCACCACCTCCACCAATTCCAACACCTCCACCAATTCCAACACCTCTACTGATTCCACCACCTCTACCAATTCCAACACCTCCACCAATTCCACCACCTCTACTGATTCCACCACCTCTACCAATTTCAACACCTCCACCAATTCCACCACCTCTACCAATTCCAACACCTCCACCGATTCCAACACCTCCACCAATTCCACCACCTCTACTGATTCCACCACCTCAACCAATTCCAACACCACCACCAATTCCACCACCTCCACCAATTCCACCACCTCTACTGATTCCACCACCTCTACTGATTCCACCACCTCCACCAATTCCACCACCACTACCGATTCCAACACCTCCACCGATTCCAACACCTCTACTGATTCCAACACCTCCACCGATTCCAACACCTCTACTGATTCCAACACCTCCACCGATTCCAACACCTCCACCAATTCCACCACCACAACCAATTCCAACACCGCCACCAATTCCACCACCTCCATAAATTCCACCACCTCTACCGATTCCACCACCTCCACCGATTCCACCACCGATTCCACCACCTCTACCGATTCCACCACCTCCACTGATTCCAACACCTCCACCAATATCAACACCTCTAACAATCCACCACCTCTACCAATTCCCATGCCCACCCTGGAAAGAAATTTACTTTTCCTCTTGACAAGAGTACATTTCTCACTCTTTCATGGAACTCCTACTTTCCACCCGAGGGAGAACATATTAATACAGCCTACATGAGTAATACTATGCATCAGTACATCCTTTTTTTGAGTGCAAATACATGTCCTATGAATTAAAAAATGAGTTTGAACTCGTAACCTACAAAACCTTTCACTGTAAGTAAAACTTACGCGTGCAGGCAGCTTTGACAATAGGGCATCCATTATATAGTTCAACCCCAAAGTTCTAAATCCAGCCCCTCGGTATTACCATGGGCCTCTTTGGACAATTGGATTAATTGTTGGGTTTGTAGCTCCTGTTTTGAGCAAGTGGTAATTGAATGTGGATACTTCGCACTGGCTTGTGGTGTGGGAGTCGGGGCTTGGGCAGTGAGCAGAGCAGGTGAGAAGAGAGCAGGGGGAACATTTACTGCTTCCTCCATTCTGAAAGAAGGAGACGGGAGTGCACCAGATGCTTGGAGCTTTACACATGGACCAGTGTCTCCTGCTTGGAGTTACTGGGACCCAATAATACTGGGCCCGGCGACGCCAGGCAAGACAGAATGGCCAAGACATGGGGATACCACTCCGGGGCACTCTCAATGAGGGCCATAGTGGTTGCTGATATTCACTCTTTACTCATTGATTCTTCCCTGGCCCCACATGAGCAGGCCCACATCAGTTTCTAGCAGCTTCTCTTGACTCTTCATGTTGCCAAACATTAAGAGCGGTCCAAGATTTACTCAGGGAAGTGCGTGGGTTACACAATAGAGCTCTACAAAGCCTACAATATCGCTTAAGTCAATATTGAGCACATGCTTTTTTTTTTTTAAACATTTGGACTCAGGATGTGACGTAACAGCCTGAGCTGCGGACTTCGAGCTGCGGGAACCAGGTTTGAGTCTCGGCGTCGCTCAACATCCTGTGATTCTGGGCAAATCATTTAATCTTCTTGTGCATTCAATGCAGCGCCTTGAGACCCTCACGAGTGATTTGCTGTGCTTTACAAGCCCTGGATTCATTTAATTTAACTAAACACTAGGCACATTTAAAACTATAGAAACATGAAGACCCGACATCTGTAGCTTTTTCTGAGATAGACATGAGTGTAAGAACATTTCTCATTGTTAATGTAAAGTCCCTTTAATTGGTGTTTGTTACATATTTCACTACGTAAATCCCCTTCCTATTGCATTTGCCAGAATGTTACCAATGTGAAAACATTTCCACTGTATTTGTCACAGGGTGACTCCCATGCAAAGCCCCTTCCTACTGTGTTTGACACCAGGTCTGCACTAACTATGTCTCTATCAGATGTGAGAAACTGAACTACTTCATAGGCGGACCAGCACAGCTGCTCCCCAATCAGGATGCCATCGATCTACTTTTCACACTCAAATCCTGATTGATTGATTGATTGACACTCTATATTTGTGATTACATAAGATCTTAAAGGCAGCTGCGATGTCGTGTCAGACCTACAACTGATTATACATTCACCCCTTGTTGACAGTGGAGGAATGTAGGCCCCATTATTCTATATCCCTTAGTGCAGTTTGCACCCGACATTTGACGCACACACACACACACACACACACACACACTGCTGCTTGTGTTAGTTGTGGTTGTTCATTGGCTCTGCAGATGTTGTGAGCAGGAGGATATCTATATGTTGCCCAAAATATCTTTTCCTGATCCATGAGTACCCTTGTCTTTACCTGTAAAAAATATAAACGTTGGTCTTCTTGGGATATGTGTGATTTGAAAGCGTGTACACATTACTATAACAACAACCATTTGCAAAGCCAGGAGCGCTAGCCTCTTCAAGCTTAAACATGGTGGCCATACACTTGTAATAAAAATGTAAAAGTAACCAGTGCATTTAAGCAAAATAGGACAGTTTGCGTACTTCCTAAGTCAGGACAACTTAGAAGAGATATAGAAAGATTTTTTTTTGTTTTAATGTGAAGCACGGAAAATAGGATTCTTATGAAACAAAAACTTCAACTGGCTTTGAATTACTTTAGTCTGGGAAGTAAAGTGAATTGTAAAGTCTAGGCCTATAAGACCTAGATCTGAAGTGCACTTCTAGATAGGCGGATGTGCACATATGATCCATGTAGGTGCAGAGCCCCAATATTTTTTGTGTACCCCAGTAATTTAGAACATCCAAATATTTACTTTTGGAGTTCTGCTCCTGCATCCTTGATCTAGCATTGAGTCGCCACCTCTTTCGCCATCGGTAGTCCATAAAATAGCATTAGTAAAGGGAATAGTAACTAGGAATACTTAGTAACTGAGTTCCAGTCTAAGGGAACGTTTAAAAGATTTCTTACATAATTTCAAAAATAGGTGGTAAAAAAATAATGTATTAAATGTCATGAAGACAAGCATTACAAAATACATAATCAGAAAACAGGATAAACCCATTGCAATAATGCAGCAAATCAATAGAGCATTATTAATATTCCTGAATAAATGGACAGAAGCTTGGGAGTACAGGTGAGTCCATCGCAAATCGAGTCCTGGGAGGAAATGTCTCTGGCTCAATACCCCCCAGGCCCCCATCCACACACACAAACCAAGGGTTTTTTATACATATTTTGGGATATTTAATAAAAGGAAACTGCAAACTTAGTGGCTTGAGCATGTACTGAGCAGATCAGAGAGTGTAACGTCATTGATAGGTTTCTTTAACACAATCCCACTAACCTGAAGTCTCCAGTAGCTACTAGGTAATTGGCATCCAGGGATGCATGACACATAACGGTACATATGAACAACTGACTATACACAGAGGCGGTCATTCTGACCGCGGTGGTCGCCGCCCGCCATGCGGTCACCGCCAAATGGCCGCTCCGCGGTCAGAAGACCGTGGATGCCATTCTGGCTTTCCCGCTGGGCTGGCGGGCGACCGCCAAAAGAGCGCCCGCTGGCCCAGCGGCAAAGCCCCTGCAACAATGAAGCCAGCTCCGAATGGAGCCGGCGGAGTTGCAGGGGATGCGACGGGTGCAGTTGCACCCGTCGCGATTTTCACTGTCTGCAATGCAGACAGTGAAAATCTTTATGGGGCCCTGTTAGGGGGCCCCACGACACCCGTTCCCGCCATCCTGTTCCTGGCGGTAAAAACCGCCAGAAACAGGATGGTGGGAAGGGGGTCAGAATCTCCATGGTGGCGCTGCTTGCAGCGCCGCCATGGAGATTCAGCCCATGCAGGGGAAATCCGTCGGGAAACCGCCGGATTCCCTTTTCTGACCGCGGCTTTAACGCCGCGGTCAGAATGGGCTGGGAAGCACCGCCAGCCTGTTGGCGGTGCTTCCGTGGTCTTCGACCCTGGCGGTCGATGACCGCCAGGGTCAGAATGACCCCCAGAGTGTTTCTGGCAAGCTCCCTGGGAAGCTTCTGCAGAGGGAACCTTGACAGGCTGAAACTGTTGAAACTATTCGTCCACCAAGAACCAGCCTTCATTCATAACACACACGCTCGAAGGAAAAGAACCACTAACATCACAGCATCCTGTGCTCTGCAAGTTCTGCAGAAACTACAGTGAAAGAACACTGTTCTGGGAGGGGAAATGAGAAGGAGCGGCTTGTGGGGTCTTGGAAAATAAGTAGCATCCATGGCAGCTGAAATGCAAAATGTGGCAGAACTAAGACGAGTTTTAAACACATTTCTGAACTAACTATAAAACTCGTGGTAAGTGCAAAACCCTTAATCATCAGTTACTGTTATAATTTATAAAACAGTTAATAATCAAAAACACCTTGTCTCCTACAATTTCACATTTAAAAAAACCTCTTACACCAGCCAATGTCTGAAGTTGTCTGACGCATTAACTGTCTGCTGCGGTGGGTGGAGTCAAGATGTGAGTGACACTTAAACAAACCAATGGATGGAAATTTTTCACTGAAATCCCCTGTAAGTTTCTTTTGTATTTATGCCTTCATGTTGCACATTTTTTGGAAAACCTTAAGCTGGCTGCTCCATTAAAGCTGCCTCTAGGCCAGGTCTAAAACATGTCTGTTAAGTTTTAATAAAACATCAAGAAGCACAGTCTCTCTCGCACACATTGACTTAATTGCCCTCTCACTCACCTGAACTGGCCTCCCCATACTCACATACTGACTCATTCACTCACTTGGACACGCTGCATCAATCAAATTCACACACATCGGATTCACGCGCTCTCCCACACACTCACGTGCCACAGCCCACTCCCTCAGTGCTGAAAGCAGCAAAGAGGGAAGGGCATGTCCTGGCCACCTGCCAGGCTCGGACTGGCCTCAGGGGCACTCAGGCAGTGCCCGATGGGCTGATCTCACAGATGAGTGTGTGCGCCAGGTTTTTTTTTGCAGTTTGTAGGCAGGGACATTTTAAGGATTTTGGGGACCCTTGTCCAAATATATGCTGGGGGACCTTTATCGCAACAGCTTTATGTTTTATGATCCAGTTTCAGCTCTTTCATGCCCTCTTTGGCCAGGTCACTGACAGTGCACAGGGCAGGTGTCCACATACCTAGGCCCATATTTATACTTTTTTTTGCACTGCATTTGCGTCACTTTTTGACGCAAAAGCAGCGCAAACTTACAAAGTACAATTGTATTTTGTACGTTTGCGCCGATTTTGCGTAAAAAAATGACGCAAATGCAGCGCTAAAAAAGTATAAATATGGGCCTAAATGTGTTTACATCTAATATTCAGGGATAGTGATGTGTGTTTTTAACATTGTGGCACAGCAGCTGCTCTCTAATATTACTTCAGATAATTCCTGTGACACCCTCCCATTACTCATTTGTGTCTCTGAAAAATGTCTGTAATAGACTCTCACACATCACCCACATTTAAAACAAGTATTTGCAATGCAACGGGTCTTGCGTTTGCTCATGTTCGAGCTAATAGCGTTCTAAACTCCTAACCAGACTTTTCTTGCGACATAAACTATGTACGTAACCGGCAAAAGGCAATTAACTGTGTAACAGGGTCGATATTATGCAAAGCGCTCAACTTCTGCCAAGCGAGATCACGTTGCGAAAATAGAGAAAAAGTAGTCCTTGCATGCTTTCTGTACTTGGTTGATGCGCTCGAGGAGGGCTAACCACCGGAAAGGGCATGACATACGCGTGCCTTCCACTAATGAAATCAAGCAGATTCTAACAGGCAAGCCCACGAACCAATGAAAGACACTGACATCACGTGGACGGGGCTCCGAGCCCTTATTAAACCCTAAAGCGTCTCGCTAGCGAAACGATGCGCAAGCGCATGCGACGCAGGCTCGACCCCAATAAAGGAAAAGGTTATTTAAATGATCTGTTTGAGAATTATTCAAGGTCACCAGGGCAGGACTCTGCAGACGAGAGCTGGCTGTAGGGGTGGGCAGAAAGGCTGAGGCCCTGGGCCAGAGCCCACTTTGCCCGCGCCTTAAAACGTCTCTGTTTGTGGGTCCGGTTTATACCCCGGTGGGCCGGTTTCACTGTTGATTTCCCAGATACTTACACAGACATTGCCTAGAGGTTATCTCATAAGTTCAAAACCGGCCGGATTGCAGGTGCCAGCCCCTTGTCTAGTTATTTGGTTCGCCAAAGGGGGCCATGTTTATTTTGGTACCCGCCCTATTTTGTTTATCCCAGACCTACTCCGCCAACTGCAGATGAATGTACACATGCTGAATAATGTGGTAAAATGTACCACTTAGCTGTGTAGTTTATTGCCACTTGCTGCCGGTTCTCGTTTCCAGGCTGTGCGCCATCTTTTTCCAGATGTTTCTAAAGTTGGCTGAGAGAATCCAGTTTTGGGATTTCTTGTTTTCCCATTGTGTGATATCAAACGAGGGAGGACCGAGGCCCTGCTGGCTGCATGCCCCCCTCCCTCTTCTTTGATTGAGGCGGCGGGACCCTGCCAGCCCTGGCGTTCAAAGCAAGGAAGGGAGCCGGAGCGCGCGCCTGATGAATTATTCATTCCAACTTCGTCAATAGGAAGCCGCCTTTGTCTTTTTGCTATAAATATTTGGCCAGAATTAGAATACAAGCCCCGTGTTCAGACCCCGGGGGTTTTCCAGACAGGAAAGGGGGCTTTCAGCTTCTGTTTTTTTGTTGAAAGATTTTTAGAGACTTTCAACAAACAAAAACAAGTCAATGACCTCAATGGAGTCAACAATGTGAATATGATGCACAGAACGAAGCAATGACAGAAAACTACAGATGTGAGGCATAGTTAATTTTACCTACATTCTGTTTCATGCGTAGAGCACATTTATTAAAGTTCTTTAGAAGAATTTCATAGCTCTACGTTTTGGTGTGGCCTTCAGTGGATGGAGAGTGATACAGAGTGTTGGCCCTTGTACTCTCTGGGAACTGACCGCAGGTCCTGGCTTATGTCCACTTATCGGCTGGCAGGTGTCACTACCCTGCCAGAATGAAGATACTGGACATGTACTCCTAGGTTCCAACCCTGGGGCCCTGGCTTCTGTCCACTCATCGGCTGACTGGTGTCACTACCCTGCCAGAATGAAGATACTGGACATGTACTCCTAGGTTCCAACCCTGGGGCCCTGGCTTCTGTCCACTCATCGGCAGGCAGGTGGCACCACCCTGCCAAAATGAAGGTACTGGACATGTACTCCTACGTTCCAAACCTGGGGTCCTGGCTTCTGTTCTGCTCTTTGGCTGGCAGGTGCCCGTCACCCTGCCAGAAAGAGGATACTGCACTTATATTTCTAGCATCCTACCCTGGGGTCCTGACTTCTGTCCCACTCTTCATCTGGCTGGTGCCCGTCACCCTGCCAGAATGAAGATATTAGACATGTACTCCTAGGTTCAAACCCTGGGGTCCTGACTTCTGTTCTACTCCTCAGCTGGCAGGTATCACTACCCTGCCAGAAAGAGGATGCTGTACTTGTATTCCTAGGATCCTACCCTGGGGTCCTGGCTTTTGTCCACTCTTCGGCTGGCAGGTGGCATTGCACTGCCAGAATGAGGATACTGGACATGTACTCCTGGGATCTAACCCTAAGGGTCCTTGCTTCTGTCCCGCTCTTCGACTGGCATATGGCATCGCACTGCCAGAATAAGGATACTGGACGTGTACTCCTAGGATCCAACCTTGGGGTCCTGGCTTTTGTCCCACACTTAGGCTGGCATGTGGCATCACACTGCCAGAATGAGGATACTGGACGTGTACTCCTGGGATCCCACTCTTGGGTCCTGGCTTCTGTCTCATTCTTCTATCGCAGGTGGCCATTGTCCTGCCTGAATAAGCATCTTGATCTTGTACTCTCTGTGGTTTGACTCTGGGGTCCTGGCTTCTGTCTCACTCTTCTACGACAGGTGACCATCGCCTTGCCTGAATTAATGATCAGGGCAGATTGGAATGTAAGGCCTGCTCTGCAGGTTTTGTGGGTCCTTGTTCCAGAAAGCTTGGTGCAGTATGTCCGGGATCAATCCCAATGCAGTATAAGAATGTGCATGATTTAAATCTTGACCTTGGTTGCTCCCAGTTAGAACAGTGTTTTTTTTCACCCCTTTCACTCTGCAAAGCTTTTTAGGGCTTACTTTAGCAGTTAGTGTTCTTACTAACTTTGTTTTTTCTCCTCGTTCAGTTAATATAATTATGTAGATCTTGGTTTGCGTAGGAAATCAAGAGGAGGATTACCACAAGTACCATGTCTTGTGCCCCTCTCCTCTTAAAGCATGGCAGGTTTGATCGCATCGCATCAGCTTTGAATTCATGGACTTGGCTATCTTTAGCACAGCAAGTGCTGTAAAATTGAGGACCTTGTCCCTAATGTACTGTGCTTTTCATCGCACTGGTCCAACATGCATCTCTGAAACATGAACCCATTCTTTTCCAACGTTCTCTGTGAGAAAAGCCAATCTGCTTCTCTTCAAAATCGCTCAGAGTAAAAATGCCCCACAACAAATGCAGGGCTTTTGCTCTGCATGTGTCATGTTCCCCAGACACCCTCACCAGTGATAACAACACAAGCAAGGAGATACGCTCTGGGAACCTCATGTGTCCACTATTCTTATGGGGAAGGAGAGTGTGGGTTCTGCTTGGCATGAGGCTTTGTGTCTGCACCACATGCACTACACAAGGAATATGGATTGAGTCAGAAAAGACTACAAGTCCCTGGGCCCAAGAGGGCTCTCACAATTTTGCAGTGGAGGCAGCCATCTTGGATTCATGGACTATAAGTTTCTTGTGTTTCAGAACTGCCCATAGTCGGCAATCAAGACACTAGTTGCTGTAGCTGGAATCGTGTTCACAGAGTTGGACCAGAAAAACACAACATCTACAGATAACAAAGACTTTTTGTATTCAGATAGGTATTGAATTCAAGGATTTAGACTTTGGCCCTCATTATGACTTTGGCGGTGACTGTTAAAGTGGCGGTAATACCGCCAACAGCCTGGCAGTAATTACCGCCAAATTATGACCATGGCGGTGATAACAGCCAATGTTCCACACCAACTGCAAGGGCGTTAACACCACCGTCCACGACAGTAGCCATCAACAGCCACGCGGAAGCCAATGTACGGCGCACCATATTATGACACTGCAAACCACCACGATTTCTAGGGCGGTACAATCGCAATCAAAAGCCTGGCGGAAACACATCACAGAAGACCAAAGACTCACCAACAGAGACACAGAGAAGACCAACGCAGCCAAGGAACCAGAACTGCAAGTCTTCACAATGCTCTTCTAAGCCATGCTCCACCTGGAACATCAACGCCAATGAAGACGACGATGGTGAGTACAGTCACCTAGCTCAAAAGGGAAAGAGGAAGGAAAAGGAGAGTGACACACACACTCACAACACACACAAGACACACAACCTGCTGCAGACGTAAACCAATAGCACACGATGCACAGCATAATAATACAAGGACTACATTTCAGCAGCACTGACATTGTAATAGCAAGGCAATACCCACCATATGAACAAATTTTAGAACACAGATACACAAACAATTGTCCATAAAGTGTCAGTGCCCAGTCCAAAGTACATAAGGCTCACATGGCCACAGGGCACAGTCCAAGCCCCAACTTGATCCTGACTAATTCTGCACAACACTGTGCAGGGGCAACATCTCGGAAGTGGACAGGCACCTCAGGGGGAAGAGGGGTGGGAGGCACCTCAGCTGAAGTCAGGAACTTGCCCACTGCTCCTGGAGGGGGCTCCATGCCCATTTCCCAATGCTGGGGAGTGCAAGGTCACAGTCTCTGAGGTGGGGAACTTGCCCAGTGCTGCTGGAGGGAGCTCCGTGCCCATTTCCCAATGCTGGGGAGTGCAAAGTCACAGTCTCTGAGGTGGGAAACGTGCCCACTGCTCCTGGAGGGGGCTCCATGTTCAACAGTCACTGGAGGGTGGCCTACATGCCCTGTGCTAGAGGTGAGGGCTGCATTTTGTCTGCTGCAGGAGGTGTCTCCTGAGGAGCCTCTGCTGGAGGTGAGGGCTTCTTGCCTGTCATTGGTTGCTGAGTGGGAACCTTTTCTGACATTGGTGGTTGGTTGAGTGGAATCTTTTCTGAAATTGGTGGTTAAGTGGGAACATCTTCTGACATTGGCGGTTGAGTGGGAATCTTTTCTGACATTGGTGGTTGAGTGGGAACCTCTTCTGACATTGGTGGTTGAGTGGGAACCTCTTCTGACATTGGTGGTTGAGTGGGATCCTTCCCTTTCCTAGCTGGTGAAGTGGGATCCTTGCCTTTCCTGGCTGGTGGTGTGGGATCCTTCCCTTTCCTTGCTGGTAGAGTGGGATCCTTCCCTTTCCTGGCTGGTGGAGTGGGATCTTTCACTGTCTTGCCTTCACGACCAGGAGGTGCCTTCATTGTCCCCGTGGACTGTTTAGCTGAGGTGCTGGGCTGGGTCGTTGGGACCCTGCTCATACGGGCAGGACGGGGTGAGAGGGAGGGGGAGGGAAGAGGTCAATTTGGGCAAGGAAAAGCTTCTTAGGAACGATGGGAGGGAATGAGAGAGGAGGGATGGGTAGTGGAGGTTGAGGGAGTGGTTGTTGGAGGAGTACGTCTGCTGGACTTGGGTGCAGGTGCATGGGCAGTGCGCTGATGAGAGGTGGATGGCTGTTGAGTGTCTGAGTGCCTGCGTTTGTGTCCTATAGGAGGGGGGCAGACAGGGTGAGAGAGGACACAGGGGACTCGTGGATGGATGTTGCAGAGGTGTCTACTAGTGAGGTGTGTGTGCTGCTTGGTGTGGTGATGCTGGTGGTGGCTGTTGAAGCAGTGCATGCAGGTGTGAGTGTGGGCGTGACTGTGAGGGAGGTGGAGGAGGAGGGGGAGACCGTGGAGGCAGTGGATGTGGATGCATGTTCAACTGTCTTTTGTTTGTGTGAGTGCTTGTGGACTGATGTGTGGTGCCTGTGTTTGACTGTGCCACTCTTCTGTGATGTCTTGTGTGCATACTCGTCTGTATGTGTGCATGGGATGGGTTGGGGTTGAGGAGACTGGGACTGGGAAGTGGTAGTTGGAGGGGGAACAGTAGGAACAGGGACCATGGCTGCCATCATAGAGAAGGCCAGAGCTGAATCGATCTCTGTTGGGCCGCCAATCCACCGTGGATGCCCTCTAGGAATGCATTGCATTGCTGCATCTGGGATGCCAGCCCCTGGATGACATTCACAATGGTTGACTACCCTACAGAGATGGATCTCAGGAGGTCAATAGCCTCCTCAATCAGGGCAGCAGGGCTTACTGGGGCAGGGCCTGAGGTGCCTGGGGCCAAGGAGATGCCCACCCTCCTGGGTGAGTGGGCACAGGCAACTCGCTGAGGGGCTACTGGGAGGGCGGTGCTGGTACGGGGGTGGAGGCTGTAGATGCAGCTGGGCTGGTCACAGAGGTGTCCGCCACCACCAGGGAGCTTCCATCGGAGGAGGTATCAGAGTCAGTGTTGTCACCTCCTGTCTCTGCCTTTGTGCTCCCCTCGCCCTCCGTCCCACTGGTTCCCTCGGCATTGGTAGACTCTGCCTCCTGGGTCCTGTGGGACCCTGCTCCTCCACCAAATGATGCTAATGCACACATGGACAGGATGACAGAAGGAGAAAGGGGGAGAGAGAGAAAAGGAGCACTGGCTCTATCATAGCACCAACACCACAGCTGGCATACACAGCAACGTCACACACAGGGATCAGGATTGAGCACTATGCATTGCACTGGCATTGAATTGGCTAGATGCCACAGCAAGATGATGGCCAAACACCGCCAACTACATACCTCCTGGGACCCACAAAGCCCTGACAGACATGGAATGTAAACGAACTAGGTTACCTGCATTTACCATACACCCATTACCCTTGAGCTGAATCACGCTGCAATGTCTGGCCTGGCATTAAGGGGCACCCACTAACTCACAACCACCACCCGGATCCCATGCCACCTAACAATTATTGTAGTTAGGCCCACTGTATTCACCCCCTCATGGCTGCTGTGATGCCCTCAAGCGCCCATCCAGCTCTGGGTAGGCCTCTGTCAGTATGGAGGCCATGGGGGGTCAGGTTCTGACAAGTATCTCTTCCTCAATGGGAGGCCATTCCCAGCTGGGCCTCCGCGGTCTTCCGAGCCCAGCATCTTAGGTCCCCCCCACCGTTTCCTGCAGTGGGTGCTCCGCCTGCTGTATACGCCCATGGTCCACACGTCCTTGTCGATGGCACACCACAATCCCTTCTTTTGATGAGCGCCGACCTGCAGAGGGAATACAGACAAGAGGACAGCATTACACATACAATCCAGCCTGTCACACATATGGCCCACAAATCCCATTTCCAACTCCATTGGCACACACATTGCCCGGCGCACACCATGTACACTGGGATCCCCCTTCTTGTGCAGGTTCTATCAGTGCTCCATCTCCTGGCAACTGGTTCTTTCCAAGTGACGGTGGGCTTGGCAGCAGGAATGTCACATCCAATGTTCTCAATCGTGCTGGCAAGGGCATTGTCGGCCCTGGTGAAATATATCTGCAGCTACATTTCTTTCCCCCAGGTGGAAGATTTGGCCACTGTGAAAGTGGGATTCTATGCAATGTGACACATTCCCAATATTATTGGGGTGATTGACTGTATACATATTGCGTTAGTCCCCTCCCCCGGCAGAATGAACAGGTGTTCAGGAATAGGAAGAGCTTCCACTCACTCAATGTGGAAATGGTGTGCCTGGCAGACCAGTACAACTCTCATGTTACTGCCAAGTATCCTGGGTCGGTGCATGGCGCCTTCGTTCTGAGGAATAGCAGCATCCCAAATGTGATGGCCCAACTACAGAGGCACAGGATGTGGCTAATAGGTGAGCCCGGGTCCCCATCGACTGCATGTCTTTGTATGCCTTAAAGTGTTTGTAAGGAAATGCCTCCTTGGCATCGTTACCCCCTGACTTTTTGCCTTTGCTGATGCTAAGTTATGATTTGAAAGTGTGCTGGGACCCTGCTAACCGGGCCCCAGCACCAGTGTTCTTTCCCTAACCTGTACCTTTGTCTCCACAATTGGCACAACCCTGGCACTCAGGTAAGTCCCTTGTAACTGGTACCCCTGGTACCATACCAAGTGCCCTGATGCCAGGGAAGGTCTCTAAAGGCTGCAGCATGTCTTATGCCACCCTAGGGACCCCTCGCTCAGCACATACACACTGCTTCACAGCTCGTGTGTGCTGGTGGGGAGAAAAAGACTAAGTCGACATGGCACTCCCCTCAGAGTGCCATGCCAACCTCACACTGCCTGTGGCATAGGTAAGTCACCTCTGTAGCAGGCCTTACAGCCCTAAGGCAGGGTGCACTACACCACAGGTGAGGGCATATGTGCATGAGCACTAAGCCCTACAGTGTCTAAGCAAAACCTTAGATATTGTAAGTGCAGGGTAGCCATAAGAGTATATGGTCTGGGAGTCTGTCAAACACGAACTCCACAGCACCATAATTGCTACACTGAAAACTGGGAAGTTTGGTATCAAACTTCTCAGCACAATAAATGCACAATGATGCCAGTGTGCAATTTATTGTAATATACACCCAGAGGGCATCTTAGAGATGCCCCCTGAAAACATACCCGACTTCCAGTGTGGGCTTACTAGTTTTTGCCAGCCTGCCACACACCAGACATGTTGCTGGCCACATGGGGAGAGTGCCTTTGTCACTCTGTGGCCAGGAACAAAGCCTGTACTGGGTGGAGGTGCTTCTCACCTCCCCCTGCAGGAACTGTAACACCTGGCGGTGAGCCTCAAAGGCTCACCCCCTTTGTTACAGTGCCACAGGGCATCCCAGCTAGTGGAGATGCCCGCCCCTCCGGCCACTGCCCCCACTTTTGGCGGCAAGGCTGGAGGAGATAATTAGAAAAACAAGGAGGAGTCACCCCACCGTCAGGACAGCCCCTAAGATGTCCTGAGTTGAGGTGACTCTTACTTTTATAAATCCTCCATCTTGTGGACGGAGGATTCCCCCAATAGGATTAGGGATGAGCCCCCCTCCCCACAGGGAGGAGGCACAAAGAGGGTGTAGCTACCCTCAAGGACAGTAGCCATTGGCTACTGCCCTCCCAGACCTAAACACATCCCTAAATCCAGTATTTAGGGCCCCCCAGAACCGAGGAAGAGAGATTCCTGCAACCTAAAGAAGAAAAAGGACTGCTGACCTGAAGCCCTGCAGTGAAGACGGAGACGACAACTGATTTGGCCCCAGCCCCACCGGCCTGTCTCCCTACTTCGAAAACTGCAACAGCGACGCATCCAACAGGGACCAGCGACCTCTGAAGCCTCAGAGGACTGCCCTGCATCCAAAGGACCAAGAAGCTCCCAAGAACAGCGGCCCTGCTCAACAAACTGCAACTTTCTGCAACAAAGAAACAACTTTAAAGACTCCACGTTTCCCGCCGGAAGCGTGAGACTTTCCACTCTGCACCCGATGCCCCTGGCTCGACCTGCGGAAAACAAACACCTCAGGGAGAACTCCCCAGCAACTGCGAGCCCGTGAGTAGCCAGAGTTGACCCCCCTTAGCCCCCACAGCGATGCCTGCAGAGGAAATCCAGAGGCTCCCCCTGACCGCGACTGCCTGTAACAAGGGACCCGACGCCTGGAACCAACACTGCACCCGCAGCTCCAGGACCTGAAGGAACCGAACTCCAATGCAGGAGTGACCCCCAGGCGGGCCTTTGCCTAGCCCAGGTGGTGGCTACCCCGAGGAGCCCCCCCTGTGCCTGCCTGCATCGTTGAAGAGACCCCTGGGTCTCCCCATTGCTTTCTACACAAAACCTGACGCCTGTTTGCACTCTGCACCCGGCCGCCCCTGTGCCGCTGAGGGTGTACTTTCTGTGCCTGCTTGTGTCCCCCCCGGTGCCCTACAAAACCCCCCTAGTCTACCCTCCGAGGACGCAGGTACTTACCTGCTGGAAGACTGGAACCGGGGCACCCCTGTTTCCATTGAAGCCTATGTGTTTTGGGCACCTCTTTGACCTCTGCACCTGACCGGCCCTGAGCTGCCGGTGTGGTAACTTTGGGGTTGCCTTGAACCCCCAACTGTGGGCTACCTTGGACCCAACTGTGAACCCTGTAAGTGTTTTACTTACCTGTGAACTTAACAATTACTTACCTCCCCCAGGAACTGTTGATTTTTGCACTGTGTCCACTTTTAAAATAGCTTATTGCCATTTTTATCAAAACTGTACATGCTATTGTGATTATTCAAAGTTCCTAGAATACCTGAGTGAAAAAGTATTACTCGTAAATCTTGAACCTGTGGTTCTTAAAATAAACTAAGAAAATATATTTTTCTATATAAAAACCTATTGGCCTGGAGTAAGTCTTTGAGAGTGTGTTCCTCGTTTATTCCCTGTGTGTGTACAACAAATGCTTAACACTACCCTCTGATAAGCCTACTGCTCACCCACACTACCACAAAATAGAGCATTAGAATTATCTCTTTTTGCCACTATCTTACCTCTAAGGGGAACCCTTGGACTCTGTGCACACTTTTTCGTACTTTGAAATAGTATATACAGAGACAACTTCCTACAGTGTTATCCCCACAGCACTGTGTAAGGCTAAATTTTGTCTGTCAATACTTGCAGGTGACTCTGGTTACCCAAACCTATCGTTGCTCCTGACCCCTGTGAGGAATGCCACGACGGGCTGAGAACCTTTATAATGATGCACATGGGCGAGCAAGGAGAATAATCGAGAGGACCTTCGACCTCCTGAAGGCCAGGTTCAGGTGCCTGCATCTGACAGGTGGATCCCTGTGCTACTCACCGGAAAAGGTCTGCCCGATAGTAGTGGCATGCTGCATGTTGCACAACCTGGCCCTCAGACGACATGTGCCTTTTCTGCAGGTGGAGGGGACTGGAGATGACCATTTGGCAACAGTGAGGATGAGGAGGCAGTGGATGAGGATGAGGACAACAGAACATCAGTTTTACAACAATAATTCCAATGACACACAGGTGAGACAGTGGAACTGACCATTGCTATGACTATTGATGTTTTCTGTGTGGCTGTAGCATGAAGGCATTCACTTCATTTGAATCTCAACTTACTGTCACCTATGGCTTGTCCTTTTACAGATGTTGGTGATATGACAACAGTGTCCTGATGTGTTTATTGCAGACAGCTACAGGTCATTATTTGTATGCTATTACAGTGTTCAGATCATTTGCACTAGATGTGACTGCTCACATAAATGCACATTTTCAACACATAAACCAGTGTCACTCAAGGATATTTATTGTAGTGCAAATAATTGATGGAAAAGTGCAATGGAATGGGGTGATGGTAGAGGAAAGTCCAGGTATTGTTCCAGTCTGTTTGTAGCTCAGGTCCAGTGTCCAAGGGGCCATAGGAAGGGGAGCAAAGGCAGTTCAAAGTGGACAAGGTGACAGGGTGGGACACAAGTGGGACAATCAGGAGAGTTTCATTTCCTGGTGGTGGTCTTGGTCTTGGCAAGTGTCTCTGGCTTCTGTCTGGGTCGCAGGGAATGTTTGCGGAGTGGTTCACCTTCTGCAGGGGGAGGGGTGCTGGTGGCCTGTGGGTCCTGTGGCAGGGCCTCCTGCCCACTAGCTGCAGTGGAAGTTGGAGGCTGGTCAATAGACTGGCTAGTGGTAGGGGCCCTCTGGTGTGCTGTCAATTCCCTCATGATGTTGGCCATGTCTGCCAGCACCCCTGCTATGGAGATCATGGTGGTGTTGAGAGCCTGCAAGTCCTCTCTGATCTCCTGATGGTGTTCCTCCTGCAGCCGCTTGTTCTCCTGCATGTTAAGGATCTGGCCCATTGTGTCCTGGGATTGTTGGTAGGCCCCCAGGAACTTGGTGAGTGCATCCTGGACGGTCAGTTCCCTAGGACTGTCCTCCCCCTGGCACACAGTGGTCCTCCCAGTGTCCTTGTTACCCTGTGCCTCTGTCCTCTGAATGGTGTGCCCACTGCCACTGACCCCAGGTCCCTGATTGTCTTGGGGGCGAGGTGTGGCCTGGGGTCCCTGTAGAGATGGGCACACTGCTGAGTTACTTTTTGGCATCTGCTTATAACGAATTTACAGCCAGCTATTTATATTCTGTGGATGGCGTGATTTTAGCCTTTTTCTCTGTATGGTCCTTTCTTTTGTAATTCTTTGATTTGTTTGTTAAATGAATTTTAAAGCAAATTTTTAGAGTGGACAGGTTTTGGCCTAGGATGGGTTAGCTAGTATTAGATTATCTGTAGAATAGGTCAGCAACCTGTCCCTAATTATTTGCGCTCAGGAATAGCAAGAAAAGCAGAATAAGTAATCTTCAGTGAGTTGCCTGTGATTTTGTGCCTGGAAGGGTTAAGTCATTTATAAAGTGGTCAGACCAGTCCATTGTAATGGGTTGGACCTGATGAGGATTTAGTAAAATTCAGGCTGTCAAATTCATCTTGAAATTTTTTGAGCACTTGGGATAAGGCAGGAACTCAAAGTAAGATATACATTTTTGATATTGTATATTTCACTTCAGTGTGTGAATGTTCAGTAATGAGGAGTGTTTAGCTTTTGCAGATCACGTGACCCTTTAATATTGAGGCAGCTTCTGAACACTCTGTGGTTTGCTCTGTTTTGGCATAGACTTTTGAATCTCCCTGCAGGCACTGTGTTAATAGTAGAGACATGTTTGCAGTAATTGCCTAATTTAGAGTTTTAGGGAGTGGGTTACACCGTCACAAACGTGACGAATATCCCATTCAGTGTATTAGGATTCCATTATAGCCTATGCAAATTGTAATATGGCAGACGGGATATCCGGCATGCTTATGACAGCGTAACCCATCCGACAAACTCTAAATCAGGCTGTAAGTCATATCAGACGTTCTCCTTTTGTATTGTGCTAATATGATGTATTTAAATCAGAATTGATCAGTTCGATCTCACCATGAGCCCACACTCTCCATTTCATGTTTCAGCACATAGACATGGACAAGATTAGGGGGGTCATTCCAACCCTGGCGGTCGGTGATAAAGCGGCGGCCAACCCGCCAACAGGCCGGCGGTCCAAAAAATGGAATTCTGACCCTGGCGGGAACCGCCAACACAGCCCGCCACTTTAACACTCCGACCGCAATGGCGGGACACACAAACAGTGCGGCGATCACCGCCAACAGGCAGGCGGCAGACAATGTACCGCCCACCCTATCACAACTCACCAATCCGCCACCTTTTCCGGGGCGGGAGCCCCGCCGATAAAAACACGGCGGAAACAGACTACGAACGGGAAAACGCTCACCTATACACACTCCACGAGGAACCTGGACAGCATGGAACCCGAATTAAACATCCTACCTGCTCTCGTCTACCTGCTCATCTACCACGAGTACGAACGCCGGCGCAGACGACAACGGTGAGTACTACACCTACGACACAGGGGAGGGGGAGGAGAAAGGGTTACTGGCACACACATACGCGACACACACACCCCCACCCCCCCCCCAAATACCTACACACCAATGCAGAGCACCAAGTCACAGTGACACCACCCAAACCCCCCGGAATAATGCAAAGACATAATTAAACTGAGAAACAAAATTTATGTATAAAATAGGTTCATTGAAGTCATGGTAAAATAGCAATATGAATTGTAAAAAATCAAGTAAGAACATAGCGAAACCGATAAACATAGGCAATAAGTCCTGCACAGTCACTTAAATTTCCACTGTCCGTGGGCCAAAGTGTATCAACACATGGGCAAAGCCCACACAGGAGACCTGAGTCCGTTGGAGAGAACACTGCTGGGGCATCAGATGACAAAACTACAGGCACCTCAGGGGGAAGGGAAGGGGGGGCACCTCAGCCACATGAGTCCACGACGCCAGATCCACGAAGGGGCCACCATGCCCACTGTGCCATCCTGGGGAGTGCAAAGCCACAGTCTCTCAAGTCTCTACAGTGGGTGGTCTGCCCACTGTGCCATCCTGGGGAGTGCAAAGCCACAGTCTCTCAAGTCTCTACAGTGGATGGTCTGCCCACTGTGCCATCCTGGGGAGTGCAGAGACACAGGCCATCAGGTGGATTACAGACTCCACTGGTCATGGAGGAGGCAGGGTGGCCCGAGTGCAGCGGGAACACTAGCTCGACACAGAACCGGCACTGTCAATGGGCCAGCGGTGCTTGACAGGAAGGGCCCAGCGGAGCGGTGCTTGAGACGGCGGGGCCCAGCGGAGCGGTGCTTGACAGGAAGGGCCCAGCGGAGCGGTGCTTGAGACGGCGGGCCCAGCGGAGCGGTGCTTGAGACGGCAGGGCCCAGCGGAGCGGTGCTTGAGACGGCGGGGCCCAGCGGAGCGGTGCTTGACAGGAAGGGCCCAGCGGAGCGGTGCTTGAGACGGCGGGCCCAGCGGAGCGGTGCTTGAGACGGCAGGGCCCAGCGGAGCGGTGCTTGACAGGAAGGGCCCAGCGGAGCGGTGCTTGACAGGAAGGGCCCAGCGGAGCGGTGCTTGAGACGGCGGGCCCAGCGGAGTGGTGCTTGACAGGAAGGGCCCAGCGGAGCGGTGCTTGACAGGAAGAGCCCAGCGGAGCGCTGCTTGAGACGGCGGGGCCCAGCGGAGCGGTGCTTGACAGGAAGGGCCCAGCGGAGCGGTGCTTGTGACGGCGGGCCCAGCGGAGCGTGTTTGACAGGAAGGGCCCAGCGGAGCGGTGCTTGACAGGAAGGGCCCAGCGGAGCCGTGCTTGACAGGAAGGGCCCAGCGGAGCGGTGCTTGAGACGGCGGGCCCAGCGGAGCGGTGTTTGACAGGAAGGGCCCAGCGGAGCGGTGCTTGACAGGAAGGGCCCAGCGGAGCGGTGCTTGACAGGAAGAGCCCAGCGGAGCGGTGCTTGAGACGGCGGGGCCCAGCGGAGCGGTGCTTGACAGGAAGGGCCCAGCGGAGCGGTGCTTGAGACGGCGGGGCCCTGTTCAGCGGTGCTCTTCACGGCAGGGCCCTCTTCAGTGGTGCTCTTCACGGCGGGGCCCTGTTCAGCGGTGCTCTTCACGGCGGGGCCCTCTTCAGCGGTGCTCTTCACGGCGGGGCTCTCTTCAGCGGTGCCTATCTTGGCGGGGCCCTGTTCAGCGGTGCTCTTCACGGCGGGGCCCTCTTCAGCGGTGCCTGTCTTGGCGGGGCCCTGTTCAGCGGTGCTGTTCACGGCGGGGCCCTGTTCAGCGGTGCTCTTCACGGCGGGGCCCTCTTCAGCTGTGCCTGTCTTGGCGGGCCCTCTTCAGCGGTGCCTGTCTTGGCCGGGCCCTGTTCAGCGGTGCTTCTCCAGTCATTCAAGGGAGCCAGACCTGGCCAGGACTCCATGCTTAGTCGCCCTCCGACCGTGCAGTTGCTGGACCCTTCTGTGACGGAGTCCTGGGCCCTTGGGTGTCCTCCCTCACACCCGGGATGGGGCTTGTGGGGCCCTCCTGGTCCGCGCTCCTGCTGGCTGACTTCTCCGCCCTGCTGCCCTTGCCCTCCTTCGATGAGGCTCTCTGGCCCTTGCCTCCCCTGGATGTTGTGGCAGGTGAAGTGCCACAACTTTGGTCCTTGGGGGCAGCCGTGTCAGTCTTCTCGCGGCGGCCCTTGATTTTACGGGTCCTCTTTCCGGGGGGGGGGGGGGCTGGCTGTCCCCTTGCTGCTGGCCGATGTGTCAGTGCTGGGAAAGGGTGGACTCCAAAACCCGTGCACTATGGTGACACTTGAGGCCGGGCTGGTGGTGGCTGAGGTGCTCTTGGGACTCTTAGCAGATGGAGGGGGTGGGTCAGGTGGGTCAAAGAGCTTAAGTTTGGAGAGGTAAACGTTTTTATGACCAAGGTAAAGGGTAGGTGTAGTGGGAATGGGAGTGGAGGAAGAGGATGTGGTTGTAGGAGAGTCAGGTGTGCTGTCTTTGGGTGCAGGTGCTTGTGACGTAGGCTGTGGTGATGTGGTTGGCTGTTGGGTGGGTGGCTACCTGCGTTTGTGTGTCTTGGAAGAGGGGGTGACAGACACAGTGGGAGTGGACACAGGGGATGTGTAAATGGCAGTGGGGGTGGTGACTGCACGTGTGCGGACTGTACTGGAGGGTGTGCTGGTGATGGAAGTACTGGCTGATGGTGGTGTGCATGCAGGTGTGAGTGGAGACGTCACAGGGAGGGAGGAGGGAGACGAGGAGGAGGGGGACACAGAGGTGGTAGTGACTGTTGTCATGTCTGCATCTGGGTGTTGCTTGGGTGAATGTTTGTGTGATCTGTGGTGCTTATGTTTGGATGAGCTGCCCTTGGGTGTTGAGGTGTGTGCAGGCTGGTCTGATGGTGTGGATGGGATAGGCTGAGGAACAGGAGACAGAGACAGGGTGGAGGCAGTTAGAAGAGGGAGGCTGGAAACAGGGACAATGGCTGCCGTCAGTGCTGAGGCCAGAGCATTGAACGATCGTTGATGGGCAGCCTGACCCGAATGAATGCCCTCCAGGTATGCATTGCTCCGATGCACCTCCCTCTCTACCCCCTGGATGGCATTCAAAAGGGTAGACTGCCCAACAATGATGGTCTGTAGGAGGTCAATGACCTCCTCACTGAGGGCAGCAGGGGTAACAGGGGCAGGGCCTGAGGTGCCTGGGACGAAGGAGATGCCCACCTTCTTGGGCGAGCGGGCACGGAGCGAAGGCTGAGGGGCTGCTGGGAGGGCGGAGCTGGTGCGCTGGGTGGCGGCTGTACCTGTAGAGGCGGGGGGCCCGGATGTTGCCGCCACCGCTAGGGAGCTCCCTTCCGAGGACGTGTCGGTGTCGCTGGTGTCACCACGGGTCCCCGTTGTGGTGCTCCCCTCGCCCTCCGTATCACTGGTGACCTCGGTGTCTGTACCATGGCCCACCGGGGCCTTGTGAGTTGCAGCTCCCTCGTGCTCCGATGCCAATTCTCCTCCGCCTGATGATGCTAATGCACACATGCACAAGAAGATAAAGAAAAAGGGTGGGGGGAGAAATAAAGACAGGTTGAGTGCATGCATTGTCAACATCATTGGCGGAGAGGACAGACACAGGAGCCTCATGCACTACGCCGCGCAATCTGGGTACATTACTCAGTACTTGTGACTAGGCCAACAGGTCTATGGACAACAAATGCGCACATGGGTGATGCTGGACCATCGATTGCTGTACTTGGCACCCTACAGAGGTGGGGGGCGGGGGCACAGGGCCATGCCTAAAGGAGGGGACTACACTACAGAAAGCGCCCTGGCCTAATGTCACCCACAGCCCTCCTCCCCCACCCAGACGCCTCCACTGCGAGTAAAGATAGCAGAATGTGCTGGTACTCACCCCCTTGTGTCTGCTGTGATGTCCTCACGCGCCCATTCAAATCGGGGTAGGCCACCGCCAGGATCCGGGACATCAGGGGGGTCAGGGTACGACTGGCACCCCTCCTAGGTTGGGAGGCCATCCCCAGCAGTGACTCGGCGGTCTTCCTGGTCCCTCGGCGGATGTCCTCCCACCTCTTTCGGCAGTGGGTGCCCCGTCTGTTGTGGACCCCCAGGGCCCGGACGTCCTTGGCGATGGCACGCCAAATGTCGACTTTCTGATGGGCGCTGACCTATTTGACATGTACAGGGTGGAATAGGAAATATCATCATTTGTCTGCATGTTAGGTGTGATTGCCCCCCCCTCCCCAACCTTGCCATGTGGCACATGCTCTCATCTGTCGTGCCTTGCTCTACTCATTCTCTCCCCACCCCACCATCTTACATCCACCATACACAACCCAGGCATAGCCCATTCAACGTGCACCCAGTGTACTTACCTGTTGGTCTGGAGGACCGTAGAGTAGCGCATACTGGGGGAGGACGCCATCCACAAGTTTCTCCAATTCTTCTGAAGTGAAGGCAGGGACCCTTTCCCCAGTCGCAGCAGCCATTGTCTCTTCCAGACCGAGGTCACAGCAGCACTTGCAGTATAGGTCCTCTCCTGTGGATGATCAGGTCTCGAGTGATTAATCAGATAGAAAATGGCGGTCACGCCCGCGGCGGTGCGTACCGCGACCGCCGGCGCACATCGTCATTGGCTCCTGAGACCCATAGGGTTCAATGTTAACCAATGCTGCTTTGCCCTTGGACATATCCCCAACATCATTGGTGCCATTGATGGGACCCATGTGGCTTTAGTACCCCCAAAAGACAATGAGCAGGTGTACAGAAACAGAAAGAATTACCATTCGATGAATGTGCAGGTGGTCTGTTTGGCTGACCAGTACATCTCCCATGTAAATGCCAAGTTCCCTGGGTCAGTGCATGACGCGTATGTGATGCGAAATAGCAGCATCCCTTATGTGATGGAACAGCTACAGAGACAACGTGTGTGGCTAATAGGTGACTCTGGTTACCCCAACCTGCCTTGGCTATTGACCCCAGTGAGGAATCCCCGGACCAGGGCAGAGGAACGGTACAATGAGGCCTATGGGCGAACTAGGAGGATCATAGAAAGGACCTTCGGGGTCCTAAAGGCCAGGTTTAGGTGCCTGCATATGACAGGTGGATCCCTAATGTACTCACCAAAGAAGGTGTGCCAGATCATCGTGGCCTGCTGTATGCTTCACAATCTTGCATTGCGACGCCAGGTGCCTTTCCTGCAGGAGGATGGTCCAGATGGTGGTGTTGTAGCAGCTGTGGAGCCTGTGGAGAGTGAAGAGGAGGAAGACGACGGGGACGACACGGACAACAGGGACACAGTTATACAACAGTACTTTCAGTAGCACACAGGTAAGAATCACCCACGCCATTTTACATTTACTTCAGGCCTCCTGCATCTCTACTTTCTGTGTTTCCCCCCAGTTCCTTTTAACTGATTTTTGACTTCCCCTTCACTTTTCAGAGCTGTATGACCCACTGCATGACTTCTGCTTTGTTTGCCCATGGACTAAAGCTCATTGACATTGGTATGTTGTCATCACAATGTAACTGAACATTATTGAACCGTTATGTGTAATACATTTGTTAAGAATACAAGCAGACTCCAGATTTTTGAAGTGCAATTAGTGATTTATTTTTGGTGCTACATATAGGTCCATGATAGTAAAACGGTGATGGGTGGGGGTGGAGTAATGTCCATGGCAGAGTCCAGTTCTCAGTTTCACAGGTGCATTGTCCATATGCCTGTGGAAGGATGGAGCAGGGGCTGTTTAAGGTTGGACAGGGTGACAATGTGGGACATTGGGACAGTGGGATGACATCAGGGTGTATCTTAGGCTGGCGGGGGTCTTGGCATCCTACTCTGTCTTCTTTTGTGATCTCAGGTTCCTCTTGCGGGGTGGTTGTTCTTCAGCAGGAGGTGGGGTTCTGGTGGCCTGTCGTTGTGTGGGGGCCTCCTGTCCACTAGCGCCGGCGGAGGTGGTAGGCTGTTCCAGGTCCAGGCTAGTGACAGGGGCCCTTTTGAGTGCCACATGGTCCCGCAATGTGGTGTCTATCCGGCTGAGGGCCAGCACTATGGTCCCCATTGCGGAACCGATGTTCCTGAGTTCGTCTCTGAACCCCATGTACCGTTCCTCCTGCTGTGCCTGGATCTCCTGGAACCTGGCCAGTACCGTCGCCATCGTCTCCTGGGAGTGGTGGTATGCTCCCATGATGGTGGTGAGGGCCTTGTGGAGAGTGGGTTCCCTGGGCCTGTCCTCCCCCCCCTGTCGCACTGCAGCCCTCTCAGTTCCCCTGTTTCCCCGGGCCTTTGTCCCCTGGACGGTGTGCCCACTACCACTGCCCCCAGGTCCCTGTTGTTGTTGGGGTGGGGGGTCAGCCTGGGTGCCCTGTAGTGGCGGACACACCGCTGATTGTCGCGTCCTGGAGACAGAGGCATGGGCCCGCTGGGTGGGAGCTGTGTTGATATTCCCAGAGGGGGTTGGGTCTGCTGTGGCCTGTGTCTGTGTGTGGGGAACCGACTGTCCAGAGGTCCCCGATGGTCCGGGCTGGTCATCAGGTTCTAGGTCGACAGAGCTGCTGTCATCACTGGGGGCCTGTTCTGGGGGTGGGATGGACAAATCTGGACCCTCCTGGCCGGTGTGTTGGCGTTCGGGCCCTGCAGGGGTAAAAGAGTATGGTTATTGCTTCTGTGTGTGCCATGGCGTGCCATTTGTGGGTGCCCTTGTCCCCCAGTGCTGGCATTCCCTTGTGGGAGGAGATGTGAGGGTGGTTTGTGGGGGGGGGTGGGTATGTGCAGTGGTCATGCATAGGTGATGGGTGACCATGGTTTGTGTTGGCATTCAGGGTTTGGTGTTGGGTTGGGTGTGTTGTGCTGGTGAGACATTGGCAGGGAGGATGTGTGCTGGGGGGTTGGGGTTGGGGGTGAGGGTGGGGGTGTGGGTTGGCATGCTGGTGGTTGGGGGGGGGTGAAGTAGTTGAGATTATACTTACCAGAGTCCATTCCTCCGGCTACTCCAGCGAGGCCGTCAGGATGCAGGATGTTAAAGACCTCTTGCTCCCATGCTGTGAAATCGGGTGGAGTGGGTGGGGGTCCGCCGCCAGTCTTCTGCACAGCGATGTTGTATCTTGACACCATCGAGCGCACCTTCCCCCGTAGGTCGTTCCAGCACTTTCGGATGTCTTCCCGATTTCTGGGATGCTGTCCCACAGCGTTGACCCTGTCGACGATCCTTTGCCATAGCTCCGCCTTCCTGGCTATTGTGGTGTAATGCACCTGTGTGCCGAAGAGCTGGGGCTCTACCCTTATTATTTCCTCCACCATGACCCTGAGTTCTTGGTCCGAGAACCTGGGGTGTCTTTGGGGTGCCATGGGGTTGTGTGGATGAGGTGTGGGGTGGTGTTTGTGGTGATGTGAGTGGTGGTGTGTGGTGATGTGTGCGTAGATGTGGTGTGGGTGATGATGTTGGGTTCCTGTGTGTGTTGTGGTTTGCGTTCCCCGTGCTCTCTCTCTGTGTATTGTGCCTTGTCTCTGATTTTCGATTTGTGGGGGTTTGTGGTTGATGTGGGTGTGTGTTTTATATGGTGATGGGTGTGTGGGAGTGGTGTGTGTATGTGTCTCAGGTGTGTGTATTTTGAATTGTCCAATGTGGGGATGTTTTGTAAGGGTGTGTGTATTTTGACCGCGGCGGTGTGTACCGCCAATGGAATACCGCGGTTGAAAGACCGCCGCCTGGATTCGTGGGTCGTAATGGCATGGGCGTATTTCTGTTGGCGTGACGGTGGAGGTTTGGTCATCTCCAGTTTATCGCTGCCCGCTGATGAGGCGGCCTTCCGTGGATGTCGGGTTTTTGGCGGTTTGCCAGTTGGAGGTCAGAATGACCGTGGCGGTTTACCGCGGCCCCGGCGGTATAATGGCGGACTTCTGACCGGCGGTAAGGGCCTTTTACCGCCGAGGTCAGAATCACCCCCTAGGTGTGCCTGGCACTCATTGATGAACTGATATTATAATAATTTTATAATATTTTGTATTCAGTGTGCTATCCCCCTGTTTTGTCAGTTCTGAGCATTTGAATATCTCAGCTGTTACTGTTGTTCAATTCATTGACATTTGGGGCCTGATTTAGATCTCGGCAGAGGGAATACTCCTTCAGAAATGTGGCGGATATCCTCTCTGCCGTATTATGATCCCAATAGGATATAATGGGATAATAATACGGTGGACGAGCTATCTGTCACATTTGTGATCGCATAACCCCCTGCGCCGAGATCTAAATCAGGCCCTAGGTTTTCTGATCTTGGAAATAAAGAAGGCTGAGATTCCCTTGCCAGTATTTGAGCTTATGACCTGACGGTAAGAGAAGATGACAACAGAGAGTGTTTAATACACTGATACATCTTTCTGGCAAAAAAGCTTGGCCTTCCTTTACAAATAAAGCGCTTTGGCTCACATCCTAATTGACAGTAGGCCTGGGCGGAGTTTACGGATTTCTGCTAAGTGGAACTCCGTGAAGTGCTGAAAAATATCCGCTGCGCTATGCAGAGTTCCGTGAGTGGCGGAGTCTGGGTAAGTTGCGCAGTTCGCACTAATGTTCGGTGCAGGAGTTTCTCCTGCACTGTAAAATCAGTGCAAATGGAACTACGTGGCGTGCCAGAGGGCGCTAACTGCTTACCGCCACTCGAGTAGATTTTCTACTCGAGCTGCAGCTTCCTCAACGCAAGCTGCAGCTTCCTCAACGCGAGCGGCAGCTTTCTCAGCAGTAGGCAGCGACCGCTCACGTTCAGAAAACTCAATCGCACATGCCAAATTAGTGAATTCTTTTGCTCACAAACTTAACATTAGTGAGCGAGAGAAAAAACTCAGCTCCGCATCACTTCGCCGAGTTTTTTGGAACTCCGCACGGAGTGGAGAAAACTCCGCTGGCGGAGCGGAATTCTTTGCCCACTCCTAATTGACAGAGTAAGTATAAATTGTTTACCCCGCTCTAGGGGGGACATTTGGATGTGGGAACTAAGTGTAGGAAAAGCCTAGATCCTCCAGTAAAGACATGGGAAGTAGTAACAGCAAGTTTGAGGTTCCTTTGTATAAAAAAAGTGACTTTCTTCTCATCCTCGATAGATTAAGGCCTGTTGAATTCTGCACCCCCTGCAGATGCAAAGGCCACATGGTATCATCTAGTTTCCTCTCTGTGGACAGGCATGCGTCCCCTTCAATAAAGCATGTCAATACAGTCCACAGGTACTTCTGACTATGTGCGACTTGCAAATATAGAAGGAATTTCATAAATTTCTAGAAGTTCTCAGCTGCATCGTAAAAGTGAATTTTCAGAAAGGCTAGCAGTTGGTGAGCTTGGCTTGTGATTGTAAGACAGAGGGATGTATTGTTGTGTTACTTTCTACAAACATCTCACTATCTAATGTCTGAGTATTAAGAAAAGGCTCTTTACCTCCCTTTTCATGTGAAGATACTTTTCTCATCCATAGTGGAGGTGAATTCCAATATAATTCAAATCTGGAGGTCACCCCCCACCCAAACCCTTATCAAACCTCTATGTTAGGTTTCACAATGCCAATGGTGGCTGGAGCTACAACCCCTATCAAATGATCAACTCATGACTTCAATGGGCTGGAACAGACCCACACAACTGTCCTCAGTAACTGAGCTTAGCTCCTTGAGTTATGAGACACAGGTCTGTGGTGATTAGGACAATATTCAAGCTATACAGGTTACTGGAAACTGGCTAGAAAATGTAACTTTCCGTTATTGAGTGGCTTTCGACCATCTGTATATTTTGCTGCAGATTTGTGGCTTCCAAAGGGAACGTGCCTGCCCCCGTCTGTGGCTGGCTATAGGCATGTAATTCATTTTCCTGTGGTCTGCAAATTCCTTTAGGTGTGTGATTGTGAACTCTAATAAGTGTGTTACTTCCCATGTGAATGTATGTTTGACTTTTCAATGATATACTGATGTGATCTTCCCTTTATCTGCTTTAAAATCTCCCATTGTATTTTATACATTTTTTTAATTTAATTACATATTTTACGGTTATTAATGTATGTTGCATTTAACTTTCAGGCTGTATAAATGTGGTTTTATGTTGCTTTGCTATGATTTGTAGTTCAGAAATTACTTGCCATGCACAGCTAAGTGGTCAACAGTGCTTTATATTGTTTAATGTTAATTCATGCTACAGTTCATATGTGCATTTCAACAGTCAACAATGTGATGCCGAGCCTGTTATGTTATGTTGATTTGTAGAGTGCGGTTATTTACTCGTGAGGTTATTCAGGCGCTGAGCGGGGCAGGTCTGAGGGTGGAGGAGGATATCATGCCTTTTTCATCTGGAAGAGCCATGTCTTGAGGTTCCCTCGGAAGTCCATGAGGGATGGGGAGGTTCTGAGGTGTTGTGGGAGGTCGTTCCAGTTTTTGGCTGTGGGGTATGAGAAGGAGCATCCTCCGCTTCTGGTCTTATTGATGCGAGGGAGGTGTGCTCCTGCCTGGGACGCAGATTGAAGTTCCCTCGTGGTTTGATAGAAGTTGAGGTGGTGGTTGAAGTAAACTGGACCGCTGTTGTGGAGAGCTTTGTAGGCGTAGAAGAGTAGCTTGAGCTTACATCTTTCCTGGACTGGAAGCCAGTGGATATTGTTGAGGGGTGGGGAGGTGTGGTTATTTTGCGGGATGTTCAGGATAAGTCTTGCAGCTGCATTCTGGGTGGGTTGGAGTAGGCATAGAACATAGGCTGGGATTCTGAAGTAGAGGGCGTTTCCATAGTCAAGTCTACTTTTGATTTAAGCCTGGGTGACTGCTCATCTGGTGGTAAGTGGGATCTACTTGAAAATCTTACATAGCATTCGATGTGA